>NC_041389.1:499135428-499246151 GCF_002162155.2 Triticum dicoccoides
TCTATACTTTGGGTAATTCGGGATTACCCGTACCCGAATTGTCGGGTATGAAAAACTTCAGGCGGATTTCGTGTTTCATTTCTGAAAACTCAATTTTTTATAACCCGAATTACCCGGCCAGAATTTTGGGTAAACCCGAACGCCTAGCCTAAGAGCCAATGAATGTGGATGCTGGAGTCGGAGGTCAAAGCCGCTCACGCGACATCCATGCATGTCGACCCGAAGGAGCAGCTCCTCCATGATGTCCTCCGTTGGCCGCAAACGACATAGATGGATGCGAGGCGCCTCCACCGCAAGAACACCAAGGCGCTCTACCTCGACATAGAAGCATCTAAGGGCCTCACGCCGCAGAAGGAGACCGCCGCGTCAAAGGAGGTAGCTCGAGAAGGAGTCTGTCCGACGCCTCACCAGCTACATCTTGTCATCGTCGGACGGCGGCACGACGACCCACCTCCCGCTGTGGACACCTACACGGAATACTACCGCCACTCCGGTGGGCGCAAGGGGACGTGCTTGACAAGAAAATGGTGACCTCCGCTGCCCCGCTCCGTTTTTCTAGTTTTTTAATCTATGTAGGTTAAATTTGTCCAGTGATGAACTATGTCCGATGAACTCAGGGATGATGAACTATGTTTTTGGGTTGGTGTGCTATATATATAGATAGGTTTGATTTATGTTGCATTGTTTATATACGTTTGCATGGATTGCATGGAATTAAAAGACAACCGTTTGCGAAGCATGACGGTAGACGAGGACAAATAGGTGTTGACCGGTCACTGTCGATGGACACGCTCAGACGCGTCCGCAAACTTATAGAGGGTGAGATTTGTGCATCTAGGTTGTAGATGCTCTAGTGCCAACTTCAAATCACCGACCCAAATAGGCGCATATTTGGTCCTTTTTTGTATGTTTGGATTAGTCGTAGGGGCGGCGTCCGGCCCCATACGTGTTTTGCTGGCCAGTGCGCCCAACCGACCGACCCATTTGGTCCGCCCGGCCGGTAGGCGGCCAGATTTACACAATTGTAGACTTGCGTGCATATAAAAATGTAACCAAAAAGAAACATTGCACATAGACATACTCATTCACAAGATCACAGAGAATTTCGTATGCAAGCATCTTAATAGCTGCAACACATTTTTGATAAGAGGAGAAGCCAACATTTCCCAAGGCATCCTCCTTGCATCTAAAGTAATCAGCATACTCCATCACTCCCTCCCGAATACGATTGAACACATGTCTCTCCATCCGGAAACGGTGCCGAAAAAGCTTGTCATTAAAGGGTGGAGATATGCACTGAAAGTAATCGGCTAAGAGTAGGCAATGACCGCTCTCTCTGTTGTGATTCAACGCCGGAGCATGGCCCGGGATCGATCCCCTAAACCTCGGCCACTGCCAAGTAATGTGGTCATTGACGACCATAGCCGCGACCACAAAATCTTCATTGTTCGGCGATGAATCGTTTGATGAACACACAGAGTTATTGAAAAAAGGACTCGTCCCCACTATCCATGGTACCTTGTGGGCAAAAGGCTGAACACCTTGCGGGCATGGTGGAGTAGCGGCCGGTGAAGAGCCTCGCACCCTCCCCCACACAGGCAGCAGGCCTGTCGAAGTGGAGGCGAGAGTGGTGCCGGCAGAGGTGGAGCGTGAGGCCGACAGTTGTGGAGGCGAGGGGCGCTGCCAGACCGTGCCTTCTCGTGCTATGTCGGCGCCGAGAAGAGACCACCAACGCCGATAAGAGTGGGCCTCGGATGCGGCGTGGAGGTGGGGGACGTGTGTGGATGAGGGCGGCGGCCTGGGTAGCATCCAAGCGATCGAAAGTGAGCAGCGATAGCGAGGACGATATGGCCGAAGGTGTCGGATGTGGAAGGGGAGGGGGACAATGGCAATGTGCCACCGACGGACGAGCCAGGGGGCAAGGGAGAGCTTCGCGTGCGTCCGCGCCGATGGAAAGCCGACTCAAATTTAGGCTGGAAATGGGTCTCGACGGACGAAAGACGGACACCCGTCCATTTGCGTCCGCGTATTGGACCGTGGTTTCTGTCCGTGCGAATCCAAATAAACGCGGAAGGACCAGATGGGTCGGCGGGTTGGACTTGGGCTAAGCAGCCGCCACCAATGTATGAATTGGCTTAATTGGCCTCGTGCACCCCGACAGCACATGCAGCAGCCCCAGGCAAAAAACATAAATTTGACCTCAGGACGAAACTATTTCACAAACTAAACTATGTTTAAAAATATTTCACTCAGCTGACCTCTAATATGCAGCGCCCAACAGCAAGGCCCTACACTCTTATTGTGCAGCGCCCAACACACAGGCGCCACACTGTGCAGCGCCTAGCTGTAAGGAGCTGCACTACACTGTGCAGCGCCTAACTGTAAGGAGTTGCACAGTAGAGTGCAGCGCCTTACTGTTGGGAGCTGCACAAAAGGGTCAGCGATGTGAAATATTTTTAAAAACAGTTTAGTTTGTGAAATACTTTCGCTTTGAGGTTAAATTTGTTAATTCTGCCGCAGCCCCACCCCAGAGCGGGCGGGCGCGCGTGCATGGATGCATGGAAGTGGTTTGATTTCCAGCAATCACATACAGGCTAGCAGTACATGTCAGGGTGGTTGTTGTCCATGCATGGGATGGATGAGTGGACCTCCTAGCTAGCCTCGTGCTCATTGGCTGGCGTCATGGATGATGGATGCACTGCATTTGGCCCCAAGAATCCAAGATCACCTCCTTGCTCCATCGAGCAGCCACCCCCCTCCCAAAAAGAAAAGGTCCCTCCCTCCCGTACGCGCCACACACGAGCATCTCCAACGCGGAATCGCGGATCTTCCTTCCCTCCGCTTTTCACACTCACTCCCTCTGCTACAAGCCGCCAAAACCTTTTAAAGATTTTAGTATGGGCTACATACAGATGTATATAGACATACTTTAAAATATAGATTCACTCATTTGCTCAGTACGTACTCCCTTCGTTCGAAATTACTTGTCGCGGAAATTGGATATATCTAGACGTATTTTAGTTCTAGATACATCCATTTACGAGACAAGTAATTCCAATCAGAGGGAGTAGTCTATAGTGAAATATCTAAAAAGTTTTATATTTATAAACGGAGAGAGTAATTCTTTATAGAGATTTCACTATGAACCACATATGGATGCATATAGATGCATTTTAGCGTATACATTCATTCATTTTATTGTTTATAAATCCCTACCAAAATTACGGAGCGAGTATATATCTACCCGTAGCGTGCCCACGAACCACACCACAGCACACCAACCGCGCGCCACTGATCCATCAACTCCACTCCACTAGCTACGTACCTTCCGACCGAGCAGCCAGAGAGATGGAGAGGATGGTGATGAGGCTGGTGAGGAACAAGCAGTCCCTCCGCCAGCTGCAAGGGGCCGCCGCCGGCGGCCTAGCGTCGTCGTCCTCCGCCTCCTCGACCGCCGGCGCCGCCGCGTCCTCCTTCTCCACCCTGCAGCAGCAGCAGGAGGACCACCCCGGAGTGCTCAACATCAGGGACACCGCCGCCCACGTGCGTTACCTGCACCCCGCTTCCATCTTCTTCCTCTAATAAATCGACCAGCTAGTAGCTCCATCTGATGCTCCCTCCTCTCCCTCGGATGTGTGATATGGCAGCTCATCGGCCGGACGCCGCTGGTGTACCTGAACAAGGTGACGGAGGGGTGCGGCGCCCGCGTCGCCGCCAAGCTCGAGTTCCTCCAGCCTTCCTTCAGCGTCAAGGACAGGTTAATTGCTCATTATTACCTCAATTAATCTCCTCTTCGCGTGACAGTCACGCACATCAAATCAAAGATCCTAATTTACTACTATAGTATATATCGTGTGGTGTCTGTGGGCCGTTATCAATCAGTTGTCGATCATGTTCCAGTGGCTGCAGATCAATTCCTGCTTGATTGGTCGGTTGGTGGACAAGAACTAGCATCTTATCCACGTTTGCTCTAGACTAGACAGTAGACAGCCAAGTGGAACCAATCGAATATCCGGTCTGATAACAATAATATCGATGGTCATAATCAAAACCCCCAGATCTTTGACTTGTGCGTAGGCAGGCTCCAGCAAGTCTCCATCTATATGAAACCAGAAGATCATCAAACTATATATTATCATCCATCCCTACCTGAACTAATATCGCCAACGAGCGGCATATATACGATCCATGTCATATTCACCGACGGGGACTGGTTAATCTATTGGTATTATCATGCTATAATAGACACACTGGTTGGAGAACATCTCGAGCAAACTATTGTTATTGTTCTGATCTAGATAGCGACCCAAATTTACTAAAATACCCTCCCCATCAATCCGGTCGCTTTCGTGGGGGGAAATTATAAATGGACAAGTCGGGCTCCGGATCCATATTTTCTTGTCTGCCTCATTGTGATGCATAGACAGTGATATGCGCTGGGATCCAAGGAAAGAGTTAGAGACAGATGCAGTTAGTCTTTTCTGTCAATACATGTATACAAGTCATGAGTGACTAGTCCACCTTACCTTTGGTCATTTAAGTCTTAGACTACTTTGCAGTCTAGAACAATGCATTCTCCATCCAGATCTACAAGCCAGTGTGTATACATAGACAGTGATATGCACGGGATCCAAGGAACAGAGACAGATGCAGTTAGTCTTTTCTGTCAATACATGTATACAAGTCATGAGTGACTAGTCCACCTTATATTTTGGTCTTTGAAGTCTTGCTACTTTGCAGTTTAGTACTAGTACAATAATTCTCCATCCAGATCTACAAGCTAGTGTGGAAGGGATCTGATCTCTATTGTTATGTTCCACTATAGCTTATCCTAGTGGAGCTGACAACCCCACTTGTTTGATTTAACTGTTTACAAACCTGAAGGCTTACCTTTTACTCTACTTATTCGCAAGAATATATATACAGCCAAAACAAGCATGTAAAACGAAATAAGAAAATAACAAGCCTGTTTATTATCCGTCAGTATATCTGAAGGAAACAAGAATTCCACCTCTGTTTCCTGTGTGAATAAGTGATTAATACGTCTGATGTATGATCCAGGCCAGCAATCTCCATGATCGAAGACGCGGAGAAGAAGGGTCTGATAACCCCAGGCAAGGTCAGTCGTCACTCATGCTTTCAGATAGATTGACAACTGTATTCGGTAAAAAGTATTGTACCTCTTGAACTAAGCTCAGGCCCATTCAACAGCCAAGAGGAAGTAGCAACAATTTGCTGTCAAAAAAAGAAGGAAGCAACAACTTTGATAGATAAAATAAATAAATAAATAAAAGAAAACCGGTCATTCAGCATTGAGTTCTTATTTCATTTGGAAATGGCATTGAGATTGCAAAAACACGAAACAATAGGAGGCATGTCCTTCATTGTGTCAGTTTTTTTTGACAGAAATTCAGAGTTCTTGTTGAAAAAACCACACCGTTATTCTGCAAGAAATCAGTCACACTATGACACCTGCATATGGATCTGAAACTAACCATAAGTCGCTTCTGAAATAGACGACGCTGATTGAGCCCACATCCGGGAACATGGGCATCGGCCTGGCGTTCATGGCAGCACTCAAAGGGTACGAGCTCGTGCTGACGATGCCATCATACACCAGCCTCGAGAGGAGGGTGGTCATGAAGGCCTTCGGTGCGCAGCTCGTGCTCACTGACCCGGCCAAGGGGATGGGAGGCACCGTCAGGAAAGCAACCCAGCTCTATGAGAACCATCCCAGCGCCTTCATGCTCCAGCAGTTCGAGAATCCCGCCAACGTCCAGGTGCACTACGAGACTACCGGTCCGGAGATATGGGAGGACACGCTCGGGCAGGTCGACATCTTCGTCATGGGAATCGGCAGCGGCGGCACCGTCACCGGCGTCGGCAAGTACCTCAAGGAGAAGAACCCCAACGCAAAGATCTATGGAGTTGAACCTGCCGAAGCAAATGTCCTGAACGGTGGCAAGCCAGGTAGGATATTGGTTTCAGAAAATGATCAGACCTTCTTCTTCTCTTTTTCATGCTAGATATCTTTTTTTAGTTAGTTCCTGATCATGTTGCTAACTGAACCCAACTGCAGGGCCTCACCTCATCACTGGAAATGGAGTTGGATTTAAGCCAGATATTTTGGATATGGATATAATGGAGAAGGTTCTAGAGGTACGAATCAAACTGGACTTCTTCTTTTGGTAGAATAGATTATGTAATTCTTACTGAACTCATGCATGTAATTGACAGGTGAAAAGCGAGGACGCCGTTAAGATGGCGCAACAGTTGGCACTGCAGGAGGGCCTGCTGGTAAGTTTAAAAAAAAAACTGCTCCCTAAGGAAAGGAAAATAATGGTTATATTGGCTCATGTGTAACTGAACTGGTTACTTCAAAATGTGCTGAAATTGCTACATTTTCTCAGGTGGGGATATCATCAGGAGCCAACACAGTGGCTGCGATCGAACTCGCAAAGAGGCCAGAAAACAAAGGGAAGCTCATCGTGGTACGACATACATACCCATATCTATGAAATTTATGCAAACATATGTTAAGATGGAGAAGTTTCAGAAGACTGACTGACCGATGCACCTCTGTTGTTTCAGACTGTTCATCCGAGCGCGGGAGAGCGATACTTATCGTCGGCGCTATTCGAGGGTCTGAGGAAGGAGGCTGAGGCAATGCAGCCAGTGCCAGTGGACTAAGTTGGAGCTATACAATGCATGTAGAATAAATTCACTGCAACCATGTTGCAAGTGCTAGTCATACCTCATTTGTGATTCTTCAGTTTGTTCATCATGTGGAAGTCGTGTAAACAACAGTTCAAATGGTTGAAAAAAGGACTTTACCTCTCTGGAGACCTATGATGTGCATGTCTTTGAGTTGTGGGGATCATGGGTCAAGTGATACTATGTGCTTCGATCTTGCCAAAGTCGAACAACCTTTTTCCGTCAGTGTGTGCGGCGCCGACATGGCTGCTCAGGCCGCCTCAGGTGATCCACTGGGTCGTGTCGTACTTGGGGTTGCACCGGCAAGACCGCTTTGCTGGAGCGGCTTCAACCGCGTGAATAGCCTCGTCCTTCTGTGCTTCTGGCCCAGGTTCCTGCCGCCTCCTCTCGCCTTCTCCTAGCAGCAAGGCGGCAGCATCAATGGACAGTGTTTCACTTCTCGTCCTCCTCTTCCTCGCCCCCCACACAAGCTGCAGGCCCCACTCGCTGCCGGCTTCTTTTGTCAGGTCAGCTGCAGAATATATACATAACAGAGGGTGATTTTCTTCGTCTCATTTACAATTTCTTTGTGCTGCAAATGATGATTTCGTGCTTCTTTGGTAACAACAATGCATACCTGGTTCTACGTTGAGAATCGCCCGGGAAGTACGGCCTTCACCGTCACTGTCCGGATCGATGATTATTCTGAGTGGTTCCTGCACTTTCAAACAGAAGTACAAAGCCACTATCACACACTCAACAAACATAACGCAAGCGCAACTGTTCAGTAAATTCAGTTGTATGCTTTTTTCAGAACCAGAACTCGGTGGATGTTCACCATGAATTGTGAGCAGTGTTGCAACAGGTGCACGTTAATAGGAATCGCTGAAAGCATTCATACTCAGGCTAGTCAACACCTTTAGTTTGCTCGAGGTATCATATACCAATTTGGCAATTTCATTGATACAAAGGGCGGTTTCACTGATTACCTTCTTAGTTCGCTCTTGTGGATTGACCTTTCGATCCATCGCCTCTTTCTGTGTAGGTGCCAGCCTGTAGCTTTAACCAACCAATCGAGCTGCTTTTACCTTTCCCTGTTCTACATTTGGATTCAGATCTGCCTCTCTAGTAGGATAAATGGAACGTGCGGGGAGGCTGGCATTGACAAGCAAGGATCATCAGAATCCAAAACCTAACAAGGACATAAAGAGCAAAATAGTGAAGTCATGTATGTATATGCAAAGCAGAGTCATATTTGTAATACAACCGAAAGTCATGAATATAATCTTCCTGAAGAAAGAGAAAGTGTGTTCGTACTGCTGGAGCAATACAAGGTGTTCCATTTCAAGATTTGAATTGCCAGCGTTAAACTAAGTTCTGTCATGAAAATAAGCATATTCCACAAGATCATGCAAATAAGAATGTCAATTTGCTCATCTTTTGAGAAGTTTACCAATATTTAGCTCTTTCTTTCGAGGTTTTCAGAGTTTGGAGTCTCAGTAAGCATACTAACAGAAACCTTTTTTGACACATCCATGGTGAAAATTGTCACTTCAATGCTCCAGATTACAGGGTATATGTTGTGCTGTGATGCCTCTTCTATGTTCAACACCTAGATCCAGTCTGACATCGCGAGATTCAGGTTAAGTTGACAAATCTAGCAACATGAGATTCTGGTAAAGTATATAAATATTTTATAACATCTCTGTGTGCTTAGCTAAGAACTGAACTCTGTAAGAAACTAAGGTTAGAATATTACAATTTCATTGCTGGCATTTGTTCCATCTGAGGTCTTCTTTTATCCCTGGTGTTTGGTCCAACTTTGGCCTTCCATCTGTTACTGGTGTATGAACTTGAGATACTGGTACATCAATTACTTATATGCACATGTCAACCATCAGGATAATTCCGAAAGACAAACGAACCAAAAAACTGCATCGCGGCTAGTGGTAAATCATAGCAGCAGCAGAAGTACCTCCATATCCTTTGTAAGAGAACCCTGAAGATGTCACCATGCAGTTGCCTTAAATCTGCTTGCAGTTGTTCTGGGCATACTGAAACGACCAAGGACATCTGATTCAGTTTGCTGGTGCAAGAGTTCATAAGATTCCGCTGATCAGGGTTTCTTTTCGTGCTGCCTTCAGCAAGTACTTTTTGAGATCATTTATCTTTAATCTGCGATGACATGTTAGAATATACCAAACTTTGTTGTCTTCGCAAACAACGAAATACTAGCACAATTATAATAGATAATCAATCAGTTTGTGGATTCGAAATGTTCATTCCACGCATGATACATCATCACAGCAAATGGTGATTCATCAGAAGCGGAACTTAACCACCGAAAACACACCGGATCCACAGACGAATTCAGTGGCAACAGCTACCTAGCCTAGCAGGCTCCTACCAAAAGCTCTGCTTCCCCTTACAATTATGAGTTCCTACAGCCCATAAAGGTTACAAAAGAAGAAACTCTCTATCGTTGTGCCTATACTCGAGCGACGGCAGAGCAGCAAATGCCCTCCTCCTGCCGCTGATGTTACATTGTTACATGATGAATCTCCTGTGAGAACAAACAAAACTGCGGGACAAAGCAACCGGGGAAGGAAGATGGGGAGGCTAGAGATTCCACTGCGCCATGACCCTTCCTTCCGGTACCCTTTGGTCGACGCGGCCTATCTTGCGGGGCGGCCACACCACGTGCGTCACCCTCCCCTGCACCAGACCAAGCGGCACCTGCATGCAGCAGACAACAAAAGGATAATAAACATGTTCATCATGGCCAGGACTACGGCTGACATCAAATACACAGGTGTGCTCTGTTTTCCCACCAAAATTGTGCAACCCAAGACATCAAACATTCTCCTGACTTAACATCAGCCACAAATCTAAGTTACCCTAGCATGTGTGCTGCTACTTTTTAAACCAAAAATACTAAAAGACAAACCAGTATTCTGGATTCAGACTAATTTCAAACTGCAGATGGACTGTGCTTCAATTACAATGGTGACAGTAACCAAATTGGACACGGCACCATAGCAGTAACAAAAATAGCACCGAGACAAGTATAAGCCCCGCTCTGCTAAGCTGGATTAGAGACACTTATTCCACTGAGCTAACGCAATATGTGTTTGATTTACTACAATACAAACTGGAACTAGATCAGAGCAGCAGATATAAACAGAGGAATACAAGATAGCAACACTCAGAGCACAGGAGCAGCTTCATGTTGGCTCGATTCCATGTTTAAACCCGAACTGTAATGAGTGATATTTGGGTTTTATTAGAATAAGAAGTGCAGGGGGGTTGCTGGATCTGATGGAACATACAATTTTATCTTAATTGGGTTCTCTAATACGTTTAGTTGAATGGTGTCTAATCACTCCATAAAATGCTTTATGTCCATGCAAACACATCTGTTTATTATGTATCAGAAATACAACAAGTTACATTACACGAGTTCTCAAACAAAATTAGATTGGCACTCCTCGTCGCTTCCTCCCTGTCATGGCACTAACTTCATGTGTACCCGGAGCATGACTTGTAACAAAATGAGAAAATGAATTGTGAGGGGGTATTCTTGACTCCCATGAAAAGGACAGACCCAGTGCATAGAAGCTCCCACACAAGGTGGGGTCTGGGGACGGATTATAAGAACATAGTCTTACCCCTACAAAGTGCAATGCAGAGAGGCTGGTTCGAACCCAGGACCTCTTGGCACAAGTGGGGAGGACTTCACCACTACGCCAGGCCTGCCCTCTCTTGACTCCCATGAAGTTGCAATGAAATCTTCTTTGGGTCTAACACTAGGATCTGCTAGAAGTTCCCCCAGTGTCACACTTGGTGATTCCTCCTTGGTTGAAACATTAATTGTACAACGTGTCATGCTAAGTGAATGCAAAGCAAGGTCTGTTATGTCCACCGGGTGGCCTTGCTCTATAAGTGTGGTTGGGGGCAAACCATATATGGAGAAGTTTCTTCTGACGAATCTTATTCCCTTGTCCAGTATGCAACACCAGAACTGAACATCAAGGTCTCTTCTCAACACATCCGCAAACACATTTGTTGTTGTGGAACACCTTGGCAAATTCATTTGCTATCTGTCCTAGCCGTGGATGTTCTGCGGGGTCTATGCTCCCGAATACCAGTGTCTTGAAAAAGTACCTCAACTCATTGTAAGACAGAATATTTAGGAAAATCGGTTTCAAAGATCCAAACCGGGCTAATCTTTTAAGTCTGCTTATGATGATGATCTTGCTTCCTCTGCCCATTCTTATGAGAAATGAGTGAATTTTTTTCCAGTCACCGTCACCTACATCAGAAGCAAACTCAATAACTACCAAGATCATCCCTTCCATGGTCCTTCCATGGTCAAGTGTTCTCAAAAGGCTGTCTCCATTCAAGTGCAAAATAGAGAAGTGTGAGCGAACCCTTTCGTCGCCGCACACATGAGCAACCAAAGTCTTCTTCCCAATTACTGCAGCACCTATAATCGGAAGAACTTCCGGTGCATGATCACCAGGAGGGTCGTTGTGCCGCAACAACAAGCTCAAGAGCTTTTGCTTTTCAGCATGTCGGCCGAACATGAAGTTGTGGGTGTAAAGATAAACATCATATGGCCTATGAGACATGCACTCACATCCACCCAGAAGCACAACAAATTCTGCCATGTTAGCAACAGCAATTTCTAAGCTTTCCAAGGCACCATGTGACTCGAGGTGCGTGGCCTTATAAGTTATTGTTCGAGAACGCTTGGCAAGATACAAGCCGCTACTAGATAAGGCATTACTGCTAACCTTGTCAAAGCCTGCATCATCCTGAAGGACCCGGTACCTCAAGTTGTCCAGCACACTGTGTCCTCGGTACATGGCCTCTGAAAGCGTCTTGAGCTGCATCATCATCCCGAAGTTGGTGATGTATCGCGTGTCTGCCTCCTCGACAATGGTGCAAACTCTCATTAGGAGATGTTGCAACCTCTCCACCGCCTTCCCCTCCAAGCGTGGACGGCTCGAATGGTACTTGTTCAGCAGGGAAGAGGTGAATCGGCTCACAATTTCTCCTGCAACTGCAGACATGGCAACCTCCATGGCTGGGATTGATGAGGTAAGCTGCTGGTTGGCCTCTGGACAAGTTTAACTAGGAAAGCATCTGCCAAGTCTCGCAAAGACTCTTGGAAAAATAGAAAAGTCTCCAGAGATGACTTTGACTCTGACGACTGACGAGTGTGCCGATGACTCACGGATAATTGTCTAAACGTCAATACATGTGATGTGGACAAGCCAACTGTCCAAGCAGCATGCAAAAATGCACCAGTATTTGATATTCACGGTGGGTCCATGTTTGTTAACTATATTTGTATTTATCTGCCGTTGGACTCTTTTCACACTTTACATATGACTGGATGATATCCCAGTATTTTATAGTCATGGTAATAAAAATTAACTGCTGTCAATTATCTTTGCACGTGTCTGTACTTGGACTCCTTCTATACTTTACATATGTGCACTCTGTTCTAGAAAAGTTTAGCCGTGGAAATTGTTTGGGGTTTTCCAGACGAACTTCGGTGGAGAAAGCAGGGGGGCAACTCATTGGCAAGGGGCTCTTTCTTGGCCAGTGATGATGAGAATCACAACTCCATACTTAAATCATCTTGATATTCACTTTGATATGGAAGTCCATACTTCAGTACTCCCTCTGTTCCAAAATATTTGAAGTTCTAGGTTTGTCCTAAGTCAAACTTCTTTATGTTTGGCCAGGTATACAGAAAAAATATACCAACATCTACAACACCAAATTAGTTTCATTAGATTCAGCATTCATCATAAAATATATTTTCATACCATATATATTTGATGTTGTGGACATTAGTAGGTTTTTCTATAAATTTGGTCAAACTTCAGAAAATTAGACCTAGGACAAAGCTAGAACTTCAAATATTTTGTAACGGAGGAAGGAGTAATCTTCCAGAGGACATGTAACCAGTTTGTTTGTACATTTGCTCCTTTGGTTATTTCTCCCTAATCCAATGCATTCTTCATAGTTCAGGCTTTGCCTCATGGTAATCCTATTTGAAACAACAAGTTTCCGAGAGACTCTTCGCAAAACAGAAAAGTCTGCAGGGGTGACTAAATCGTTGGCGGCGACGAGTGGGTGGGTGACGTTCCAGGGAAATTCCAGGACTAAAATCTTTGCAAAAAAGATATTTCTAGCAAGATGACACCAAATATGGGTAAATTCAAGGGCAGGAGCAGTAGAATGTCTTACAGGGCCGTAGGTTCTCGAGTCCCGGCTGACGCTGCCATTGTCCCCTTCGAGCCAGCAGTGGCCCTCCGGTATCTTCCGGATCTCCTTCGTCTCCGGGACGCTGATCCAGTCGCCGGGCAGCCCAATCACCCTCTTGATCGCCTTCCTCCCGTGGTCCACCGGCGTCCTGCATACACACATACATACACCAGCACCAAGAATCAAGATCCGCCATTTCGAAAAAAAAAAGAATCAAGATCCGGTTTATATCTGCACCGCCACACCCATGACCCACTGGAAGCATCAGGGAACGCTCTGGAAGCAGTCCGGCCGGGGCGTCGGCGGAGGCGGCGAGCGAGCTTACACGAAGGTGACGACGTCGCCGCGGGAGAAGTCATAGCGCTCGAGGCAGAGCCGCTCCACCAACGCGTATTCACCTGGCGGAGACGCCAGCGACGGTAAGAAATCGAAAAAGAATCCGGCGGGTTGTGTCCGTGGCCCGTGGGCGAAGAGGGGAAAGGTGGGGCTTACCTGTCATGCCCTCGAAGGTAGGGTGCATGGAGGCGCCTCGGACGGCGGCGACCGAGAAGTAGCGGTCGGAGACGGTGAGGCCGATGAGGGAGCCGGCGATGCAGGGCTTCACGACCGACCTGAGCGCGGCCCACGCCCCCGCCGCCATGTCCGGAGGTCGGCCCTGGTGGTGGTACCCTGGCTCAGACCGCTGCGACGCGGCTGCTCGCCGTCAAAGTTGAGAAGGCGACGGCGGCGGCGGCGGCGCGGTCAGGGTCGTAGCGGCGAGGAGTACGGACTACTAGTATTCCGCTAAGGAAAAAACGAAACTCAGAAAGAAAAAAACCGAAAATCCAACTCGGTGCCCAGGCTCATCTGCTTCCGGTCCGAAAAGTCAAAACAAATACTACAAAAATTCAAAAAAGAAACTATTTTTTTTTGTGGTAGGTAATTGTTTTTAAGAATGTGTGATAGGTAATTTGATGCGTGAGGTCCGCTTTAAATTTCAATTCATTTGGACATCTGAGCTTTTGTCAAAAAAGACAAATCGGATCAGAACAGTGCGTGAACAGTAAACTATTTTACAGATCCCAATTTTGTTTTTGTTGCCGAGAGCTGCTTAGATGTTCAAATGAATTGAAATTTGGAGCGGACCTCACGCATCAAATTATCTACCATACGAAAAAATTAAAATTTTTGATTTTTCTAATATTTGTTTTGATTTTTTTTTCGTCAATGCAGATGCAGATGAGCTCGGGAGCAGAAACTCCGTATCCAAAACCCCCTCTTTTTTCTTGTCTTTTCTTTCTCTTTTTCATTCCTGCTTTATTTATTTACCGACTCTTTTTTTCTAGGAGTTAACTAATGTGAATGGTCATCTCAGCTAATTCAAAAATGAATAGCTTTGCAATGAAGGAAGTATGTAATTTATAACTTAGATATTTATTAAAGTAGTGATCTAAATACTCTTATATTTTTTTACGGAGAAAGTATATACTAATACATCCTATAATGTTCCTTTTACAATCCCGAACACAAGAGATTATAGGAGTATTAGTAAAACCTCTCGTTGTCGCATGCGTGTTGCAGAAACGAACAATACACAATTAAACATTTTTTCGAGAACAGAGGCCTGCGACGGCGTAAAAAGTATTTCGTGGACTCTCTGGTAGGTTTCCTGATTTTAGAGTATTTATAGAGACGGAGTTAGGTCAAATGGAGGATCATGGGCCCCACTACCCACCAGGGCGGGCCACTCCTTCATTTTCTGGTGGCCTCCCGAAGCTTCTAGGGTTTCTTATCGCCAGAAAAAAATCTCCAAAAAGTTTCGTGGCATTTGGACTTCGTTTGGTATTAATTTTCTGCAGAGTCAAAAACAATCAAGAAACAGCAACTGGCACAGGGCACTAAGTTAGTAGATTAGCCCCAAAAAATGATATTAAGTTGCTTATAATGTACATAAAATATCCATTGATATTATAATAGCATGGAACAATCAAAAATTATAGATACGTTTGAGACATATCACGGGCACACGCGGAGGAGGTGCGACACCGGAAGCAGCAGTTCATGCTAGAGCAGCGCCTCAACCTGGCCTACGTGTCAGGCGCGGCTGGCGGAGGCCATGGCGCTCTCCGCTGCCGATGACTGTGTCGTCCTGCAGTTGGCCCCGTCGTCCCCCGAGCCGATGTTGACCCCCGTCGTCAAGCCCGAGGGCTACACATGGACCGGGTACGTCTGCGAGTGGGTCAACGTGCCTCCCGTCTGGTTTGGGGCAACGCCGACCCAGGAGCAGATGTACTTGGAGCAATGGCGGCAGCGCAGGCTCACGGAGGAGCACCGTGAGGGCGACTACCTCGAGCAGCTGGAGCGCGACACCGAGGAGGAGCGCCGCGAGGCGGAGGAGGAGGAGCGCCTTACCCGCGGTGGCGCAGCCCAGCCACCGGCGGATGACGTTGCCGCAGCCTGGGAGACGGCATTCCCGTGGGCTGGCCTGATACGTCTCCAACGTATCTATAATTTATGAAGTATTCTTAGCATGTCTATAGTATTTTTACATGATTTTAGTATGGTTCGATTAGAACTAACCCGGACTGACTCTGTTTTCAGCAGAACTACCATGGTGTTGTTTTTGTGTAGAAATAAAAGTTCTCGAAATGCGCTAAAAATCAACGGGGAATATTTTTGGAAAATATAAAAAATACTAGAACGAAAAGCTACCGGAGGCAAGTCCCGAGGCCACCACGAGTGTGGAAGGCGCGCCTGATACGTCTCCAATGTATCTATAATTTTTGATTGTTTCATGCTATTATATTATCTGTTTTTGAATGTTTAATAGGCATTTATATGCTATTTTATATTTTTTTGGGGACTAACCTATTAACCAAGGGCCCAGTGATAGTTTCTGTTTTTTTGCCTATTTTAGAGTTTCGCAGAAAAGGAATACCAAACGGAGTCCAAACGAAATGAAACCTTCGTGATGATCTTTCTTGGACTAAAAGCAAACCAGAAGACTTGGAGATGAAGTCGGAGAGGCAACAAGGCGGCCACGAGGCAGGAGGGCGCGCCCAAGGTGGTAGGGCATGCCCCCCACCCTCATGGGCCCCTCATAGCTCCCCTGACCTAGTTCCTTTGCCTATATATACTCTTATACCCTGAAAACATCCAAGAGAGCCACGAAACCACTTTTCCACCGCCGCAACCTTCTGTACCCATGAGATCCCATCTAGGGACCTTTTTCGGCGTCCTGTCGGAGGGGGATTTGATCTCGAAGGGCTTCTACATCAACACCATTACCTCTCCGATGAAGCGTGAGTAGTTTACCACAGACCTACGTGTCCATAGAAAGTAGCTAGATGGCTTCTTCTCTCTCTTTGATTCTCAATACCATGTTCTCCTTGATGTTCTTGGAGATCTATTCGATGTAATATTCTTTTGCGGTGTGTTTGCCAAGATTCGATGAATTGTGCATTTATGATCAAGATTATCTATGGATATTATTTGGTTATTCTCTAAATTCTTATATGCATTATTTGATATTTTTGCAAGTCTCTTCGAATTTTCGGTTTAGTTTGGCCTACTAGATTGATCTTTCTTGCAATAGGAGAAATGCTTAGCTTTGGGTTCAATCTTGTGGTGTCCTTTCCTAATGACAGTAGGGGCAGCAAGGCACGTACTGTATTATTGCCATGGAGGATAAAAAGATGGGGTTTTCATCATATTGCTTGAGTTAATTCCTCTATATCATGTCATCTTACTTAATGCGTTACTCCGTTCTTTATGAACTTAATACTCTAGATGAATGCTGGATAGTGATCGATGTGTGGAGTAATAGTAGTAGATGCAGGCAGGAGTCGGTCTACTTGACACGGACATGATGCCTATGTTCATGATCATTGCCTAGATATCATCATAACTATGCGCTTTTCTATCAATTGCACGGCAGTAATTTGTTCACCCACCGTAATATTTGCTATCCTAAGAGAAGCCACTAGTGAAACCTATGGCCCCTGGGTCTCCTTTCCATATTATTAAATCTCTTTTACATCTTACTAGTTTTTGACCTACTAATTTGCAATCTTTTACTTCTATAAACTAAAAATACCAAAAATATTTACTTTGCCGTTTATCTATCTCTATCAGATCTCACTTTATCAAGTGACCGTGAAGGGATTGGCAACCCCTTTATCGCGTTGGGTGCAAGTTGTTGATTGTTTGTGCTGGTATTCGGTGACTTATGCGTTGTCTCCTACTGGATTGATACCTTGGTTCTCAAAACTGAGGGAAATACTTAAGCTAGTTTGATGCATCACCCTTTCCTCTTCAAAGGAAAACCAACGCAAGCTCAAGAGGTAGCAGCGCCCTACCCCCGGGAGGGTGCTCCTACCTCATGGACTCCCCGTGGGCCTCCTTGACGTGAAAACGACGCCAACCCCTCTTATAAATCCTAAAAAAACGTAACAGAAGAGAGATCGGAAATTCCGCACACCGACCCATCATTACTCCACACTCGCTATTTATAATACTTAAGTAATATATTCTAACTTTATGACAACAACACCTACTTTTATATTCTAGCTCTCCGATATCATGCAAAATTATCCTCTTCATACCCATAACATAGTTTTATTTCTCGTTTCTAGTTGGAAGCAAACGTTCGGTGTATGTAGAGTCGTATCAGTAACAGATAGGGCTTGAGAGAATATTGATCTTACCTTTAGCTCCTTGTGGGTTTGACACTCCATACTTATCACTTTCATCTTTGGAAATTGCTATGATGATTCCCTGCACTTGGGGATTATCAAGCTCTTTTCTGGCGCCGTTGCCGGGGAGCAATAGCGTGGGGTTGATATTCTTGTGTATGCATGTTTGCTTTCTTCACTAAGTAGTTTTGTTTTCCCTTTTGTTTATGTTTAGCTGTGGGTGAAACAAACAAAAAAATTAAAAAAATTGAAAAAAATACTTATCTCTTATGCCTAAAAAGTTTTTTTCAAGAAGAGAAGTGATGGGAAAGTTATGCATTGGAGAAGTGAGGGTCGACCTTGAACACTTGTGTTCATGCTCATGGAAACAATGTAGAATTTCATGGAAGTTTCTTAGAAAATAATTATCCTCTTGTATTTATCCTTTATATTATAAAAATAATATGCCAATATTTGGTTTTAGGATGTCTAGATTGCTTGTTTGCTATGTGCAGTGCAAAAACAGAAACTCTGGCTGTAGCGCGTGAATTTACATTTTTTTACTGGGATGTCAAATGCTTCTGAAATTTTTTGCACAATACTTCTATACAATTTTTTTAGATTTTCCTATTTTTTTAGAATTTTTGGAGTTACACAAGTATACGAAGTTTCCAGATTACTATAGATTGTCCTGTTTTTGACAGATTCTTTTTTTCTATGTGTTGTTCACTTATTTTGATGAATCTATGGGTAGTATCGGGGGTATGAACCATGATGAAGTTGGAATACAGTAGATATAATTCTAATATTAAATTGGAATGAGTTTACAACAGTACCTAAAGGTAGTGATTTGCTTTATTATACTAACAGATCTCACAAAGTTTTTGTTAAGTTTTATGTGGATGAAGTGTTCGAAGAACGAGGAGTTACTGATGTGAGAAGAATAAACAGAGGCAAGAGTTCAAGTTTGGAGATTCCCAAGGCACCCCAAGTAAATATTTCAAGGATACTCAAGCATCTAAGCTTGGGGATGCCCCGGTTGGCATCCCATCTTTCTTCTTCAACAATTATCGGTATACCTCGGTTTTTGTTTTGTTCACATGATTTGTGTCCTTTGTGTTTTTCTTTTTCTTTAATAACCATGCTATTATGAGTTAGCCCTTCATTGATTTATAGAATGCTTCATGTGCTTCATTTATATCTTTTGAGTATGACCTTATAGAATGCTCTTTGTGCTTCACTTAAATCTTTTGAGTATGGTTTTATAGAATGCTTTGTGTGCTTCACTTATATATAGTTGGATAATTGTTAATCTATATTAATTGTAGAATGCTCCATGAACTTCACTAATATCTTTTGGAGTATGAATAAGATTATCATCGAAAGTGGGTTTGGGAGAGTGTCAACTTTAGGAAGTAATGATCCCACTGTTTTGGAGGGTGTTGAATCTTAGTGTGATATTTATGAAAGTGAATTTGGAGAGGTCTTAACTTTATTTAGTATTGATTCCACTATTCGAAAGAGGTTCCAATTGATTATGAGAAAAAAGTTACTATCTATGATGTTTATTGTGACGACATGTATGCTATGAAGAATAATGTTAACCATGAAACCTATCATCATGATTTTAATTTTCAGTTGGATTATGCCTCACATGATAGTTATTTTGTTGAGTCTGCTCCCACTATTTCGAATGAGAAGAATATGCTCATGTGGAGAGTAGTAAAATTTCTATGCTTGTAGATCATGAAAAGATTGCTTTATGTGATGATTATATTATTGAATTTATTCATGATGCTACTGAAAATTATTATGAGGTAGGAATATATGTTTGTTGAATTGCACTAATATTAAGTTTCCTCTCTATGTACTTAAAGTTTTGAAGTTATGCTTGTTTTGCCTTCCTATGCTAGTTGACTCTTTTTTGTTGGGAAACATAGCATGCAATTTCAAAATATTTCCTATGCTCACGCAAGATCTATCAAGGAGATGCATAGCAATGAGAGGGGGAGAGTGTGTCCACGTACCTGTAACATCCTAATTTTCAATTTGGATGTTATTTATAGATCATTCATATGCATCCATGATTTATGCATTTGCTTCATTTGTTTTAGTTGAATTTTGATCCAAGAGACCTTAAGCAACTCAAGGACCAATTTAGAGAGTTGGAGGTTTCCCAAAAAGTCCATTTTTGATTTATCAAAATTTGGAAAACTGGATCAATTTGTTTATTCAAAATTCTTTTCCAATTATTTTTGCAAATAAATAAAATAAAGAGAGAAGATAAAATGACTTCTTCAAAAACAGCAAAGAAATATTGGAAATTGAAATTTGAATTTTGAGATATTTTATTTGATTTTATTTGCAAGTTTATTTATTTTTATTGCGGAGTAATTAGTACTAATAAGTTTGTTTTTAGTTTAGGCATTTAGGCCAAGAAAAATGTTCACTAGGTCATTAATAAGGCCATATTAATATGTGGATTTTTCTGGTATTTTTAGATATTTATTTATTTTAGTTTTGCGTGTTTTTCTTCTCTTAAAAATGTTTTAAAAAAAGTCTACGCCGAACTGGGCCGGCCCAGCTCCGCCAGGCTGCGGCCCAGCCGCCCGTGACTGACTCCGGCCAGGAGTCCGGCCGTCGCCCGCCTCGCCGTCGCCGAGTTCGGCTCGGTCACGCCGTTCCCACCGCCTTGCACCCTCCTCCAAGCCGAGGCCCCCGGCTCCTTTAAATACCGGAGCCCCCGGCCCCACTCTTCTCCACATCGCCCGCACCGCCGCCACATTTCATCGCCAGCGCCACCGCCGCCCTTCGTCGCCCGCGCCGCAAGCCGCCCATGCCGCACCCCGCCAACGACGCCACCCCGCAAGCCGTCGTCGCCGCTGACCCCGATGTCGCCGCCCCGCTCAATCCATTGCCACCGCTGCCGTTTGCCTCGCCGCCGTTGACCACCGCCGCCGCCGGTAGCCCCCAATCCCCTCTCGCTCGTCCGATCTGGATCCAACGATCTAGATCGCGTATGTTTTTTTGAGACGTTTTCTTTATTTAGCGGACGTTCATCCATTAGTCTTCGGTAGCGAACGGTTTTTGTTCGTTAGGTCTCTATAGCGAATGTTCGTTCGTTAGATTTCTCTTTTTCTTTTATTTATCTTCCAGGGACCTATTCGTTAGTTTTATTTACAGTTTAGTCATGCGTTTCAAACTAGCACTACTTTTTACTCGTTTTCCCAAATTCGACAAAACCAACGCCAAAATCTTTAGAGCGATCCCATCTATCCAGTAAACCAACTTAAACATATTTTTGAAATTTAAAATTTGAATTTTTTTTTCAAATTTGAGTTTGAACTTCTTTTGATCGTATCTTGAGTTTCGTAGCTCCGTTTTAGTTGATTCTTTTTGCAAATTGAAGCTAATCACACGTACCTTCTGTTAAGATCTAATCCTCATAATTATAATACTGTTAAATTTTTTTCCTATTTAGATTAGTTATTTGCTTGTATTTGAGTTTTCCGAATATTTTCTTCGATTCTCTTTGCATCTTTTGCTTGAGTGCTTAGTATGCTATTGTTTGTTTATGGTAGATTTTTCGGAGTGCGGAGCTTGTTACTATGAATCTCTAGAGTTTTTCGATCGTCCACAAGGCAAGTTACACTTTGATCATACTATTTTATACCTAGTTTTTACTATGAATTAGTTACACCCTCACAGATTTGCATGAGTAGGTTTGGGAACATGTGGTTTGGTTGTAGTACATGAGGTAGGAACCTTTTACCTTTGATCACCCGGGAATATACGTTATGCTCATAAATTGCTTAGCCATGCACGTAGATGGGGATTGGTTTGTGTGATTCATGCAAGTTGCGAGAGATAATAATTTTGGACCACATTAAGGTGGCAACTTTAATACACATCTGGGTGGATTGTTTGGGGCACCTGCAGAAACCAGTGCTTGACCATGGGAATCCCGGAGTACCCATGTGATTACCCTAGGTCCGCCACCCAGGCTCAAAGGGATCATATGATATTTCATGCCTAGAAACTTCCGTGTGCAGCCACAAGCCATTATGGGCTCTGGCATAGTTGAGTAAGTTGTGTGACCTCTTTCAGTGGTAGACTAGCAGATGTAGGGGAAAGTAAGTGTACCCGTCTACCCAGAGTAAAGAGTTAATGCTTCAGAAAGACTATGTATCAATCTTCCGATCATGGATGTGGTCGAGTCTTGTGGGGATAAGTGCACAAACCTCTGCAGAGTGTACAAACTAATCATGGTTAGCCGTGTCCCTGGTTATGGACAATTTGAGTATCTAGAAGTGAATTATTTGTTGATCTCATCACTCTATTTAATTGATGTATTGGGTTTATTATTTATACTTTGTAGTTTTTTGGGATTGAGTTGGAGGAACCTTGTCAATAATGGCATAAACTTGGTAGTAAATAAAAATGTATTCCTTTGTTGTAGGAAAAATTAGCTTTTTGCAAAAATTAAACTTAGAGCTTCCACCAGCCAAATATGCATGTAGATATAGTCTCTTTCATTCATTTTCTCTATAGTGTAACTCTGCCAGCATATTCCATGTGCTAACCTACACGACTGCAACGTCTCATGTTGCAAAGTTTTCCGACGAAGAATAAGGTGCGCTAGGTCATTGTCATGCACTCAGTTATGTCCTGGAGTTGATGGACTCATTTATCTTTGAAGCTTCCGCAGTTACTTTATTTAGATGGCCTTCAGCCATATTTTTGTAATAAATACTCTTTGTGAGGACCTCGATGAATTAAGTGTGTGATTGAACTCTGTTATAATTCCTCGAGTATTGTGTGTGTTAGCATACTGATCCAGAGATGACACTTAAGCACAGAGACTTCGAACCATTGTGATCGGGTCGCTACAAGATGGTATCAGAGCATGCATTGACTGTAGGATGCGACCACTAGGAAAAGCCACAGGATACTCTTGCCTATTCATTTCTAATCATCCTCTATTTCTACTCTATAGATGTCGGACCCCAGGAACAAGTTCACTCAGCTGGATGATGACACCCCTTTCGGACGATGCTACCTCTTGAGCATGTGTTGGTTTTCCCTTGAAGACGCCGCCGCCTTTCGGACGATGCTACCTCTATT
Organism: Triticum dicoccoides; assembly: GCF_002162155.2. NCBI lineage: Eukaryota > Viridiplantae > Streptophyta > Magnoliopsida > Poales > Poaceae > Triticum > Triticum dicoccoides. Next base: position 499,158,180 of record NC_041389.1, read on the forward strand.
TATACCATAAGTATTTCCCTCAGTTTTGCAAACCAAGGTATCAATCCAGTAGGAGACGACGCACAAGTCACCTAGTACCTGCACAAACAATCATGAACCTTGCAACCAACGCGAGAAAGGGGTTGTCAATCCCATCATGGTCACTCGTAAAAGTGAGATCTAATAGAGATAATAAAGTAAATATTTTTGGTATTTTTGTTGTATAGATTGGAAAGTAAAGATTGCAAAATAGTAAACGAGATGTGATATAATGGAAAAGAGATGCAATATAATGAAAAAGAGACCCGGGGGCCATAGGTTTCACTAGTGGCTTCTCTCGAGATAGCATGTATCACGGTGGGTGAACAAATTACTGCCGAACAATTGATAGAAGAGCACAAATATATGAAGATATCTAAGGCAATGATCATGAATATAGGCATCATGTCCGTGTCAAGTAGACCAAAACGATTCTGCATCTACTACTATTACTCCACACATTGACCGCTATCCAGCATGCATCTACAGTATTAAGTTCATAAGAATGGAGTAACGCATTAAGCAAGATGACATGATGTAGAGGAATAAACTCAAGCAATATGATATAAACCCCATCTTTTTATCCTCGATGGCAACAATACAATACGTGTCTTGCTGCCCCTACAGTCACTGGGAAAGGACACCGCAAGATTGAACCCAAAGCTAAGCACTTCTCCAATTGCAAGAAAGATCAATCTAGTAGGCCAAACTAAACCGACAATTCGAAGAGACTTGCAAAGATATCAAATCATGCATATTAGAATTCAGAGAAGAACCAAATAATATTCATAGATAATATTGTTCATAAATCCATAATTCATTGGATCTCGGCAAACACACCGCAAAAGAGTATTACATCGAATAGATCTCCAAGAACATCGAGGAGAACTTTGTATTGAGAATAAAAGAGAGAGAAGAAGCCATCTAGCTAATAACTATGGACCCGAAGGTCTGTGGTAAACTACTCACGCTTCATCGGAGAGGCTATGGTGTTGATGTAGAAGCCCTCCGTGATCTAATCCCCCTCCGGCAGATCGCCGGAAAAGGCCCCAAGATGGGATCTCACGGGTACAGGAGGTTGCGGCGGCGAAAAAGTGGTTTCGTGGCTCCCCTTGATGTTTCTAGGGTATAAGAGTACATATAGCCGAAAAAAGTAAATTGGTGGAGCTACGAGGGGCCCATGAGGGTGGGGGCGCGCCTAACCCCCTCTTGCCTCGTGGCCTCTATCGGTGTCAAAACCGGCGGATCTCGGGTAGGGGGTCCCGAACTGTGCGTCTAAGGCTAATGGTAACAGGAGGCGGGGGACACAATGTTTACCCAGGTTCGGGCCCTCTCTATAGAGGTAATACCCTACTTCCTGCTTGATTGATCTTGATGAATATGAGTATTACAAGAGTTGATCTACCACGAGATCATAATGGCTAAACCCTAGAAGCTAGCCTATGATTATGATTGTTGTTGTCCTACAGACTAAACCCTCCGGTTTATATAGACACCAAAGGAGGGCTAGGGTTACACAAAGTTGGTTACAGAGAAAGGAATCTACATATCCGAATCGCCAAGCTTGCCATCCACGCAAAGGAGAGTCCCATCCGGACACGGGAAGAAGTCTTCTATCTTGTATCTTCATAGCCCAACAGTGCGGCATATGTATATAGTCTAGCTGTCCAAGGACCCCTTAGTCCTGGACTCCCTCGGTAGCCCCTAAACCAGGCTTCAATGACGATGAGTCCGACGCGCAGATTGTCTTCGGCACTGCAAAGCGGGTTCCTTCTCCGAATACTTCAAAGTAGATCTTGAACACAAGAATCATGTCCGGCTCTACAAAACAAACTCCACATACCACCGTAGAGAGTATAACATTCCATGAGTCCTATCCATCGACAACTTTTTGTAGCGTGACATCACGCCATGGCCCGGTCATTATTCGAACCGTTTTTTAGCCTGCCCCTCCGTATTTCGAGGTGCGGTTTCATTGGCACGTCTTGTCAAAGCAGAGATCGTGTCCCCTTATCACGGGATTATCATCAATACGGGCATGGGTAACCCAACTGTGCCATTTGCATGGCGCTCGAGGAATAAGCAAGTTTTAAGGCGAGCAGGGAGGCGTATTACTTTTACTGCCTTTATAAAGGGATAAGGATTCATCCTAGTTCACCCACGCCTTCTCCTTCCTCTGCCCATCCATTCTCGAGCTCCAGCACCCAAGCTCTCACCTTCTCCACCCAAAAAAGCACTCCAATCATGTCCGAATCTAGAGCAGGAGGCAAGTGGATGGCCTCCTCCATCAAGGAGAAGGACATCAAGAAGCTCCGGGAGGCCGGGTACCTGGCCAAGGAGGTCACCCATCGGCTTCCGGCCAAGGGACAAATCGTCCCCACCCCAGAGCCCCAGGAAAGGGTAGTGTTCGTCTCTCACTTCGTCCGTGGGCTGGGATTTCCCCTCCACCCATTCGTCCATGGACTGATGTACTATTACGGGCTGGACTTCCATGATCTGGCCCCCAATTCCATCCTCAATATCTCGGTCAGCAAGCAGAGTGCGGAGGTGCCATGGTGGGCAATATGCCCAATGTCACCTGGCCTGAAGGCTCCTTCGTCGAGACTGTCAAAGGATGGCAGTCGGGGTGGTTCTACATCACCGAGCCGCGTGACACCAAGTGGGTCGCGGCTCCCGTATTCCGGTCCGGAGTCCCGATGCGGCTCACCTCCTGACAAGAGAAGGGCCTGACCTGGTCTTCCTCGGACGAGCTGACGACGCTCCAGACGCGCGTCAAGAACATGATAAACAAGAGAATCAAGCTCGTCAACGTGATCCATGTGATGCTTGTTCGCCGGATTCTTCCGTGCCAAAGCCGGACTTGCAATTTATGGGAGTTCGATCCAGCCAAGCACCAGACCCTACTGGAGCTCTTCGGCACGACGCACGAAGATATCTAGAAGGTGCTCTTCAAGGACAACAAGGTGCCGTCGGCCATAGACGAGGATCGCGGGCACGACTCAACCCACCCAGCTAGTCCGGTAAGTTTTTCCATGTTTTCAAGGTGTACCCTTTACTTGCATATTGGAGGAGAGTGTTTGAGCCTCCCTATCGATTTTTTTAGACTTGGACAAAGAAGGCGGAGCAGATCAAGTGTCCGGCTCCGCAGCCCGAAGACCCAGAAATCCCGCTTCTAACAAAGATGCTGGTTCCGGCGCCTTATCAGGTGTCGAAGAAGAAGGCCAAGAAGAATGCCCAGGAGACAAGAGGTGGTCTCCGTCACAAGGGTCGCATCCGAAGACGTCAAAGCTCACTCCTCCGCCGAAGACAACAAGGAAGAGGAGGAGGAAGAAGAAATCCATCTCCCCCCTGTAGGGGGGGGGAGAAAGAACAGGACGACCACCATGCATCTGGAGAACGAGGCATCCAAGAAGGGGAAAGCTTCCCTTCCGGACAGCTCCGTAGTGGCCACCGACAACAACTGGGAGTGGGAGCCCAGGGAGAAGCCCCTGGTCAAATCATGAGTATTCGAACACATTTGTATATCCGGCCTTTCTATCTATTTGTTTTGTCATGTTTGAATCATGTACTTGTAGTCCGACTCGGTCCAACCTTGAGCGGTCCTTATCTTCGGAGGACTCGCTAGACCCGGCCGCGATGGATAGCGGGACCATTCCCTCGACCTCCTCTCCCAAGGACACGGGTGACACTAAGGCGTTGTCCCGAAGGATCCCAGGTCCGGGAGAGAACCCGGAGGCCGTCAGGGAGGCGCCGGAGGGTGAGGCCTCGGCTGTCAGACACATGGGGGAGCAAGCCCCCAAGGGGACTGACGATGGGGGCCATATACAATTTGGCCCCCAACCGAATACTATTCCGAAGACCTATACGGCTCCAGAATCAGGCAAGCAACCCTTCTCGAAAGAAGGGGGTGTGCCTATTCCGCTGGTGACCTCTGTCTAGCCAGAGGTGCCGAATACTTTGCTGGAAGCGCTGCGAGGTGCTTCCATTGTAGAAGAACACCGTACCCTCATGGGTACAGTGATTGAGAGGATCTAGTCCGCAAAAAGCAGGCTGACCGAAGCCTGCACTAGCCTTCTAACAGGCTTTGAGGTAAGCAATATAATTGTGTAAAAATAATGTCACAGTATGGACAGTAGCCCCTGATACTCTGTTCGGTGTTCGGAAAGAAAAACCGAATAGAGGATCAAATAATTTTCGTAGGAGACTAATAAAAAATGTCTATGTGAATAAGCAGGCGTCACTGCTGGCTGCAACCTTTCACACTGCAGAAGTCTCCGAACTGAAGCGGAGTCTGGAACGGGTCGAGGAAGAGCTCGGCCTTGTGAAGAAGCAGTTAGAGGACAACAAAGGTATGCATTGATCCTTATCTAAATTCAGATATGATGAACGATTTGTTGTGACTGAAGTGTCATAATATTTGTTAGGGGCAATGACCGAAGTAACGACCCTCAAGAAGGCGCTGGCCAAGGCCGAGGACAAGGCGGCCAAGGAGCGGGCTGCACGCGAAAAGCATGAGGCCCGGGTCAATGAGGTCCAGCAAGAGCTCCAGGATGCAGTCAAGAGGTGCGAGTCCTTGGAGCGTGAATTTAAGGAGCAAGAGTCCGAACTTGCCAAGGCCCACCAGAGCACACAAGATGCCTGAGCCGAAGCCAAGGGCACCCTCCAGGAAATCCAGGTGGCCAAGAAAATCACGGCGGGTAAGGCTTTCATTATGCAGAGCAAATATGTGAAGGAAAGGTTCCTTTTACTTACCCAGATTTGGAGCTCTCCAAGGGCGTTTGTGGATCTGTTGCGCGGCATGTCAGACGCTGCAGAATTCTACCAAGCCGAAGAGGGGAGCTCTAGGAGAAGCTATTCTGGTCGCAATACCTTGCGCCAGAACATCCGGTGCCCTTTAGCGATCAGCTGAAGCAATTGGTCGAGCTGCATAGGGCGGCCAAACTAGCCATGAAGGATTTGATAATCCGGCTATGGTCTGTCGAAGCCATTCCTAGCAGCTACTTCGGACTCGTGAAGCGGCTGGTCAGTGCCTGCCCTCGGCTTGACGCCATCAAGCGTTCGGTCTGCATTGAAGGTGCGTGGATGGCCTTCGCCCACGCCAAGATGCACTGAGCGAAGATGGATGCCACAAAGCTGATGACCGAAGGACCGCCCGTGGGCAAGTACCATCGCACGCCCGAGCTATACTATGATAGTGTCCTGGAGGGACCCCGCCTTGTGGCGGAGCAGTGTGCTAAGGATATCATGTTCCCATGAATACACTCATGTTTATCCTGTCCTGTAATATGAAACAGATTCGCTATGTAATATAATGTTTGTTATTTAAAACTTCACCTCCTGCGTGGCCGTTTTATTAAATCTGAGACTTGGCCAGTCGTCGGCTTCTGCCCCCACGTAGGTAGTATGGGGGTGTTCAGGATAAATCTAAACACTCTTTATCCAAGGTTTTGGTCCTTTAAGGAGGTGTTTAGCGCAACGAACTAGGCAATCAGACTATTTGGCTTTATCATTCTCACTTAGCCATAGGAGTTTGACGAGAAAATTTTTGGTGTAGCCCCTGGTGTTCGGAAATTTGAACTTGGGGCGCGATACATGCCTAATCGGATAAAAACCGATCCATCACATAATGCAGAAAAAAATCGCTAAAGATTTGTAACCTCTCGAATAGCTGACTAGCTCTCGCCGCATCATGATAGTAAGTTTTTGGCTTTCTCTACTGAGGTGCTCATCTGGAAGAACCAGGACACAATCACAGTAGTTCTCCCTTTACTACCCTAGCCGATATAGCGGAACATAGGGTAGCAAGCACAGGAGTCGGGCAACCCAACTATTGACCCAAGACATGATTCGGAGTCGATGCATATAATGCTACAATTCGGAGTGCCGAACTACCGTAAAAGTGTTCGGACTTTCTTGCCGTATTATGGAGCGTAATGAAGCCCCTGGCGAATTAAGTCGTACAGAGTGTACAGGCGCAATTGATAAGAATATATAAAGAAAGGGAAAAATCAAGTAATAAGCTGATGCTGCAAATATTGAGTCGCAAACTATTTTCCATTGTAATTTGATTAATACGCCAAGGAGTACTTATATAAGTAATGCGATAAGCAAATAAGGCTATTTGACATGCCATGACCAAGGGCGAGCTGCGTGCGGGTTTTTAAAACAGGTATAACGATCGTTAGCAGAGACCACCTGGGTGTTCCCTTGTACATCAAAGCTTCTTGCCTTCTTGGTGTATCCGTCCCTTGATAGGTCCACTGATCAGGTTATCAGAAAAGGCCTCGGAAAGAGAAGAACCTGAGAAAAATAAAAGGTAAAGGTATGCGGGTCTAGGAGCGATTGAGCCGCATTACGGACCACGGTCTTAGCCGTGCCTACGGCCATGCCCATGGTATTTTAAGTGCGTAGTTATGTACGCGCGGCACAAGTATCGCCGCTTGAATGGGAGTGGGGCGGAGGCCAAATTGCTAGTCAAGCTCTGGACGAGCTAGACTGTCCTGCTGCAGAGTAGTTCAGACTCTCTTAACGGTGTCCGGGAGTTTTACTGCCGAATTGAAGTTCTACCTAAAAAGGCTGCTCTATACTTCTACTGCAAGGGCCACGTTGTGCTCCTCGGTACGGAGGGAGCGTTCCGTGTTCCCATTGACTGTTATAACACCGCGTGGTCCGGGCATCTTGAGCTTGAGGTAAGCGTAGTGTGGTACCGCATTGAAGCGAGCAAATGCGCTTCGTCCGAGCAGTGCGTGATAGCCACTGCGGATGGGGACGATTTAGATGATAAATTCTTTGCTTCAGAAATTATCTAGGGATCCTAAGACCACTTCCAGTGTGATTGAGCCTGTACAGCAGGCATCTACACCTGGTATGGCACCTTTAAAGGTGGTTTTTGTAGGCTGGATCCTTGAGGGATCGATGCCCGTTTTGCGCACTGTATCCTGATAGAGCAGGTTCAGGCTGCTACCGCCGTCCATGAGGACTCGCGTAAGGTGGAACCATAAATGATTGGGTCAAGGACTAGTGCGGCTGAACCGCCATGACGGATACTGGTCGGATGGTCCCTGCGGTCGAAGGTGATCAGACATGACGACCATGGGTTGTACTTTGGGGCGACTGGCTCCATAGCATAGATGTCCCTGAGTGCGCGCTTCTGCTCCCTCTTCGGGATATGGGTAGCGTATATCATATTCACCATTTTGACTTGGGGAGGAAACTTCTTCTGTCCCCCTGTGTTCGGTGGTCGTGGTTCCTCGTCATCGTCCTTGCTTTGCGACCCCTTCTCCTTGTTCTTGGTGTTTAACTTGCCGGCCTGTTTAAAAACCCAACACTCTCTGTTGGTATGATTGGCTGGTTTATCAAGAGTGTCGTGTATTTGACATGGACGATCGAGTATGCGGTCCAAACTGGACGGGCCTGGATCATTTCTCTTAAATGGCTTCTTCCGCTGACTGGACTTAGAGCCACTAAATCTGGCGTTGACAGTCGTGTCTTCGGTGTTGTCACAGTTACTTCGACGCTTGTGTCTGTTGCGTCGGGGCTTGCCGTTGCTATTCCTGGCTTCAGAAGTGCCAGGTTCGCCTGTGTTGTTATTGCTACGGGCTAGCCAACTATCTTCTCCCGCACAAAAGTGGGTCATGAGTGCCGTAAGGGCCTCCATGGACTTTGGCTTTTCTTGGCCGAGGTGTCGGGCGAGCCATTTGTCACGGATGCTATGTTTAAAGGCCGCTAAGGCTTCAGCGTCCGGACAGTCGATGATCTGGTTCCTTTTAGTTAAGAACCTAGTCCAAAATTTCATGGCCGACTCTCCGGGCTGTTGAATTATGTGACTTAAGTCGTCGTCATCCGGAGGTCGGACGTATGTGCCTTGAAAGTTGTCGAGGAAGGCATCCTCCAAGTTCTCCCAGCTGCCTATGGAGTTTTCTGGCAGGCTGTTCAACCAATATCTGGCTGGTCCCTTGAGTTTGAGTGGGAGGTATTTGATGGCATGAAGATCATCACCGCGGGCCATGTGAATATGGAGAAGAAAATCCTATATCCATACCGCAGGGTCTATTGAGCCATCATATGATTCGATGTTCACGGGTTTAAACCCTTCTGGGAATTCATGTCCCATTACTTCATCAGTGAAAAAAGGGGGTGTGTGGCACCTCTGTATCGGGCCAAGTTGTGACGTAGCTCGGATGGAGTTCGTCTGCGGTTTTTGGTCCGGACGTGGTTATGTTTATCACGTTCAGTCGGATAGCCATCGTCGCGCATCAGGGCACGCCCTCGCGATCCATAGATTGATCTTGTCTGACCTGCTATGTTTTCCAAGTCACGCCGCAGGTCATGTGTGTATCCCCAAGATGTTGTATTTCCGTTTTTACGGTGAGGTAGTGTGAGCTGGTGTTCGGCTCGAGGTGCCTCTTTGTCTCGACCATGTGGTGGTCGGTCAGCCACATCATGCCTTGGTAGGACGGGCTCTACTGCCTCGTCATCGAACTGTGGTAACAGTTTGCGCTTCAGGTAGCTTTTGGTTGGGCGCTTGAGGCCATATTCCTTGGCTGCCAGGACATCAGTCCATCTTTCATTGAGCAGATCTTGATTAGCTTGAAGCTGTTGTTGCTTCTGTTTTAGGCTCCTTGAAGTGGCTATTAGCCGGAGCTTAAAGCGCTCCTGTTCGGTGGGCTCCTTAGGCACGATAAAGTCTTCGTCGCCGAAGCTCACCTCGTCCTTAGAGAGCGGAAGGTAATTACTGTCCTCCGCGTCTTCATTCGTGGCCTGCTCATCAGGGCTAGTTTGCCCATCTTCTCGTTTGTCCTGTTCGGAGGTTGGCTCGACGGGGCCTTCATTGTCTTCGGCGTCGTTCGGAGTATTGTTTTCTCCTGAGACGGTGTTGTTGTTTTTACTATGACGTGGCTTAGAGCGGCACCGCTGACGTCAGCGCTTTGGCTATATCTCAAGAGGTTTATCCTCGACTGGATTTTCATCGTCACCGTTTTTTTCTTTGGGTGTATCCGCCATGTATATGTTGTATGAGGAGGTGGCTGTCCAACGTCCTGTAGGCGGTGGTTCCTTTTCCTCTACGGCATCCTCGTCCATACCGTCGATGTCTTCAGAGTCAAAATCAAGCATGTTGGTTAAGTCGTCGATAGTGGCTATCAAGTGGGTGGTGGGTGGGTAACGAAATTCTTCATCGTCCGCTTCCCACTCGAGCCGGACATAGTTCGGCCGAGAGTCTCCTAACAAGGAGAGGGATTTTAATGAGTTTAACACATCACCTAGAGGTGGGTGCTGGAAGATGTCCGCGGAGCTGAACTCCAAGATCGGCGCCCAATCAGGTTCGATGGACATGGATGCAGGCGGTCCGGAACCTATGTTCGGAGGCGAGTCCGGGGTTCCGGTGACACAAGCCCAGCAAGATGTTGGGTCTATGTGCGGCTCAAGCACCGTTGAGTCTGCGGCATCCGTGGCAGGGTTAAGCTTCCCGTCTTCGGGCTACGTGGCCAGAGCGATTACAGGAGCTATCTCATGAGCATGGCCAGATGACAGATTTAGGTCATGTTCATTGTGGCCGCAGGGGACAACCATCAGGGGCTCGAATCCGTTGAAGATCAAGTCTCCACGGATATCGACCACAAAATTCAGGCTTCCAAATCTGACCTAATGGCCAGGGGCGTAGCTATCGATCTGCTCTAGATGGCCAAGCGAATTGGCCCGCAGTGTGAAGCCGCCGAATACGAAGATTTGTCCAGGGAGGAAGATCTCCCCCTGGACGATGTTGTTGTAGATAATTGATAGAGCCATCAAGCCTTCTAGTGACGACATAGTGGAATTCTCAATGAAAGCACCAATGTCGGTGTCAAAACCGGCGGATCTCGGGTAGGGGGTCCCGAACTGTGTGTCTAAGGCTAATGGTAACAGGAGGCGGGGGACACAATGTTTACCCAGGTTCGGGCCCTCTCTATGGAGGTAATGCCCTACTTCCTGCTTGATTTATCTTGATGAATATGAGTATTACAAGAGTTTATCTACCACGAGATCGTAATGGCTAAACCCTAGAAGCTAGCCTATGATTATGATTGTTGTTGTCCTACGGACTAAAGCCTCCGGTTTATATAGACACCATAGGAGGGCTAGGGTTACACAAAGTCGGTCACAGAGAAAGGAATCTACATATCTGAATCGCCAAGCTTGCCATCCACGCAAAGGAGAGTCCCATCCAGACACGGGAAGAAGTCTTCTATCTTGTATCTTCATAGCCCAACAGACCGACATATGTATATAGTACGGCTGCCCGAGGACCCCTTAATCATGGACTCCCTCGGCCTCCTCGTGGCGTTCCAGACTTCTACTCCAAGTCTTCTGGTTTGCTTTCGATCCAAGAAAGATCATCACGAAGGTTTCATTCTGTTTGGACTCCCTTTGGCATTCCATTTCTGCAAAACTCTAAAATAGGCAAAAGAACAGAAACTGGCACTTGGCCTCCGCTTAATACGTTAGTCCCAAAAATAATATAAAGGAGCATATTAAGGCCCATTAAACATCCAAAATAGATAATATAATAGCATGGAACAATAAAAAATTATAGATATTTTGGAGACGTATCAAGCATCCCCAAGCTTAATTCATGCTCGTCCTTGAGTAGGTAAATGATAAAAACAGAATTTTTGATGTGGAATGCTACCTATCATATTAATCAATGTATTTTTTTATTGTGGCAGGAATGTTCAGATCCGAAAGATTCAAGACAAAAGTTTAATATTGACATAAAAAATAATAATACTTCAAGCATACTAACAAAGCAATCATGTCTTCTCAAAATAACATGGCCAAAGAAAGCTATCCCTACAAATTCATATAGTCTGGTTATGCTCTATCTTCATCACACAAAGTATTTAATCATGCACAACCCCGATGACAAGCCAAGAAATTGTTTCATACTTTTGATGTTCTCAAACTTTTTCAATCTTCACGCAATACATGAGCATGAGCCATGGACATAGCACTATAGGTGGAATAGAATGGTGGTTGTGGAGAAGACAAAAAGGAGGAATATAGTCTCACATCAACTAGGTGTATCAACGGGCTATGGAGATGCCCATCAATAGATATCAATGTGAGTGGGTAGGGATTTCCATGCAACGGATGCACTAGAGCTACAAGTGTCTGAAAGCTCAAAAAGAAAACGAAGTACATGTGCATCCAACTTGCTTGCTCACAAAGACCTAGGGCACTTTTGAGGAAGCCCATCATTGGAATATACAAGCCAAGTTCTATAATGAAAAATTCCCACTAGTATGTGAAAGTGACAACATAGGAGACTCTCTATCATGAAGATCATGGTGCTACTTTGAAGCACAAGTGTGGTAAAACGATAGTAGCATTGCCCCTTCTCTCTTTATCTCTCATTCATTTTTTTATTTGGGCCTTTTCTCCTTTTGTTTATGGCCTTTTTTTCTCTCTCTTTTTATTTTTCATCCGGAGTCTCATCCCGACTTGTGGGGGAATCATAGTCTCCATCATCCTTTCCTCACTGGGACAATGCTCTAATAATGAAGATCATCACACTTTTATTTACTTACAACTCAAGAATCACAACTCAATACTTAGAACAAAATATGACTCTATGTGAATGCCTCCGGCGGTGTACCGGGATGTGCAATGATTCAAGAGTGACATGTATGAAAAACTATGAACGGTGGCCTTGCCACAAATACGATGTCAACTACATGATCATGCAAGGCAATAAGACATGATGGTGCGTGTCACAATAAATGGAACGGTGGAAAGTTGCATGGTAATATATCTCAGAATGGCTATAGAAATGCCATAATATGTAGGTATGGTGGCTGTTTTGAGGAAGGTATATGGTGGGTGTATGGTACCGGCGAAAGTTGCGCGGTACTAGAGAGGCTAGCAATGATGGAAGGGTGAGAGTGCGTATAATCCATGGACTCAACATTAGTCATAAAGAACTCACATAATTATCGCAAAAAATTATTAGTTATGGAAACAAAGTATTATGCGCATGCTCCTAGGGGATAGATTTGTAGGAAAAGACCATCGCTCGTCCCCGATTGCCACTCATAAGGAAGAAAATCAATGAATAAATCATGCTCCAACTTCATCACATAACGGTTCACCATACGTGCATGCTACGGGAATCACAAACTTTAACACAAGTATCTCTCAAATTCACAACTACTCTACTAGCATGACTCTAATATCACTATCTTCATATCTCAAAACAATCATAAAGAATCAAACTTCTCATAGTATTCAATGCACTTTATATGAAAGTTTTTATTATACCCATCTTGGATGCCCATCATATAAGGACTATTTTTATAACCAAAGCAAATTACCATGCTGTTCTAAAAGACTCTCAAAATAATATAAGTGAAGCATGAGAGGTCAATAATTTCTATAAAATAAAACCACCACCGTGCTCTAAAAAGATAGAAGTGAAGCACTAGAGCAATATTGTCTAGCTCAAAAGATATAAGTGAAGCACATAGAGTATTCTAATAAATTCCGATTCATGCATGTCTCTCCCAAAAGGTGTGTACAGCAGGGATGATTGTGGTAAACTAAAAAGCAAAACTCAAATCATACAAGACGCTCCAAGCAAAACACATATCATGTGGTGAATAAAAATATAGACTCAAGTAAAGTTACCGATAGATGAAGACGAAAGAGGGGATGCCTTATGGGGCATCCCCAAGCTTAGGCTTTTGGTTGTCCTTTAATTTATCTTGGTGTGCCTTGGGTATCCCCTAGCTTAGGCTCTTGCCGCTCCTTATTCCAAAATCCATCAAATCTTTACCCAAAAACTTGAAAACTTCACAACACAAAACTTCAATAGAAAATCTCATGATATCCCTTAGTATAAGAAAATAAACCACCACTTTAAGGTACTGTAATAAACTCATCCTTTATTTATATTGGTGTTAAACCTACTGTATTCCAACTTCTCTATGGTTCATACCCCCCGATACTACTCATAGATTCATCAAAATAAGCAAACAACACACGAAAAACAGAATCTATCAAAAACAAAACAGTCTGTAGCAATCTGTAACTTTCGAATACTTATGTAACTCCAAAAATTCCTAAATACATTGGTGGATGTGAGGAATTGGTCTATTAATCATCTTAAAAAAGAATCAAACTAAAAGGATTCTCCAGTAAAAAACTACAACTATTATCATGAGCTCAAAAGTTTCTATTTTTTACAGCAAGATCGTAAAGACTTCACCCAAGTCTTCCCAAAGGTTCTACTTGGCACAAACACTAATTAAAACATAAAACCACATCTAACATAAGCTATATGAATTATTTATTACTAAATAGGAGCAAAAAGGAAAGGACAAAAAATAAAATTGGGTTGCCTCCCAACAAGCACTATCGTTTAACGCCCCTAGCTAGGCATAAAAACACGAATGGATGTAGGTATTGCCATATTTGGTGTGCAATCCATAAGTGGCTCTCATAATAGATTCATAAGGAATTTTAATTTTCTTTCTAGGAAAGTGTTCATGCCTTTCCTTAATAGAAATTGGAATATAATATTTCCTTCTTTCATATCAATAATTGCACCAATCGTTCTAAGGAAAGGTCTACCAAGAATAATAGGACATGTAGGATTGTAATCTATATCAAGAACAATGAAATCTATGGGCACATAATTCCTATTTGCAACAATAAGAACATCACCTTCACATAGGTTTCTTAATAGTGGAATCCGCAATATGCAAATTTAAAGAACAATAATCAAATTCACGTAAACCTAGCACATCACACAAATTTTTTGGAATCGTGGAAACACTAGCACCCAAATCACACAAAGCATAGCATTCATAATCTTTAGTCTTAATCTTAATAGTAGGTTCCCACTCATCATAAGGTTTTCTAGGGATAGAAACTTCTAGTTCAAGATTTTCTTCATAAGATTGCATCAAAGCATCAACGATATGTTTAGTAAAACCATTATTTTGATTATAAGCATGAGGAGAATTTAACACGGATTGCAACAAGGAAATACAATATATCAAAGAAAAATTATCATAATTAAATCCCTTGAAATCCAAAATAGTAGGTTCATTGCTATGTAAAGTTTTCACCTCTTCAATCCCACTTTTATCAATTTTTGCATCTAGATCTAAAAACTCCGAATCATTGGGACACCTTTTAACTAAAGTTGACTCATCTTTAGTCCCATCTTTATCAAGTTCATATTGGAAAAAAAGATTTAATAGGAGTCACATTAATCACTTTTAGATCTTCATCATTATTATCATGAAAAGTACAAGAACACACTTTTACAAACCAATCTTTTTTAGCACGCATCCTAGTGGTTCTTTCTTTGCACTCATCAATGGAAATTCTCGTAGCTTTGAGAGACTCAATTATATAATACTTAGGTGGAATAGATCTAAGTTTCAAAGAATCAACATCAAGAGAAATTCTATCCACGTTCCTAGCCAACTCATCAATCTTAAGCAATTTTTCTTCAACCAAAGCATTGAAATTCTTTTGCGAACTCATAAATTCATTAACACTATTCACAAAATCAGAGGGCATCTTATTAAAATTTCCATAGGAGTTGTTGTAGGAATTACCATAATTATTAGAGGAATTACTAGGAAACGACCTAGAATTAAAATTTCCTCTATACGTGTTGTTACCAAAATTGTTCCTACCAAAAAAAATTCACACCCATAGATTCATTATTATTCTCAATCAAGGTGGACAAAGGCATATCATTAGGATCAGAAGAAACACTTTTATTAGAAAACAATTTCATAAGTTCATCCATCTTTCCACTTAAAACATTAATTTCTTCAATCGCATGAACATTTTTACTAGTGGATCTTTCGGTGTGCCATTGAGAATAGTTAACCATAATGTTGTGTAGAAGTTTAGTAGCTTCTCCTAAAGTGATTTCCATAAAAGTACCTCCCGCCGCCGAATCTAAAAGATTTCTAGAAGCAAAATTCAATCCAGCATAATTTTTTTGTATAATCATCCACAAATTCAAACCATGTGTAGGGTAATTATGTATCATTAATTTCATCCTCTCCCAAGTTTGTGCACCATGCTCATGATCAAGTTGCTTAAAATTCACAATATCGTTCCTAACTATTTTTAGGCAAATACTTAGAGATAAAAACATCTTTGCACTTATTCCATGAATCAATACTCTTTTTAGGCAAAGAAGAGAACCAAGTTTTAGCACGATCTTTAAGCGAAAACGGAAATAGCTTCAATTTAACAATATCGTTATCCACATCTTTCTTCTTTTGCATATCACACAAATCAATGAAGTTGTTTAGATGGGTTGCGATATCTTCGCTAGGAAGGCCAGAAAATTGATCTTTCATAACAAGATTCAACAAAGTTGTATTAATTTCACAAGATTAAGCATTGGTAGTTGGAGCAATCAGAGTGCTAATAAAATCATTGTTGTTGGTATTGGAAAAGTCACACAATTTAGTATTATCTTGAGCCATCGTGACAAGCAATCAATCCAACACACAAGCACACAAGAAGCAAGCGAAAAGAGATGAATGGAAGAGGGGCTAAGAAAAGGCAAAGGTTTTCAAAAATCGTTTTAGAAGTGGGGGAGAGGAAAACGAGAGGCGAATGGAAAATAATGTAATGCGAGGGAGAAGAGTTTATGATGGCTACTTGGTATGGCTTGACTTGGCGTAGATCTCCCCGGCAACGACGCCAGAAATCCTTCTTCTACCTCTTGAGCATGCGTTGGTTTTCCCTTGAAGAGGAAAGGGTGATGCAGCAAAGTAGTGTGAGTATTTCCCTCAGTTTTGAGAACCAAGGTATCAATCCAGTAGGAGACGATGCACAAGTAACCTAGTACCTACACAATCAATCAAGAACCTTGCAACCAACGCGATAAAGGGGTTGTCAATCCCTTCATGGTCACTCACAAAAATGAGATCTAATAGAGATAATAAAGTAAATATTTTCGGTATTTTTGTTGTATAGATTGGAAAGTAAAGATTGCAAAATAGTAAACGAGATGCGATATAATGGAAAAGAGATGCAATATAATGTAAAAGAGACCCAGGGGGCATAGGTTTCACTAGTGGCTTTTCTCGAGATAGCATGTATTACGGTGGGTGAACAAATTACTGCTGAGCAATTGATAGAACAACGCATAATTATGAAGATATCTAAGGCAATGATCATGAACATAGGCATCACGTCCATGTCAAGTAGACCGAAACGATTCTGCATCTACTACTATTACTCCACACATCGACCGCTATCCAGCATGCATCTAGAGTTACTACAAAAAAATACACTTCCGTGATTGTCGGGGATATACCCCGCGGTGTAACCCGGCCGGAAGTATGACCCGGCCGGACTTGGCGACTCACTAATGACCCGCCCTGACTGAACGATACACTAAGTGACCCGCCCGATCCTAGCGAGTTATGGGTGACCTGGCAAGCGGATCGGAGGAGCAACGAGACCTGGGGGATCAGGAGGCTCAAGGCCCAGAAGGCCGTCTTACATTATGATAGGCCGACTTAAGAGGAAAGGCGTGAGGAGTATCTCCCTTACAAGTAATCAAGACCCGGACTTGTATCCGGCTTGTAGTAAAAGATAAGCTGGTCCTAGTCCTACTAGGACTCCACATGTAACCCGCCCCTCTAACTTATATAAAGATTGGCAGGGCTCCCCGAAGAGGGACAAGCAACAAGAAACAATATCTAGGGCTAGACATAAAGGGGGAGCCGGCTTACGGCGACTCTTCTCATGAGCATAATGAGACCTAGCGACAAACAGCATGTAGGGTTGTTACCGGATGATGTTTCCCGGGGCCCGAAGCTGTCTAAATCCTTGTCTTGCTTGTTGCGTCTTTCATCCCGATCAACCCCTCTCAAGCTACCACATAGATGCGTTGGCCTCGCGACTAAGTCCTGACACTAAGGACATTTGACGTGTTAATTCCACGACAGTTGGCGCCCACCATGGGGCCTGCGCACGGTGGTGTTGAGTTCTTGAAGGGCGCTATCCCAGGGATCGAGAAGTTCCGCCCAGCTTATTGAAGAAGTTCTGACCGCCTTGACGAAAGGTTCCGTCTAAGTTGCCGAAAAGGTTCCGACCGCTTCGACAAAAGGTTCCGTCTGAATCGGCGAAAAGTTCCGACCGACTCGATGAAAGGTTCCATCTGAATCGGTGAAAGGTTCCGACCGACTCGACGAAAGGTTCCGTCCGAGTCACCAAAGAGTTCTGATTGCCTCGATGAAAAGTTTGGTTTGAATCGTCGAATGGTTCCAGCCGAATCACCGAGAGTTTCCGGTTCAAAAGTCTCGGATTATCAAGAGGTTCCGGTTCAAAAGTTCCGGATTACCAAAAGTTTCGACAGGATTATCAAGAGGTTCCGGTTCAAAAAGTTCCGGATTATCAAAAGTTTCGGCCAGATTATCAAGAGGTTCCGGTTCAAAAGTTCCAGATTATCAAGAGGTTCCGGTTCAAAAGTTCTGGATTATCAAAAGTTTCGACCGGATTATCAAGAGGTTCCGGTTCAAAAAGTTCCGGATTATTAAAAGTTTCGACCAGATTATCAAGAGGTTCCGGTTTAAAAGTTCTGGGTTATCAAAGGTTCCGGCCGGATTATCAAGAAGTTCTGGTTCCAAAAATTTCGGCTCAAAAAGTGTCGGTCGGGTTATGTGGAGAGCTCAGGCACTAGAAGACACAGAACCAATTAACTCTTTTGTCAAAAAACAAAAGCAGCACTATGCATTATCCGGCGCCAGCATTCGGCAAAAAATACCAGGTGATATCCATCCAGTTTACTTTTATCAATATTTATTAATTTTTTGAAAGCAACTACTCTGCCTATAGTGTTGTTATATACAGCCATCGCCCCTGCGATCTGGTTTACGTCAACACGCCGACCGGCTTGCCCGTCAGCACCACCTTACAACACCATCGACGACTCGCCCGTCTGCCCTCGTGGCCGGTTCACGTGTCCTCGCCGGCTTACAACATGGATGACAACTTGCTGGTGCGCACCGGCTTACATATGCCATGGCCGGTTTATCGGTTTGTTCCCGCGGCCGATTCACCCGTGAGGGATTTCGGTGTTACCTAGGGATCATCAGTTTCGTGGCGAATTATTTTTGGTCTAAACAAATCAGGTGATATCCATCCAAGTTTGTTCTATTATCACATGTTGTTCTTGTCAAAGAACAAGTTTATCTTTGCCTAGGTCTGCAATATTGTTTATGCAGGGCAATTATTGATATTATACCGCGGAGGTGGAGACACACCAACATCTTTTGGCACAGGTAGTCGTCGTTACTCAACGGACTCCCGCACCGGCTTACTACGCCGTGGACGTCTCTCACGACCGCGCCGGCTTACAACGCCGTGGCCGTCTCTTATGACCACGCCGGCTTACAACAAGGAGGACAACTTACCAATATATTTTATATTACATATTGTTTTCTTCAAAAGAGAAATTACTTTGGTTTGCAAGTTGTCCCATGCAGGATTCAAACCGGTCTATATCACGGTTAATTCTGGAGAATCTCAAGCCAACTCCTCAAGTCGTCTTGAGACTCGGGGGCTACAATGATATGACTCGGCAAAATTAGCCGGTTTAAATAAATTCAAGATCGTTGAAGGGAAAATAACCCGGCCCCGAAGATTACTGCTAGATCGATGGAAATTTAAAAGCCGTCAGAAGATTTTCGGCTCAAAATAAGGACGCTGGTTTAAAATTCGGCTCAAGAGACATCTTTATCCCACAAAGCACTGAAGCTCTCAAATCCGGTTCAAAATCCGGCTCAAGGTAAATTTGTCCCTCACCAATTTTTGAAGCTTTCAAATCCGTCTTAAAGTTCCGGTTCAAAAAGAATTAATCTCTCGCAAAGTTTGAGTTCTCAGACAAAGTAAAGGTTGCCAAAGAGAACTTGCTGCCATGATGCATGGTTCAAAACATGGGTATCCTGCTTTACGGCTTATCTTATTATGGTCACTTGGGGGCTTCCTGCTCATCGGGCATAGCTATCAATACCCTCTTGATCGGCGCAATGCCAAAACTTATATGGTCACTTGGGGGCTTCCTGTTCAAACATAGGTCGTATTCGAACCAAAGAGAGCATAGCTGTCAATACCCTTTTGATTAGCAAATTGCTGAACCTACTTGGGGGCTTATTGATCGTATCCGAATCATAGCTCAACCCCTTTGGGAATCGACGTGGATCGTATCTGAATCAGCATCGTTAAACAACTCTTATGGTCACTTGGGGGCTTCCTGTTCAAACATAGGTCGTATTCGAACCAAAGAGAACATAGCTGTCGATACCCATTTGATCGGCATCGCCAAGCCACTGGGGGCTATATGATCGTATCCGAATCTTAGCTTAACCCCTTTGGAACGGTTTACTGATCGTATCCGAATCAGAAGCCTCAAAAAGTTTTATTTCATCCCGGGTAAAGTTTATTGCAGCCACAATTACTTAACTTGAGACCTTTTTGGGGGGTTATATCTCAAATGTATATAAATGTTTTATGATTAACCCGGCTTGACTTTTGACTATAAGTCGCCAGTTTATGACAACCATCATTTATATGGAAGCATTGGCTTCTGAGGATTGGGTTATCACACTTATCACACAGGTCATGTAAACTGGCAGTACAAATTCAATATCGCAATGGTCATTTGGGGGTTTCCCGTTCAAACATAGGTCGTATTCGAACCAAAGAGAACATAGTTGTCGATACCCATTTTGATCGGCAACGCCAACACCACTGGGGGCTATATGATCGTATTTGAATCTTAGCTTAACCCCTTTGGAACGGTTTACTGATCGTATTCGAATTCGAAGCCTCAAATTTTTATCTGTTTTTATACAATCGCAAGTATTTGAGTTGTTACAAATATCATATGTGCCGGCTCTTACAGAGTTGAGTTATCAACTTCACTGTCCGGGTCACATAAACCGGTGGTATCATTCAAAGGATCATAGGGATCTTGTCATCTACTTGTGTGCAGGATAAAACTACATTTGGGTGGTTACCCACCCTGGCTTTTGACGTTAGGTCGCCAGGGCATATGTTGTTTAAACTCTTTGCAGGATTTGTAGGAATATGACATATAAATGATTAAGTGCAAGCTCATTACCAAACTTGATGCTTCAAAATAATTATCCGTTCTGGATTTTTCTCAAAGGCTATAAGCCGCCGGGTTATAAAAATTCCGGGATACAATGAAGGCGAATTAAATCGTCATCGGCCAAGAGCCGCCGGGTATTTAAACTCCAGGTTTACTTATCAACCAATGAGGTATTCAAATTTTTAATAGCCAAAACTAGCTGGATTTTCATGATGATATTGAATGATTGAGGTTTTCATACCGGGTTATATTATTCAAATCTTGAATAGCCAACATGGTTGATTTTCTATTGTGATTATCAATAACCAGTATTATTGAGGTTTTCAAAGTCGCTTTAGCGCAATGGCTATTATTTTGTCAAAGGATATGATTTATTCTATAATGGAAGGAATAGTCCTGAGTCGCTGCAGGCTTACGACCCGGCACCTGGGGGCTACATTATTCAAATTGAGATTAGATCAAATATGCAAGTCTCATGTCGCTGTAAGCATGCACCATGATACTTGGGGGCTAATGCAAAGCCATTTTTGCTCACCTTATTTAAGACCTGACTCATCACATCATAATGAGCCGGCCCTTGGGGGCTACCAATTGCTCCTGTCAACAGTTCAAGGTACATAAGTCTTAATTCATTATATTGAAGGATCCATTATTCAGTTGGTAAAGTACAAGGCTCTTAACCTTATGGATGTGGGTTCAAGCCCCATGGTGGAGATTACATCATATGATGTTATTATCAATAAATTATATACAAAGTCCCAGCTCAGTAATATCTTACTAAGCCGGCCCTTGGGGGCTACACATTGTTGTTCAAATTTACATGGTTATATCTACAAAGTCCCTGCTCATTATTGCATAATGACCCGACCCTTGGGGGCTACACTGGTTGAAGTTTTTTATGAGCACAAGGCAATTACAAGTCCCAGGTTGCTGCAAGCATGACAACCCGGCACATGGGGGCTACAGGTAATATGGATATAAGGGAGAAATATCTTCCAATTTTCAGTTTTGAGCAAGCCAGATTGACCCGGCATCACCAATCATTATGACCCAGTGTCTGCAACAATCATAACCCGGCGTCATCCATAATCATGAACTGGCATTGATCGGCAAGTTCTATATTTTCAAACCGGCTGAATATCAGATGAGTATTTCAAGACCAAAATTTCTTAAACCGACGCTTTGGAAGCCGACTCAAATGGATTATTTGTTTACAATATTTCTTCTACAAACAAATTGATTGTGAAGCTGGTGTATTGACCTGGATTTTTCTAGAAGAAGGAAATAACAAGGACTTAAGGATGTTCAGGGGCCGGTTTACAAGAATTCTTAACCCGGAGCACAGCCTGTCAAATTTGTTCTTGTGTTTATTTTGCAGCATAAGTTTACCATGGATAAATCCAAGCTAAACTTGGGGGCTAATGTCGGGGATATACCCCGCGGTGTAACCCGGCCGAAAGTATAACCCGGCCGGACTTGGCGACTCACTAATGACCCGCCCTGACTGAACGATACACTAAGTGACCCGCCCGATCCTGGCGAGTTATGGGTGACCTGGCAAGCTGATCGGAGGAGCAACGAGACCCGGGGGCTCAGGAGGCTCAAGGCCCAGAAGGCCGGCTTACGTTATGATAGGCCGGCTTAAGAGGAAAGGCGTGAGGAGTATCTCCCTTACAAGGAATCAAGACCCGGACTTGTATCCGGCTTGTAGTAAAAGATAAGTTGGTCCTAGTCCTACTAGGACTCCACATGTAACCCGCCCCTCTAACTTATATAAAGAGGGGCAGGGCTCCCCGAAGAGGGACAAGCAACAAGAAACAATATCTAGGGCTAGACACAAAGGGGGAGCCGGCTTACGGCGACTCTTCTCATGAGCATAATGAGACCTAGCCACAAACAGCATGTAGGGTTGTTACCGGATGATGTTTCTCGGGGCCCGAAGTTGTCTAAATCCTTGTCTTGTGTGTTGTGTCTCTCGTCCCGATCAACCCCTCTCAAGCTACCACATAGATGCATTGGCCTCGCGACTAAGTCCTAACACTAAGGACATCTGACGTGTTAATTCCACGACAGTGATGATACGTGTTTGTCATAGTAGGTCACGTTTTCTGTCATGCATGTACATCCATGATGATTTGATGGGAGAATCAAGATAGTCATACATGTGTTGTCGTAGAAGTGTTCCATGACATTACCAAAATTATCATCATGGAAGTGTCCACTTCCATGACAATAAATCACGCGTCATAGAAGTTCTTTCATCAAGGGTGACCGACACGTGGCATCCACCGTAACGGGACGCCATTAAGTGTCGTTAAGCTATCGGGTCCAGTTTTGGATCTGATAACCCGCTAACAGCCATGACCAATGCTGATTTTCCACGTGTAAAATTATCATTGGCCGACGGAACCACGCGTCAGCTCCGCGTTGGCACAGGTGTCGCTCATCCAACGGTCGAGATGGGCCTATGATATGTTAACACATGGACGGGCCCAAAAGTGGCCCATAAACTTTAAATGGGTCGGCCCAACTAAAGGAGCAGAAGATTTAGCATACCATAATGGGTCGGCCCAGCAAAAGGCCCACAATATTTTGCAGACCATAATGGGCCGGCCCAGCTAAAGGCCCAACATTCTCAGTTAAGGCCCATACGGCTAGTGTCAAATCAATCCATCAACGGCTCATCCTAAACTTGTCATCATCGCGGCCCATGGTCACTTCCGGCCCGTTAACAGTCCGCTAAGTATTTGGGCCGAATTACGGCCCGCTGTATTTCCGACCTGTTAAAGGTCCTACTTCATTTGGGCCCATTTATAGGACATTGAAACTTTCGGCCCATAAACGACCGTGAAGGATTTGGGTCATATTCAGCTATGTCTGACATTCAGCCTGTTAGAGGCCCACTATAGATTTAGGCCACTTTCGGCCTGTTGTGATTTTCGGCCTATTAACATTGGACGAAATCCATGGGCCATATGTGGCCAATGTCACATCGGGCCCATTAATGGTTCATATAAAAATGACGCTAATCAAGCCCGACCGAACTTTCGGCCTGTTAAAGGCCCTTGTATTAGGTCGGCGCATTTATGGCCCGTCCGAATTTCGGCCTGTGAAAGATCCACATTGTAAATGGGCCACCATTTCGGCCTGCTACGACTAGTGGGTTATTTGGCACAATCAGGGCCCAATCTCACTTTCGGCCTATTAAAGGCCCATGTTTTTTTGTGGGCTCGAGATATTTACACATGTAAACGGCATATTGTTACTGAGGGCCCAAATTATGTTTACGCTTGTTAAAGGCCCACTATGGGCACAGGCCTACCAGAAAAATATGAAAGCTTATGCTGATTTAGGCCCAAATACTTTTAGTGGGCTACATGCAAATTTCAGCCCATAATCGTTTTTAGCCCAATTGGAATGGGCCTGATGAATGTTGGCATGTTGGCTTCCTACGAAGCTTTCGGCCAAATACATTACTAAGATAAACCTACACTATACAAAAATAGTGTCGTAATTACTGCAGCCTTTGGCAGCATCATAAATGTTGTATCACAACAAAATAAATTCCAACCATACAACAAAAGGCATGTTGGCATAAAGTTTATAGTCCTTGCAGATAAAAGCACCATCAAATGTATAGAAGCATCATTTTACCCGACTGCTAATGTTTCAGGCTGTAGAATATGATGGAGCAGCACGATCTTCACCTTTTTCGGCCATTGCTCTTGAACAACGAAGCGAATGTCTGATAGTCTGGTTTCAAAACCATTCATATCTTGATGACATTTGTCAACCACTATTTTTGTTTCCGAAACGACGTCCATTAGGGATTGGACTTGTGTGTGGATCACAGATATATCACTTTGTCTAGCCGGAAGATTTTGTTCGGTAGGTGATTTGGACAAGGTTACCTTGACAACCAACCCAGAATTACGCAGGAAGGTGCTTTTTGCACTGTTAGTGGAGAGATACCGACGCATTGTAGCAAGAGGTGACATTGTGTCTGTGGTAGCCTCGTCACCTTTGAACTTGTATATTAGTGTACCAGATAAGTTACTAATGAGACAAAAACAAAAAAAAGTAGGTTACACATATACATAACTTATTTTGGTGAACTACTGTAATACATTAGCATGTATTGTAGTGCCAACTACATAATAAATATCACTTTCAAAATATATGTCCATGTAGCATGCCTATTGTATTGTCTATTTCCTCGCATTCATTGACATCTAAGGATAAAGAGACATTGTTTAAAGTATGATGGACATAGTATGACATCATTCATATCATGGGTAAACAGATATAAAACAAACATGCTATTTTATCATTGTGTGCGCACGTGAACATAACAACTAGATTACAGATCAAGACCAAAAGAATATCCTTCGTATCTTTTAAACCATGTAAGGTGAAATTATACGTTAAGACAACTGTGTATAAAAGTGAACAGAGTAACTGACATTGGTTGCAAACCAGGTAGTTAAATGAACACATCACAATACCAATCAGTTCAAAGGCAGGAGGAGTAAGGACTTACAACAGCGGCTTGAACTGGTGTGCTCATGCCCTTCATCTTACTGATGTGGCAATCCTTAAAGATTTGCACTGCATTCGGTTCAGGTTCTTTTTGGTCCGCACGGGCTTTCCTCTGTATTTGGAACAAGTCAAGGTATGATAATATGGCACAGAAAAAAGAAAGAAGTAGCAACTATTTACAAGAGCCTCACAGTGTGCAATATAGCTACGGGATCCTCTTGTCTATTGGAATTTCACTTTAGAACAGTTGGTCTTGTTCTTAAAACAGTTAGCCTAGAAGAAGATACACTTGTAAGGCACATACATAAATACAAGTTCAATATGTGGTCTGATCAAATACATATAGCCTACCTGATACTTTGGACCAGACCAGTGTTTTGACAAGGGATGTCCAGTCTTCATCTGTAATATATTCCACTGGAGATCTTTGGGCGATTTCATTGTTAGCCTTGCCTTCAAAGTGAGATTTTCTAAGGGGGTACCGATACTGTCGCAGAGCAGACTGAAAAACAGGAGTGGATGCTTGTTTAGTTGCATCATCTTTCGGATCCAACTTGAACCTCATCTATTGAAAAAAGAATGTGAGTCTTATTAGGAGGAAGCTAGAAAGTATGGGACAGAGCAAGACAATATTACTAATTGCGATGAATAACATTACTTACGGATAAATGGTCAAGGAAGGTGTTAAACTAGGTATTGTCTTTCTCATTCCTGTACTGGATCCACGTTGGGAGGATACGTGCATGACACCTAACGACAATGGCTGCCTCTGATACTAACTTGGCTAACTCTATAGCATCACGTGGCCTTTTTAAACCTGCCTCAAAATGGATCTCCATTCTTCCTCCTTTAGATTTTGTTAATATGTCAAGCATTATTCCTGATGTTTGTTTCCGCTTGCGTCGTGGTGCTAGTTAAACAATGAATATGGAAAGTGTTAGTGTACATCAAACTGTGAGAGTACATATAAAGGAGCATGCAACTGCAACTTGACTTAGTCAGGTATCGTCTTGGTGTTGATGCTCATGAGGTTCATCTGATCTTGCAAAGTCCTGTTGTGTCAGCAGTGCTTCGGAAGTAGTGTTAGGTGTGAAGGCAGCTTGGGAACTGGCCAGTTCCGGAGCAAACGAACGAGTAACTCGTTGAGATGCTGGTACAGTTGAAGCGGATGCTGCAGCTAGTGGAGCAGGTGATAATGTGTTTGTAGATTTAGCCGGTGGACTTGGACATTCTACTGCACTATAAGTACCAGCAGAATCTCGACGGCAGATCCTTTTCCTTTCACCCGACAAGTAACACCACTCCCTACAATATTCTTTTCCTTGCTCTTTTTTGACTTTGCCATGTCAAGCCGTACCCGCAACACAAAAGAATAAAATCGCTCTTCAGAACTCATTGATGCATGATACAGACAAGCAATACTTTGATGTAAGACAACCGTATAAGGATGGAATATGTAAGAAAAACAGGACTGCGTGACATATTCACAGCTATGATGTGTAAACTAAGCAGAAGGATTTTCAAGAAAATAGAAGTAATGCAAGCTAGACACCATATGAAAGATGCAACCAATATTACTCTGCCAAGTTAAAAGTGTCTTGTCATAAGTGGCAATTCAAAAAATTAGAAGCTCTACAACATAGAAATCAATGCAAGATGCAACCACTATCAAACTGCCATGTTAAAAGCGTCCAATCATGAGTGACTGATGCGGGATACACAGCATCAGTACTTTGATGTGAGAACATGGTATGATAGATAGATGTAGTGTATTCTAGACACAGAAAGCCATCTCATATGCACATGTATAACGTATAAACTCGGCAGGTGCAATTTAATCAAAATAGAAGAAATACAGGCTAGACAACATATGCAACATGAAACCAATTATCACACTATCAACTTAGAGCAAGCACCTGCGATGGTGGAGTATGGGAGATGAACTTATCATGTAGACTTGGGACTTCAACTTCATTAGCAGTAGCAGTGGCAAATCTAGAGAGTCTTTGTTTGTGTCGGTGCGGAGGACCACCAACATCCCTTAACTTACTCTTTTCCTTCCTATTTTCTGATATTATTGCCTTATGAAGTCAAAACCACAAGAAGATGAATAAATTAGCTCTGCATAACTCGTTGATGCATGATACAGACGAACACTAGTTTGATCTAAGGCAAGCGCAGTATAGGAGGATGGAATATATACAAAAAAAGACAGCATTGCATATTCACACGTACGATAGGAGGATGGGATATGTATGAAAAAACAGTAAGCGGAAGGCATTTCAACAAAATTAGAAGAAATGAAAGCTAGGCACCATATGAACATGCAACCAATATCACTCTATCAGGTAAAAAGTGTCTCGTCGTAAGTGCCATTTCAAGAAATTAGAAGCAGTACAATCTAGAAGACAATGCAAGATGCAACCTACATCACAGTCCCAAGTTAAATGTGTCTCATGGGTAAGTGATTGTTGCAGGTATAAGTTGTAAGCTATGCAGATGCAATTCAAAATAATCAGAAGCAATACAAACTAGACATCATACGAAAAACGCAACCACATATAACAGTTCTAAGTTGGAGCAAGCACCTGTGATGGTGGAGTAGGGGAGATGTGCTCATCATGTACACGTACGTTCTAGAAACAGGAACACGTGTCATATTCACAAGCATTATGTGTAAAGTAAGCAGATGCAATTCAACAAAGTTAGAATCAATACAAGTTATACATCATACGCAACATGCAACCACATATAATAGTGCCAAGTTAGAGCAAGCACCTGTGATGGTGGATTAGGGGAGATGTGCTCATCATCTACACAGCTACGTTGACTGTACAGCCTTGTGTTGTCTTGCGAATCTTGTTGTGAGGATGGCGGAGTAGAATCTATAGAGACCCCATGTTTGAGTTGCTCCGAAGGACCACCATCATCCACTGCTGGACTAATTTCCTTCAGCTGTAATGATTTTGCATTATGAAGTCAAACCGATAAGAAAAAGGAATAAAATTCGCTCTTCAGAACTCATTCATGCATGATACTGACGAACACTACTCTGATGAAAGGCAAAGTCATGATACGAGGATGGAATATGTATGAAAAACTGGATGGCTTGACATATTTCACACCTATGATATGGTAACTAAGCAGAAGGCACTTCAACAAATTAGAAGCACTGCAAGCTAGACACCATATGGAAGGTGCAACCAATATCACTCTGCCAAGTTAAAATTGTCTCGTCATAGGTGGCGTTCATCAAACTAGAAGCAGTACATGCTAGAAATTATATTCAAGACGCAAACCAATATCACACTCCCAACTTAAAGGTGTCCCATCATAAGTGACTGATGCAGGATACACAAGAAGAGTAGTTTCATGTAAGAACATGGTGTGATAGACAGATATAGTATGTACCAAAAATAGGAAAGTGTGTCAGATTCACACGTATCATGTGTAAGCTAAGAAGATGAAGTTTACACTAATTAATAGCAATACAAGCTAGACACCATATGCAACATGCAACCAGATATCACACTGCCAAGTTAGAGCAAGCACATTGGATGGTGGAGTAGGGGAGCGGAGACTTGGACCTTGTAATGCACTAGCAGTACAAGGAGAATCCGTACAGATGCTCCGTTTATGTTGCTGCAGAGGACCACCATCATCGCCTTCCTTACTCTTTTCCTTCCTCTTTCTTGATTTTGCCTTGTCAAGTCAAACCCACAAGAAAAAGGAATAAAATTTGCTCTTCAGAACTCAGTGATGCATGATACTGACGAACACTACTTTCATGTAAGGCAGCCGCATGATAGGAGGATGGAATATGTATGAAAAACAGGACAACGTGACATATTGACATGTATGATGTATAAAGTATAAACTAAGCACAAGGTGTTTGAACTTGTTAGAAGCAATGCAAGCTAGAAACCATATGAAAGATGAAACCAATATCACTCTACCAAATTAAAAGGGTGCCCTAACAAATGTATTTGACCAAATTAGAAGCAATACATGGCAACATGCTAGAAATATGCAATATGCAACGGATAAAGGTGACTCATCATAAGTGATTGATGCAGGATACATAAGAGAGGTAGTTTCACGTAAGAACATGGTTAACACATAGATATAGTGTGTACCAAAAATAGGAAGGCATGTTATTCACATGTATAATTTGTAAACTAAGCAGATGGAATTTACCCTAATTAGAAGCATTACAAGCTAGACGCTGTATGCAAACATGCAACCACATATCACACTGCGAAGTTAGAGCAAGCACCTGTGATGGTGGTGTAGGGGAAGTGCGGTCTTCAAGTACAGAGCGACATTCAATATCTTCATTTAGGCTTGCTATTTCTTGAGAATCATGTGGAGAGGATGAAACTGCATTCTTTATAAGAGTAGCACGTCTCATACTAACCCACGGGCATGACTGTCCATCATAAGCGATAGATGCAGGATACACAAGAACAGTAGTTTGATGTAAGAACATGGTGTGATAGGCAGATGTAGTATGTACCAAAAACAGGAAGGCGTGTCATATTCACATGTATAATGTGTAAGCTAAGGAGATGCAATTTAACAAATTAGGAGCAATACAAGCTAGGCACCATATGCAACATGCAACCAGATATCACACTCCCATGTTAGAGCAAGCACCTGAGGTTGTTGAGTACGGGAGATGAGATTTGGAACTTGCACTACAGTAGGAGTAGCAGGAGAATCTGCAGAGATCATATGTTTCGGTTGCTCCAGAGGACCACCATCATTCTGTGCCTTCGTCCTTCCAGATTTTGCCTTGTCAAGTAAACACACAAGAAAAAGGAATGAAATTCGCACTTCCAAGTTCGTTGATGCATGATACTTACGAACACAACTTTTATGTATGGCAACCACATTGTAGGAGGATGGAATATGTATGAAAAACGCTAAGCAAAAGGCATTTCAACAAATTGGAAGCAGTGCAATCTAGACGCTATATGAAAGATCCAACCAAAATCACTCTACCAAGTTAGATGTGTCTCATTATAAGTGGCACTTCAACAAATTAGAGGCAATACATGTTTGAAATGATATGCAAGATGCAACCATTATTACAAAGTCAGCTTGAAGGTGTATCGTCAGAAGTGATTGATGAGGGATACACAAGAAAAGTAGTTTGATGTGAGAACATGGTTAATAGAAAGACGTAATATGTACCAAAAACAAGAAGGCATGTCATATTCACAGGTATAATGTGTTAACTAAGCGGATGCAATTTACCCTAATTAGAAGCATTACAAGGTAGACACCATATGCAACATGCAACCACATATCACACTGCCAAGTAAGAGCTAGCACCTGCGATGGTGGTGTGGGGGAATTGCGGTCATCAACTAGAGAGCTATGTTGACTATCTTCATTTAGCCTTGTTGTTTCTTGAGAATCATGTGGGGAGGATGACGCTGCACTCTTTACACGAGTAGCGCATCTCATAGTAACCCACTGGGGTGACTATCTCATCATAAGTGATTGATGAGGGATACAAAAGATCATTAGTTTGATGTACGAACATGGTTAATAGACATATGTAGTATGTATCAAAAATAGGAAGGCATGTCATTATCAAAGGTATAATATGTAAAGTAAGCAGATGCAATTTAACCAATTGGAAGAAATACAAGCTAGACACCATATGCAACATGCAACCACATTTGACAACGCGAAGTTAAAGCAAGCACCTGGGTGGTTGTGTGTGGCAATTGAGATCATCAACTGCAGAGCCGCGTTTACTGTCTCCAACCTGCACCCTTTAGAGCGCTGAAATGTTAGTGCTTATCTTCGAATTACACTGGAGCGATGATACGTCTCCAACGTATCTGCTTTTCCAAACACTTTTGCCCTTGTTTTGGACTCTAACTTGCATGATTTGAATAAAACTAACCCGGACTGACGCTATTTTCTACAGAACTGCCATGATGTTGTTTTATGTGTAGAAAAGAAAAGTTCTTGGAATGTCCTGGAAATCCACGGAGGCACTTTTCAGAATTAATAAGAATTTTTGGCGAAAGAATCAAGGCGAGGGGGGCCACGAACTGTCCACGAGACAGGGGGGCGCCCCCCCTAGGGTGCGCCCTCCTATCTCGTGGGCCCCCTAGACCTCCTCCGACCTCAACTCCAACTCCATATATACCGTCTCGGGGAGAACAAAATCAAGGAGAAAGTTTCATCATGTTTCACGATACGGAGCCGCCGCCAAGCCCTAATCTCTCTCAAGAGGGCTGATCTGGAGTCCATTCGGGGCTCCGGAGAGGGGGATTCGTCGCCGTCGTCATCATCAACCATCCTCCATCGCCAATTTCATGATGCTCACCGCCGTGCGTGAGTAATTCCATCGTAGGCTTGCTGGACGGTGATGGGTTGGATGAGATTTACCATGTAATCAAGTTAGTTTTGTTAGGGTTTGATCCCTAGTATCCACTATGTTCTGAGATTGATGTTGCTATGACTTTGCTATGCTTAATGCTTGTCACTAAGGCCCGAGTGCCCTGATTTCAGATCTGAACCTATTATGTTTTCATGAATATATGTGTGTTCTTGATCCTATCTTGCAAGTCTATAGTCACCTATTATGTGTTATGATCCGACAACCCCAAAGTGACAATAATCGGGATACTTCTCGGCGATGACTGTAGTTTGAGGAGTTCATGTATTCACTATGTGTTAATGCTTTGGTCCGGTTCTCTATTAAAAGGAGGCCTTAATATCCCTTAGTTTCCGTAAGGACCCCGCTGAACACAGGAGGGTAGGACAAAAGATGTCATGCAAGTTCTTTTCCATAAGCATGTATGACTATTTACGGAATACATGCCTACATTACATTGATGAATTGGAGCTAGTTCTATATCACCCTATGTTATAACTATTGCATGAGGAATCGCATCCGGCATAATTATCCATCACTGATCCATTGCCTACGAGCTTTTCACATATTGCTCTTCGCTTATTTACTTTTCCGTTGTTACTGTTATAACTACTACAAAAACCCCAAAAACATCTATCTTTACTTTTGCTACTGTTACTATTATTATCATACCACTTTTGCTACTAAACACTTTGCTGATGATACTAAGTTATCCAGGTGTGGTTGAATTGATAACTCAACTGCTGATACTCAAGAATATTCTTTGGCTCCCCTTGTGTCGAATCAATAAATTTGGGTTGAATACTCTACCCTCGAAAGCTGTTGCGATCCCCTATACTTGTGGGTTATCAAGACTAATTTTCGGCGCCGTTGCCGGGGAGCATAGCTCTATTCTCTGAGTCACTTGGGATTTATATTTGTTGATCACTATGAAGAATTTGAAAGACGATCGAACTACTATTTTGCCCTCAACTATGAGGGGAGGTAAGGAACTGCCATCTAGCCTTGCACTAGATTCTCCTTCCGTTATTAGTAAGCTTGCGACACCTAAACCTACAACTGCTATGAATTCTGATATGTCGCATGTTATTGATGATGCCACTTCTGCTATGCATGATGAAACTACTTCTGTGCGTGATACTACTTTGCCATTAGGTGAATTTCTTGATGAACAACTTGCTAGATTTAGGGGGAATGAAATTATTGAAGATTATGTTACTGATGATAGTGATGATGAAGGTCCCCCCAATGATTATGTTTTACCTGTTGTTCCTAAGGGTTATGTTATGAATGAAAAAGCTGCTATGGAAATTCTTGCTTGTAATGATAGAAATGATCTTAAGAAATTATTAGCTAAATGGAAGCAGCAGTCTCTTAATGCTAGAATGAAACCCGGTCCTGCTTTTGCTACTTCACCTATCTATGTTACTGATAAGGATTATGAATTCTCTGTTGATCCTGATATTATTACTTTAGTTGAATCTAATCCTTTTTATGGCCTTGAATCTGAAACTGTTGTGGCACATCTTACCAAGTTGAATGATATAGCCACCCTATTTACTCATGATGAGAAGTCTCGCTATTTATATATCCTTAAGATATTTCCGTTCTCATTAAAGGGCGATGCTAAGACTTGGTATAATTCTCTTGCTCCTGGTTGTGTGCGTAGTCCCCAGGATATGATCTATTACTTCTCTGCTAAATATTTCCCTGCTCATAAGAAACAAGCTGCCTTGCGAGAAATATATAATTTTGTGCAAATCAAAGAAGAGAGTCTCCCACAAGCTTGGGGGAGGCTTCTCCGGTTACTTAATGCTTTGCCTGATCATCCTCTTAAGAAAAATGAAATACTTGATATCTTTTATAATGGACTAACCAATGCTTCCAAGGACTACTTGGATAGTTGTGCTGGTTGTGTTTTCAGGGAAAGAACAGTCGATGAAGCTGAAATACTATTGAATAATATGTTGACTAATGAAAATAATTGGACTCTTCCCGAGCCAGTTCCTGAAGTAATTCCTGAACCAATTGAGCCAACTCCTGAGCCTATTCCTAAACCCACTCCGAAGAAGAGAGGTGTTTTATTTCTCAGTCCTGAAGATATGCAAGAGGCAAAGAAATCAATGAAAGAAAAGGGTATTAAAGCTGAAGATGTTAAGAATTTACCTCCTATTGAAGAAATACATGGTCTGAATATACTGCCTGAAGAACTAGATAACCCGACACAGGTAGTGAAGATAAATTCTCTCTATAGATATGATAAAGTGGAAACACCCTCTACTAAATTTCATAGCCCATGCTTAGATGAATTTGATGACTTTATGGCTAGACAAGAAAGTTTTAATGCTTATGTTGGTAGAGAGTTAAAGAATAATGCTTTCGAGATAGGATGCGTAGGTGATAATCTGGCTAGAGTTAAAGATGAACTTCACCTAGCAAATATGCTTCTATGGTTGCTACTCAAGCTGAGAAAGTACTTAAAGCTCAAAATGATTTGCTTGATGAATTAAATAATAAAAATGACTTTGCAGTTAGAGTGGCTACTAGAACTGGTAGAATGACTCAAAAACCTTTGTATCCTGAAGGCCACCCTAAGAGAATCGAGCAAGATTCTCAGAGAAATAATTTAGAGGCACCTAATTCTTCTAAGAAGAAAAAGAAAGACGATAGAACCTTGCATGCTTCTAATGAACCTACTGTAGACACACTTGAGAATCCCAATGATATTTCGATTTCTGATGCTGAACCACAATCAGGTGATGAACATGAACCTAGTGATAATGTTAATGATAATGTTCATGTTGATGCTCAATCTAGCAAAGACAATGATGTAGAGATTGAACCTGCTATTGATCTCGATAACCCACAATCAAAGAATCAATGTTATGATAAGAGAGATTTTGTTGCTAGGAAGCACGGTAAACAAAGAGAACCATGGGTTCAGAAACCCATGCCCTTTCCTCCTAAACCATCCAAGTCAAAGGATGATGAGGATTTTGAGCGCTTTGCTGAAGTGATTAGACCTATTTTCTTATGTATGCGCATAACTGATATGCTTAAAGTAAATCCTTATGCAAAATATATGAAGGATATCATCACAAATAAAAGAAAGATACCGGAAGCTGAAATTTCCACCATGCTTGCTAATTACACTTTTAAGGGTGGAATACCAAAGAAACTTGGAGATCTGGGTGTTGTTGGAAATATGCCCTAGAGGCAATAATAAAATGGTTATTATTATATTTCCTTGTTTATGATAATTGTTTATTATCCATGCTAGAATTGTATTGATAGGAAACTCAGATACATGTGTGGATACATAGACAACACCATGTCCCTAGTAAGCCTCTAGTTGACTAGCTCGTTGATCAATAGATGGTTACGGTTTCCTGACCATGGACATTGGATGTCGTTGATAACGGGATCACATCATTAGGAGAATGATGTGATGGACAAGACCCAATCCTAAGCATAGCACAAGATCGTGTAGTTCATTTGCTAAAGCTTTTCTAATGTCAAGTATCATTTCCTTAGACCATGAGATTGTGCAACTCCCGGATACCGTAGGAATGCTTTGGGTGTACCAAACGTCACAACGTAACTGGGTGGCTATAAAGGTGCACTACGGGTATCTCCGAAAGTGTCTGTTGGGTTGGCACGAATCGAGACTGGGATTTGTCACTCCGTGTGACAGAGAGGTATCTCTGGGCCCACTCGGTAGGACATCATCATAATGTGCACAATGTGATGAAGGAGTTGATCATGGGATGATGTGTTACGGAACGAGTAAAGAGACTTGCCGGTAACGAGATTGAACAAGGTATCGGGATACCGATGATCGAATCTCGGGCAAGTATCATACCGGTAGACAAAGGGAATTGTACACGGGATTGATTGAATCCTTGACATCGTGGTTCATCCGATGAGATCATCGTGGACATGTGGGAGCCAACATGGGTATCTAGATCCCGTTGTTGGTTATTGGCCGTAGAGTTGTCTCGGTCATGTCTGCATGGTTCCCGAACCCGTAGGGCCTACACACTTAAGGTTCGATGACGCTAGGGTTATAAAGGAAGTTTGTATGTGGTTACCGAATGTTGTTCGGAGTCCCAGATGAGATCCCGGACGTCACGAGGAGTTCCGGAGGTAAAGATTTATATATGAGAAGTCCAGTTTCAGTCACCGGAATAGTTTCGGGGGTTATTGGTATTGTATCGGGACCACCGAAAGGTGTCCAGGGGTCCACCAGGTGGGGCCACCTACCCTGGGGGACTTAATGGGCTGAATATGGGAGGGAACCAGCCCATAGTGGGCTGGTGCGCCCCTCCCCAAGGGCCCAAGGCGCCTAGGGTTGAAAACCCTAGGGGAGGGGGCGCCTCCACCTTGCTTGGGGGGCAAGTCTCCCCCTCCTGGCCGCCACCCCTCCCCTCTAGATGGGATCTGGAGGGGGTCGGCCCCCTCTCCCCTTCCCCTATATATAGTGGGGTTTTTGGGGCTGCCCAACACATGAATTTTCCTCTCTCCTGGCGCAGCCCTACCCCTCTCCCTCCTCGTCTCTCGCAGTGCTTGGCGAAGCCCTGCTGGAGTGCCACGCTCCTCCACCACCACCACGCCATCGTGCTGCTGCTAGACGGAGTCTTCCCCAACCTCTCCCTCTCCCCTTGCTGGATCAAGGCACGGGAGACGTCATCGGGCTGCACATGTGTTGAATGCGGAGGCGCCGTTGTTCGGCGCTTAGATCGGAATCAACCGCAATCTGAATCGCTACGAGTACGACTCCTTCATCTGTGTTCTTGTAACGCTTTCGCTTAGCGATCTACAAGGGTATGTAGATGCACTCCCCTTTCCCTCTTGCTAGATTACTCCATAGATTGATCTTGGTGATGCATAGAAAATTTTAAATTTCTTTTACGATCCCCAATAGTGGCATCATGAGCTAGGTCTATGCGTAGTTTCTATGCACGAGTAGAACACAAGTTGTTGTGGGTGTTGATTTTGTTCAATATGCTTACCGTTACTAGTCCAATCTTGTTTTGATGGTATTGTGGGATGAAGCAGCCCGGACCGACCTTACACGTACACTTACATGAGACAGGTTCCACCGACTGACATGCACTTGTTGCATAAGGTGGCTAGCGGGTGCCAGTCTCTCCCACTTTAGTCAGATTGGATTCGATGAAAAGGGTCCTTATGAAGGGTAAATAGCAATTGGCATATCACGTTCTGGTTTTTGCGTAGGTAAGAAACATTCTTGCTAGAAACCCATAGCAGCCACGTAAAACATGCAAAAAAAATTAGAGGACGTCTAACTTGTTTTTGCAGGGTATGCTATGTGATGTGATATGACCAAAAGAATGTGATGAATGATATGTGATGTATGAGATTGATCATGTTCTTGTAATAGGAATCACAACTTGCATGTCGATGAGTATGACAACCAGCAGGAGCCATAGGAGTTGTCTTAATTTATTGTATGACCTGCGTGTCATTGAACAACGCCATGTAATTACTTTACTTTATTGCTAAACCGTTAGCCATAGTAGTAGAAGTAATAGTTGGCGAGACAACTTCATGGAGACACGATGATGGAGATCATGATGATGGAGATCATG
Organism: Triticum dicoccoides; assembly: GCF_002162155.2. Lineage (NCBI taxonomy): Eukaryota > Viridiplantae > Streptophyta > Magnoliopsida > Poales > Poaceae > Triticum > Triticum dicoccoides. The sequence goes on from NC_041389.1 coordinate 499,194,886, forward strand.
GTGTCATGCCGGTGACAATGATGATCATGGAGCCCCGAAGATAGAGATCAAAAGGAGAATGATATTGGCCATATCATGTCACTTTTTGATTGCATGTGATGTTTATCATGTTTATGCATCTTATTTGCTTAGAATGACGGTAGTAAATAAGATGATCCCTCGTTAAAATTTCAAGAAAGTGTTCCCCCTAACTGTGCACCGTTGTGAAAGTTCGTTGTTTCGAAGCACCATGTGATGATCGGGTGTGATAGATTCTAACGTTCACATACAACGGATGTAAGCCAGATTGACACACGCAAAACACTTAGGTTGACTTGACGAGCCTAGCATGTACAGACATGGCCTCGGAACACAAGAGACCGAAAGGTCGAGCATGAGTCGTATGGTAGATATGATCAACATGAAGATGTTCACCTATAATGACTAGTCCGTCTCACGTGATGATCGGACACGGCCTAGTTGACTCGGATCATGTAATCACTTAGATGACTAGAGGGATGTCTATCTGAGTGAGAGTTCATAAGATGAATTTAATTATCCTAAACATAGTCAAAAGGTTTTTGCAAATTATGTCGTAGCTCGCGCTTTAGTTCTACTGTTTAGATATGTTCCTAGAGAAAATATAGTTGAAAGTTGATAGTAGCAATTATGCGGACTGGGTCCATAAACTGAGGATTGTCCTCATTGCTGCGCAGAAGGCTTATGTCCTTAATGCACCGCTCGGTGTGCTGAACCTCGAACGTCGTCTATGGATGTTGTGAACATTTGACATACACGTTTTGATAACTACGTGATAGTTCAGTAATATTAAACGGTTTAAAATTGAGGCACCGAAGACGATTTCGAAACGCCGCGGAACATATGAGATGTTTTCGAGGGCTGAAATTGGGATTTCAGGCCCGTGCCCACGTCAAGAGGTATAAGACCTCCGACGATTTTCTTAACCTGCAAACTAAGGGAGAAAAGCTCAATCTTTGAGCTTGTGCTCAGATTGTCTGAGTACAACAATCACTTGAATCGAGTGGGAGTTGATCTTCCAGATGAGATAGTGATGTTTCTCCAAAGTCATTGCCACCAAGCTGCTAGAGCTTCATGATGAACTATAACATATCAGGGATAGATATGATGATCCTTGAAATATTCGCGATGTTTGACACCGCGAAAGTAGAAATCAAGAAGGAGCATCAATTGTTGATGGTTAGTAAAACCACTAGTTTCAAGAAGGGCAAGGGCAAGAAGGGATACTTCATGAAATGGCAAATTAGTTGCTGCTCTAGTAAAGAAACCCATGGTTGAAGCCAAGCCCGAGACTAAGTGCTTCTATAATGAGGGGAACGGTCAATGGAGAAGAACTACCCTAGATACTTGGTAGATGAGAAGGCTAGCAAGGTCGATAGAAGTATATTGGATATACATGTGTACTTTACTAGTACTCCTAGTAGCACCAGGGTATTAAGATACCGGTTCGGTTGCTAAGTGTTAGTAACTCAAAATAAAAGAGCTACGGAATAAACGGAGATTAGCTAAAGTTGAGATGATGATGTGTGTTGGAAGTGTTTCCAAGGTTGATGTGATCAAGCATCACATGCTCCCTCTACCATCGAGATTGGTGTTAAACCTAAATAATTGTTATTTGGTGTTTGCGTTGAGCATAGACATGATTGGATTATGACTATCGCAATACGGTTATTCATTTAAGGAGAATAATGGTTACTCTATTTATTTGAATAATACCTTCAATGGTCTTGCACCTAAAATAAATGGTTTATTGAATCTCGATCGTAGTGATACACATGTTCATGCCAAAAGATATAAGATAGTAATGATAGTACCACCTACTTGTGGCACTGCCATGTAAGTCATATTGGTATAAAACGCATGAAGAAGCTCCATGTTGATGGATCTTTGGACTCACTCGTTTTTTGAAAAGTTTGAGACATGTGAACCATGTCTATTGGTATGTACGCATGAAGAAACTCCATGCAGATGGATCGTTTGGACTCACTTGATTTTGAATCACTTGAGACATGCAAATCATACCACATGGGCAAGATGACTGAAAAGCCTCGTTTTCAGTAAGATGGAACAAGAAAGCAACTTGTTGGAAGTAACACATTTTGATGTGTCCAGTCCAATGAGTGCTGAGGCATGCAGTGGATATCGTTATGTTCTTACTTCACAGATGATATTATTATTTGTTTATATTGGGTATGACTTGACTGGATCTCTTTTACCATGAATTACAATGTTTAGTCAGTCATTGATCTTTAAAGGTGCTCTGCATTTATGTTTTGCGGTCTCAGAAAGGGCTAGCGAGATACCATTTTGTTATATCATGTTATGATTATTTTGAGAAAGTGTTGTCATCCTAGTTTTATTATTGTGGCTCACTAGCTGGTTATGCTATTGATATGAGTAATTGTGAAACCTATGTGTTATTGTGAGTATGGTTAGTTCATAATATTTGCTGAAACTTGAATGTTGGCTTCTCATGTTTACAACAACAAGAGCAAACAGAGTTTGTAAAAGTTTTTCTTTATCACTTTCAGTTTATCAACTGAATTGCTTGAGGACAAGCAAATGTTTAAGCTTGGGGGAATTGATACGTCTCCAACGTATCTACTTTTCCAAACACTTTTGCCCTTGTTTTGGACTCTAACTTGCATGATTTGAATGAAACTAACCCGGACTGACGCTGTTTTCTGCAGAACTGCCATGATGTTGTTTTATGTGTAGAAAAGAAAAGTTCTCGGAATGTCCTGGAAATCCACGGAGGCACTTTTCAGAATTAATAAGAATTTTTGGCAAAAGAATCAAGGCCACGGGTCCCACGGGCTGTCCACGAGACAGGGGGGCGCGCCCTCCTATCTCGTGGGCCCCCTGGACCTCCTCTGACCTCAACTCCAACTCCATATATACTGTCTCGGGGAGAAAAAAATCAAGGAGAAAATTTCATCGCGTTTCACGACACGGAGCGGCCGCCAAGCCCTAATCTCTCTTGGGAGGGCTGATCTGGAGTCCGTTCGGGGCTCCGGAGAGGGGGATTCGTCGCCGTCGTCATCATCAACCATCCTCCATCACCAATTTCATGATGCTCACCGCCGTGCGTGAGTAATTCCATCGTAGGCTTGCTGGACGGTGATGGGTTGGATGATATTTACCTTGTAATCAAGTTAGTTTTGTTAGGGTTTGATCCCTAGTATCCACTATGTTCTGAGATTGATGTTGCTATGACTTTGCTATGCTTAATGCTTGTCACTAGGGCCCGAGTGCCATGATTTCAGATCTGAACCTATTATGTTTTCATGAATATATGTGTGTTCTTGATCCTATCTTGCAAGTCTATAGTCACCTATTATGTGTTATGATCCGACAACCCGAAGTGATAATAATCGGGATACTTCTCGGTGATGACCGTAGTTTGAGGAGTTCATGTATTCACTATGTGTTAATGCTTTGGTCCGGTTCTCTATTAAAAGGAGGCCTTAATATCCCTTAGTTTCTGTAAGGATCCCGCTGAACATGGGAGGGTAGGACAAAAGATGTCATGCAAGTTCTTTTCCATAAGCACGTATGACTATTTACGGAATACATGCCTACATTACGTTGATGAATTGGAGCTAGTTCTGTATCACCCTATGTTATAACTATTGCACGAGGAATCGCATCCGGCATAATTATCCATCACTGATCCATTGCCTACGAGCTTTTCACATATTGCTCTTCACTTATTTACTTTTCCGTTGTTACTGTTACAACTACTACAAAAACCCCAAAAACATCTATCTTTACTTTTGCTACCGTTACTATTATTATCATACCACTTTTGCTACTAAACACTTTGCTGTAGATACTAAGTTATCCAGGTGTGGTTGAATTGATAACTCAACTGCTAATACTCAAGAATATTCTTTGGCTCCCCTTGTGTCGAATCAATAAATTTGGATTGAATACTCTACCCTCGAAAGTTGTTGCGATCCCCTATACTTGTGGGTTATCAAGCAACTTATGTCTTTTCTTTTTGCATTCATCAACACTGCATCAGAGTCTGAAATACCCATGCATAAAAAAACAATAGTGTGGGTATGGGTGAAGTGTGTGCACAATTAGTACAGTGTAAAGGTAGCAGATAGCAGGTCGGTAGAAATAAATGACGGGAAACATATGATAGCTCTACAACATGCATGGCACACTAAATTACTACAGGATTCTATGAAAATAATAGTCGACTGAAAACAAATAGGTCAGTCCATTTTTTCTGCACGGTCCGATGTACAAAGAACGGGCAGATCGCCTTCATCTACCTCCAGCCAGTCAGTGTTGACGATCTTCCTCGAAACGCCAGCGACCATCGGCCTAGTCCCCTGCCTCCGCCCTCCCATCGACCTCACCGCACCACCGTGCTTGGCACCGCCCCGGCCATCCATTCAAGCCCTGCCGACCTCCAGATCAGGCGCAAGCAGCTCTTGCACCCCACACCCCTATGATAGACACCGATGCGCTGCTTCCCCAGCGAACAGGCGGACTAGGTGCTCCGCGCGCCTAAGCGGGTGCTTCTTATTTTAGTTGCGGTTTGACTGACCCTTAATTGAAATCCAGGCGGGCTACTGACCTCTAGCAAAGGTGAAATAGTAAAGGGAGGAAACCTTGTGCATTTAGTATCACGAAGAAGATGCAGTAAGAAGCACTCAACTAGTTTCTTTCGTGGGATGAATACGGTGTGAGTAGAGACGTAAGATTTGCACGAATAAGGGAAGATGAGTACCTCTTTCTGCTGGCAGTGTTGTGTCCTCCAATGATCTTCTTGTGGTTTGCTGGAAACGAGAAGTTGTGGAGGATGGTGGAGCCTTGGACGAACCCATGGCCAAGTTGTTGAGTGTGGTGCGGTGGCCGTCTGTCGGCGGCGGGGAACCAGATCCGAGGTGGCGAACGACGGCGTAGCGGGAATAGCTCCGATGTGCTGGACGGTTGCGATAGTGGAGCGACAGCGGTGAGGTGCAAGACGGCATGGTCGAAGTGGTACTGGTACGGCGCACGTCGGTGTCGGCGTCGTGGAGGCAGCTTTGCCTCGGCTTCAGCTGCTAAGTCCTTGAGGGAGTTGCGGTTGCGGTTGTGTTGGACGACGATGTCGGGGGCGTGATGGAGGAGGGCGGCAGTGGATTGGGCGATATGGGTGGAGGACGGAGGAGGCTGGAGTTTTGCGACTGGTGGAGAGGGCGTTTTGGCGCCCACGGAGTATGAATGGAGAAATGGGGGGGGAACTAAGGGGGAACTATGTTTCGGTTTGGGACGCGCTTGTTTGAAATTTGGGGAAAGTTACAAACTTTGCCCCCATCTAAAATTCCGGACATATTGCGGGTTGAGGGTAGGATAGTAATCTCATGTCCCAAATGTGGGTGGGATAGATTTCATCTGAGCGCATGGGTGTTTAGGCGCCCACGGCGTATGAATGCTTCTCGGAGGCGGTTGAGACTGACGTCTTGGTGAAGTTACAAACCTACCCCGGTTTAGACCTTTGGACATCGGGCTGATAGGCTACACGGGCCAGAGTCAGGACAGTAATTTCCTACCACCAAACATTAGTCTCGCGTGGTTTTAGGTGACCAGAGGCTTATTTGGCGCTTCGTTCAATATTTGGGAGGAGAACCATTAACGTTTTCGGTTCTCTTGAATTGAACTTTCAGGATTTGTCAAACTTCACAAACTTTACTCTTGAAAATCCTAAAGCTACGATTATTTTGTAATGGAGGGGGTACATTCGAATATACATTGTACATGAGTATATATTAAAAAATATTCAACTTACCTCAGTTCATGCATGGTTCCAGATGTAATCTCCTTGGTTGCAAAAAAAAGTTAGACATGTGTATGAATATATAGCATGTTCAAACACACAACAAATATTGATGCCCCCTTTTAGATCTGATTTACAAATGCCATTATCTTGGGTTCAAATAGATGAATGCACTTCCTATGAATTCAAATCTTCGAAACCCCCTTTATGTTGAATTCAACATGTATTCTATTTCTTAGCTAGCAATTTGGAATGTATCCATGCAAGTGACAAATGTATAAAGTGCTTCACACTAACAACATGGAGTGCACTAATTAATGTCTATATATGAATTGCAAAAGCAATCCATTGCCTGTATTTCAAATCGCTCTCACTCTATGGATCGATAATATGAAATAAACACATGCACATGCTAGAATTCAATAGAGTATGGGTGTCTGATAGACCGATTTTTGTCCCTGTTCAATTTGCAAAATTCATGATCTCATCCAAAAATAATAATGCCATTTATATTTTTAATTTAATGCGTAGAACCGCCTTTTACATGTATATGCACTATGCCTCGGCCCGTTCTCACAAACGCGCTATATATCTCTCTATCTAACGCATAAGTGGACACACTTTATATGCATCAACATTTCTCTTTCACATATGCTCACAATCTCTCTCGGGGTGTCGGGGTGTCTCGCGCACATGCTCTCTCTCTCTCTCTCTCTCTCTATATATATATATATATATATATATATATATATATCTGACTACTATGTACCATTCTTTTCACTAATCTCAGTTGGAAAACACTATTTCTCTCACATGCATATATACACACGCATGGTCTCTACTAGCCCTCTATATGCACACATATGTTCCTACGTGTCTCCTGCACGCACATTATCTTTAGGCCTCTCTCGCACACATTGCCCCCGACCCCCCCCCAGACACACCTCTCTCTTAGTAGTTGGCAGATATGATTCCATCATATCATTCGGTAGGATATCCCTGACTGTTAGGCTGGATGGTAATACGAGGCAAAGTTTTACCCTAGTTTGGACCCTTGCAGTTGAGGAAAAAGCCTACTCTTGGTACTGTATATTAGTGATAGGGGTGTGTACAAAGTACACGTGAATACCAGGCATTGTGTGTGTGTATACTATTGAGGAACTAGCCCCCAAGCTTCTATAACATACTCGGGGCCTAGGGTTACAAAACGTATATAGTCGGCTTATCACCAGTGGGGATAGAGTCCTCCACGACTCTGGTAGCTTCGTGTTGTACGCCGAGTCCTCCACATGGGTCTTCGTATAATGCATCTTGGTCCAACCTATGTGGCACAGGATGGAACTGACCCATGAGTCCTCATGTTGACCCACCACAACTAGAAATGATGTGCCCACCACACCACACACGCAATCGGCCACTAAGAAAATAAGCATATACAATAGTACAATGTTATACATGAAAGTTAATTGCATGGTGCATCCAAAAAATATTTATTCTGCATTGTGAATGTTTATATATTCTCCTACAATATTAGTCACGGGAAAGAGAAACGAAGGGCATATCTCTCCTTGTCTCCACCGGACGCCCCCTCTTTCTACACCACTTTCACGTACGCACACAAACTATCTCTCGACCCTCTAAAAGTATGCATGCCCACGACACACTCATGCATGACGGTCACTGTATTTCAAGCTAAAGCACTATACAGTCACTGGACTTCAGAATATGCTCATTACGGTCACCGTATACATTCTCGTGGTGATCAAACGGTATCTAGCTCACGATACGTCTTCGTATTTTCTTGATGACACTGACGGACTTTGCATTTGATGCGTGCTCTGTATTTTGTTGACGACACTTACGGTCATTGTATTTAAAGAGAAAGCATGGTATGGTCACTGGACTTCATAATAAGCTCATCTCACCACATACATTTTGTCGTGCTAACCAACATGTGGTTGGATGGTTAGGAGGAGAGTGGTTTATCGAGCCCACCAGGGTTAAAGTCCCGGTGCTCGCATTTATCCTGGGTTAATTTTAGTATTTTCTGGCGATGTGCGTTCAGTGGGAGAAGACGTTCCACTCGACTACGAGGCACCTATGGTGACTTTATAAAATCTCAAGATCATATGCTGGCTCACTCTCTCGAAGGTGCTCATAGGGGTACGGTATGCGTGTGTGCGCTTATAGCAGTGAGTGCTTGCGCGTATATATGAGCCCTTGTGTCTGTACCATGTTAAAAAAATACATGTCATGATTATATGGTCACTGGCTCACCCGTACAACTCCGTATTTTGTTGATGACACAATCAATTGACCAGTCAAATGTTCCACGTGGCGCAACTAGTGTTGCACCATCGGGGCGCGTAACTATGGGGCTCACCTTTCAGCCCGTATATGAAAGAAAGAAATGGTAGTTTGAGTTTGTGCTATGTTAATAAAATACATTTTAGGGTGATCATATAGTCACTGGCTCACCATACAGCTCCGTAATTTGTTGATGACACGATCAATTGACCAATCAAACGGTCCACATTCAGCAGCGCACATTACCATAGGGCCCACCCGTTAGTGCATATATGAAGGACAGAAATGGTAATAAATTAGTGGTCAATGGGTATTCGAAGTCGTGAGACCTCTGGTTGGCAGTCGCCGGTGGTGGGGGAGGCGCGGTGATTGGGCGGTGGCGTGGGGATCACCGGAGAAAAAGCTTGGCGCGGGGGGGCCTAGAGGGATGGCCGGTGTGACGGTGGGGAGTGTTTTCGGGGCGGGCAGGGCGGCGTGGCGGCACGGGCCGGCCACGGGCGGTAGGGGCCGGCGGTTCGGCCGGTGGTGGCTGGCGGCTGAGGAGGGTGGAGTTTGAAGATAAACTGCAGGCCCTTGATTTCGTATCCAACGGCTGGAAAATCTAATGATCGGAGATGATAAAGTCAGTTGACTGACGTATAGCCCCACCCCGCACATACACATGCATGCACGCAACACTCGCACGCATGCAGGCGTGCAACAATGATACGTACACATAACGAACACATGCACGCACGTAGGCGTGCAACACTGACACGTACACATGCACTCACGAACACACACATGTAAGCACACATGCATGCAACACTGAAACGTACCCTTGCACGCACGTAACACTCGCACGCCTGCATGAACACAACACACGACGCAAAAAGAACACCCGCTCAACCTATATGTGCATGCACCCTTTGTTAAGGACATGGATTGTTATGGGTATTAATCAATCTTATCTGTGATAAGCGAAACATTGATGTTTGCAGCGGTCTTTATGAATCACAATGTATCGAACGGGATATAACCATAGTAGGCTTATCTACATGAAATAGATGACGTCACACTCAATGAACAATCATCGGTTTATGAAATGCCCGCTTCTGACCGCCCTAGCCCGCCAAAAGTTCCTCTGCTGTGCGCTGCTTGCATTGGGTCACTAACATGTAGACCATGTACCCAAAGAGCCCACACATCAGTGGAAGAACAGAGCGGTGTCATACGTCAGAGTCAAGGACGCCACTCACTGCAAGCCCAGCTGAACACGCCTCCTTACCGCATTCAAACGCCTCCACGAAACCCGCCAGTGTGGAAGCCGAGAAACCCACTCTGGACACACGTCCATTCATGACCGGGCCGGCATTAAACGCAATGCCGTTCGAGCTCCTCCCGTCCATCGTCTATTTAATCTCCTTTTTAAACGAGGCCAAATGCCGGCCAAGAATAGCACACCTCCGCCGCTCCCCTATCTCCTCCTTTACCATTTTGTCTACTCTTACAACGGCTTACGAAGAGTAGTTATCCCGCATCCAAGCCGGCTGGGTGGCCCGCCGAGCCCGCCGGATATGAGCTATGCAGCTCGCTGATCCACCTCCCTCCCCTTGCCCGACGGAGCCAGTTGCCGCCCAAGCCAGCGCGCGGTTCAGCAACTCGCCGCTCCAGGCCAGCTCGACGAGGAGCGGCGCACGAGCATCGTTGCTGCCGTCCATGCTGCCACCTCGTACCGCGCCTCCCATGTCTGCGACCGCGTGTCCCATTTCTGTGGCCGAGACTCCCATGCCGGCGGTCGCACCATGCAAGCAGCGACAGAAGCCAGGTGCGCAAAGAGCGACGAGTCAGTGGCCAGCGCCTCCGCGTCCGCCACCATCATCGAGGAGAAGTAGAACACGGGAGGCCGCCGCCACTTGGGTCCCATGAAGGCCACCGCGGAGGCGACGCCGGCGTACACAACAGGTGTCTTGCCAGATCCTTTTGTTGCGTGGACCTTCGTCGACCCCGCGTGGGCTCCATGGAAGCGGGGAAGCCCCCTTCCACCATCATCTTCGGCATCAACCAATGATATCAGTTGGGCAGTGGGGAAGTGAGTCGTCCTTTGCGCTAAAGCATATACCTCCGGGGCTCCCGGTAGTCCGGTGATCATGCTGCTGGACATGAGGAACACAAATGGATCGGCGGGCGACCATTTAGGCCAGGTAATATATACATGTGATGTCCAGAACTAGCACCGCATAGTTCATTTGAATGTAATGAAATGCGTCATGTTTGTATGAAAATCCGGTATTTTATATGATTTCTGTCATTGTTTATATGAAATATCGCCGTGTTTGCATGAATTTCGTCTGGTTGGTTGAGTTGCTGTCATAATGTGTGCGGCTATGGTTGGATGGCGTAATTTGCGGGTCGCCGGTCAGTCTACGGGCGGCTCGGGCGGCGTGGTGGGACAAAAAAAACAAAGCTTGTGCGAGCTCGTCTCCTACGTGTGCGCTGGAGGATGCATGAGCACCCGAGCCATTCCTCGTTCATCGGTGGCAAAGGCACTGGTGGACAAAAGGGTCGCCAATATTTTGGCTACCCCGGGCAAGATCCAAACAGCCCCTCCCAGTGGATTCAAATCCCTTGTTCGTCGTGAAATTTTGCCATGTGTTGTTTTCATGGACTAGCAAGATGCCCGTGCATTGCACAGAACATCAAGATGCATTTTTTTACAAAACACCAGTTGTGATTGACCCATGTAGGAGTAATCCCATTTGTAAAAACTAATGATATCTCGAGAATTTTATCGGGAAAATGGTATCTCGAGAATTTTATCGGACTCCCTTTTTGTATACAAGGCCACAAACCCATATTATAGGTACCAAGGCAAAAATTAATGTCTTCTAAGTCAATGTTGCAAGCCACCTTGTTTCCTTGTTTACCGTGTAAATTAATGTGTATTCTTCTCTTTCATGCACATCAAGGCAATCCTCACACTCCCGCATGCACGCAAGGGATAATTAATGTCCTCCTTTGCTAGTACTATGAGGCAAACACCATTAATATTGCATCGATTAGTGTTAGTGTCCTTGTATATCTGCAAATTGTAATTTTGATAGTGGCCTTGTATATAAAAATGGAGGGAGAAAGATGGGAGATAAGGTGAGGAGGAGTGGGGCGTGGTGATAACTGGTGGTAGGACTGGGCGGAGGCATGGGGATGGACGACGCATTATGTCTAGGTTTGTATCTCTCTCACACACATCCACATAGGTGGGGACGTGCATGAAGAGAAGAGGTGCACGCACGGCGCACGTACTCCCGTCTCTTTCCGAACCACACCCGCGTGGGTACACAGTGGAGCTCATTTCTGTACGAAAAGGCAGCCCACGTGGTAATTTGACATGTGTACTGGTTGTCCACTTGATGGAGGGAGGATCGTCTACCACGGGTGAACAAACAAATTGCGACTTGATGCGTTATGTTAAAAAAGAGGCAAACCATGTGGGTTCTACCTTAGAGGTAAGGCTCTATACACTGGAGTACTTTTGATGTGTCCCGTCAACTCACAGAACAAGGAGAAGCTTGCTTAGTACGCCGTCTCCCCCGCCCACGGGAGCGGTGGCTCACAGGATGAGGTGAAGCTTGCTTACTAGTACTATACGCCTTACGCTTGCTCCCTCGCCCATGCGCGCGGTGGCTTGCAGGACGAGGAGAAAATTTTACTACTCCCTCCGTTTACTCCTCGTCCCTACCTTGGTTAGAGAGATTATCATATTGTTTGGAATATATATGTCCTTTAGTACTCCCTCCATTTACTTATACAAGGCCACTATAAAAAGAATACATTTTGCATCTATACAAGGCCACAAATAGTAATCGAGAAAAAAGTTACTACTCCCTTCTTTCCAGTTTATGGATCAATTTCAAAATCTCTCCAACCAAGGTAGACGATGAGTGGTGGAATTAATTTTGTAGTTTGCACAAGTAATTAGTATGCTTGTTTTTCTCAACAAGTTATGTTTACCAAGGCATTAATTAGAACGAATGCATGCATGACCACTAAATTTCCATGAACTTCTACATGCATTGATGAGTTTTCTCTTGACACTACTTGCATCGGGTGATTTAACGCACCTTGAAATCCAACATGTGATGGTACTACTAGTACTAGTAGAATTGAGACTTATAAAACAGAAAAACGATTTTTTTCAGATGAGCCCTATAAACCCTAGTGGGTACGTACTCCGTAAAATCAGATTTTCCCAAAACTAAGTCGCTCAACCTTTATTTGCTTGTTTCCCTTCCTGCCTCCTTGCCTCGAACAGACTATGCCAAACTCCCTTGCCTGTCGCGCGGGAAAAGACCCGCCCTCGCCTTTTTTTAGTCTGGATTTGTATTGATGGATTGCCTGAAGCAGCAAAAACCAAGCCGTGTCTTGAACTCCTTCGTCGACGCTCGCTTTCATGAATTCTGTACTTCCTCTCATCGACATGTGGGACATATAGCAACCAGGTCGACGTGTCAAGCACCAAATAACAGTGCAGAACAGCAGGGGGGCGCACCCGAGTCATACCGCCCCAGTAGTAGTAATGAGCAATGAGATGTCAAATCACAATGTCGCACCTTCCCAGACAGACGAAGCAACCATTATTTCACACTTCGGTTCACCATCATCTCAACCATGTAGTATTGCTTCTGCGTCAAGAGGGACACGCGCATCGCCTTGGTACATCATGACATGTGGGTCCGCATGACAGGCCATGCTCCCCCGCCCATCGCTCGGTAAAATCACCACATTTTTACTACTTCCTCCGTATCGGTTTACATGGCATGCACATCGTTCTAGGTTGAGAATTTAACTGGCTATATATGTGATGAACAGTATATGTTTAGAAACTACATTCACTTAAGAATCTAATGATATAGTTTTTGTGACATAGTAACTCATATTTAGTTAGTCAAATGGATGACCTAGAACTACGTGCACGCCCTATAAACCGAGACGCCTAAAAAAACCAAGACGGAGAGGGTAGTACAGTACATATCTTTTTAGATCAATATAGTCGGGATTCACCAAGGAGCAAAACCAAGTGGTAGGCTGCTCCTGTCGTGTTGGCGTAGCAACTCAAGAAGGGTCAGTCCACACACGAAATGGCGACACACTTAACAGGACCCCTTTGGTCGACATGTGACTCATCCACCATCTTGTTCCACGTGCGATGCACCAAATTACAGTTCGGAGTAGCGATTGGAATTGGAGCCACCCCGGTCGTAGCGCCGCAGTAGTAGAAAATGAGCGATGAGGGGTCAAATCACAAAGCCCCACCTTTCTTGCATTAAGCTGGACGGATGAAGCAACCATCATTTCACTCTAGGGCGCAAGAGCATAAAGAAAAGAGAAAACCAATGATGCGTGCGGCAGCTACCTAGGCACCCTAGGGTAGGGGTCTCCACTCAAATCCTTTTTTGAAAGCGCCTCCACTACAAATCAGCTTATCCCTCATCCTCTTGAAGAAAACTGATGATGCGTGTGGCAGTAGGGTTTGTAGGAGTACTATGGCGTGCGGGGCCACGTCGTAGTAAACAAGAGAGGGATTGAGTTTGAGTCGACGCCTTAAATATGTGTGGGCCGCTTGGTTTTACGGGAACAAGGCAGCATTTTGGGTGCGGGGAGCAGTGGAGATATACGTACAAAAAGCTGTGGATGTAGGTTCAACCGAAAGGCAATGATGCATGGGCCTTGCATTTTGATATACCCGCGGCCGCGTGAAATTTTCTACTCTACTCAAAACTAGTAAGGTACACATGCATTGAACGCATGAGATTTGGAAACCAAATTATGAATAAATACACACTATAGCATGTAAAGCTTTGAGTCATATATGCATGATGTAGATGTTTGTTTAGTTCTTATAGTTCATCTCATTCAAAATCAATTAGTTTTATAAAAATGTTAAGATTCATGGGGTTGTGCATTGTAAAGCATAAAGTAAAAAACAAATAATGGCAATTCATTTAGAAAAAAAATTGGGCAATTATGATATGGAAGATTCTAGAACAAAGGAGAAGTGCTTGTGTTTTGAGGTTTGTGCATTATGCTTAAGTTCAACCATGGAATCTTCTAAATTGTACATGTGGCGTAATCTGGTGGAATGTTGATGATATCCAACGGCCAGTAGTGCTCAGATTTGCCATCTCTGCACTGTCGGATTAGTTTCATCCAGCGACCATCTTTCAAAGTTATTCGCATACTATATAGTTCTTGTGCCATAGTTGCATGTCTTGGAAAAAAGCTACTAGTGGGTTGTACTAGCTATTTAGGAATAGAAGATGTATACATGGAAGTTGTAGGGAAAGAGATGACATGGAGTATCTCAATTCCTATGAGTAGGGATTGGAAAAGAGATGTCATTTGGTTCACATCATAGGAACTTTTCTATTGAATCTAGAGATGACATGTATCTCAATTCCTATGAGGAGGGATTATAAAAGAGATGTCATTTGGTTCATATCATAGGAACTTTTCAATTGAATATACGCTAATGTTTATTTTACTTTGAAATTATGGGAGTATAGGAATCCATTCATATGAACCAAGTGGCTCTAAAGCTATAAAAATGATATCATGTTTATTTCCTTTGAAATGTGGAGTATATGAATCTATTCCTATGAACCAATAGGCTCTAAAGGAAAAAATCCTATAAAAATCATATCATATAGAGTTCCTATGATATTCCTCCACACCAAAGGATGGTTGAAATTGCTGCAGGTGATACGATGGTCTTTGTTTGTAGAATCCTCCCCCATCTCTATAGTTATCTCTCGAAGATGAATGAAATGATATATACCGGGTATTCTATATGTGCAATTTGGTACACGAAAACTCGGTAAAAGTTTGTGAGGTTCGAATTTTCAATAAAGCTATATGCACTGCATTTTGGAACGGAGGGAGCATATGGCAGTTGCTAACACTCACGTGGAAGATTTTTGTGTAGGAGGAGTGGTTGTTCTGTTAAATGACATGGCAAAACTGACACTGTCGGATGCCGATCTAACTGTTCTTACGGTGTTCGTCGGGAAAAGGCTTGTGGCGAACGTTTGTCAGATAATGATTTATGGACACATGCATTGCATTGATACGTGTCCCCTCTCTCTCACGCACACACGCACCCTCATGAGTCACGACTCCCGAGTCGTCTCGCACCCACCGTCTATCTGCAGGTAGACGTCACACACATATGTGCTCTTCACACCCTACCCTCGGAACTTCAAAAAACAAAAGACATCACGCACATTTTATTTTAGCTCACACGTCACACACTTATACTATTACTCTTGTGACGAATGTTCTTTGGGCATAGTATATTGCTATCTCACGAAGAGAAACGGTGCACGCATGCACTAGTTCTCTCACACCCACTCGCGGGTACACGTAGGAGCGCATTTTTTTGAAGCTGGTACAACAAAATTACTCCACTATATATATAAGTAGGAGCCTTAGCGCTTGCTTTACTAGGATTCCTCTCTTTCACTCTCTCATGCTCTCCAGATCTAAGCAAGACATAGGTGGCCACACTCTCTCTCTGCTCACGACTAGTCACTAATCCGGTCGGACAACCTCGACTAGGGCAGGGGTGTAGGTGCATCGTTCACGCTGTTGTCGGCGGCGAGGGAGGAGACCAATGGCTGCCCGCGCATCCCGATCGGCGGCCGTGCCGTTCTCTCCGAGAGAGGGCCAGCTCGGGAGGGCCACCGACCCCTTCTTCCTCCCTGCGGTATTGTGGCCAAGATGCAGCCTCCCGATGCCATCTTTGCCACATGCCGACGACCCTCGGGTATATATCCCTTTGAAACCTGCCTTGCTTTACTGCGCCAGCTCCCCACTTGGCCTCGTGTGGATCTTTTTCTACTTTCGTCCGATGTTCCAAAGCCACCTAGACTTTTACTATTATTAGAAGTAAAGCTAGTTCATACAGTCGACTCTAAGAGTTGGTTCAAACAAGGAAGAAAGTGGGAAAGTAGTAGACACTGGCTACCCAACTGGTCTCTTGGTTGAAAAAGCGAAGAAAGCATGGTGGATGGCGAAGGGTGGGGGAAGTGGACCTGTCTCTTGGTTGAAAAAGGAAAGAAAGTGACGGGTGCTGGGGGACAAGCAAATGAGAATGAGCAGGTCTAGATTTCCTGTGCTCACATAGGAAAATGTCGCCAAGGAGATAAAAAATGGGACAAATGCAGACATGCTGCCTGAGTGTTTGCTGCTCTCGGCAACCACATCTTCCTCGCCACTTTATGCCCCTGCTGTCCCTACGCCCATATCGCTACCGTTATTGTAAAATCACATGAGGCATTAAGCAATGCCACCTAATGTCTCTATAAGTAATGGTCTAGTGCCATCGATAAATTGAAGCAATGCCACCACCATTTTATGAAGTGCTTCCGTCTTGCTTTATTTCCCATGAATTGTGTTTTTGTAGTTACACTTAAATCTCACACCGCTGACATTGCCTCATCCCAGTGGAACTGCACAAATTTGATTGCACATTTACTGACCATGTGCTACTCTCATGATAGTAATACTAATGCTATTGTTCTGCATGTTAATCTAGTGGAAGTGTTGATGTGATGTGATGCTACTTACTTAAGGGCACTTTCATACTGTCAATCTAGTGCCAATTATAACACAATAGATGTTGCTGTTAACCATACACGACTGCAAATATCTGTCACTATTTAAATAACAGTATTTCATATTTGCGCAAACAGGGATGTCTGTCTCCCATATCGTTTCTTGTCTGCGCAATCAAAAGTACACACCTCAGTTTTAGTACAACTGCACAAAATGAGATGGCTATTACTAGAGTACGTCCTCTAACCACCAGTGTTCCAGGTATTCCTACATTGGTAGTAACTAGGTAGAATGACCAACGCAATCTAAAAGAAGCTGATTCGTATGTTTTACTTCCTGATTGCAGTGCAGGGACGAGCAAAAACAACTGCATCCTAGTCTTGAATGCACTTTCTACCAGTTCATCCATGGACCAAGGACTAGCTAGCACGGCTGCACGGCGGTTTGTTGGACAGGTGCGCAGACAAGAGGCATTGTGGTCTGCTTATTTTTGCAAATAGCGGTGCTTAAATTTAGTGGAATGCACAAGAATTTCAGCTGGTCAGTACATTGCATGGTTCAGTTCAACATTCCAGCTAAGACCACAATTATAATTGGTTATTCTGGAATGAGAGAACCTAACCCTGGATGGTGGCAATAAGAAAAAACCAGAGTGAACTCCAGGAAATTTAAGCCTGCTGAGAGGCCCTTTGCTCAGAGAAGCCTCGCTTGTTTTTTCCTGATTTGTAAACCTTCTCACAACTTTGTCTTTTGCTGTGAACTAATATATGTTTGTTATGTTCTATGAATCATTGAGATGTATAAAATTGCTTAACTTGTGCTTTTCAAGTTTTTTATGAAACCGAGTTTAATGTGAGTGTTCCACATAAACGCTGGACTAGCGTGTGAACATTTGGAATTTACATTGTGGCCTCAGTTAACTACATGAACCACTGTAACAAGATACATGGTTGCTCATATGTCAGACATCAGATTGTTGATTGTTAGCTGGTCGATAGCCTAGTGTTGAAGCAAGCTGAGCCAATGTGTCGTGTTTTGCACAACTGCTTACAAGTGGGGTAGCACCAATAGTGTTTACAAGTACTTATGTATACGTCGGCGCACAATTCTCGAACGAGTACTCTATTTCATCAAACACACACTGCTCGTATGATAAACCGTGAAAAATTATGTCTTACCATGCCATATTCATGAAAAAACTAGTGAGGATGCATCTGTTTCGGCAACAGTTATGATGGTTCTCACATGATTCACGGGCACACAAAAGTAGCAGCAGTTCCCATAGACGGATTCAAACAGAGTACTAGCCCAGAGGCTTGATAACAGGCAAGGTTCGGATAATTATACACAATCCAAACTACTATTAAACACTAGCTAGGGCAACTATTTCATGCCTCGATCTAATTTGGGCTGGACACAAGACGAACCTTGCCATGAACATCATCGAGGATGTCCGGCAGTAGCTCAATCCTGTGAACCTTCATGAAGACAACCTTGTGGCCTTGCCACTCATAAAGTTGTTTATGAAGGCATGCCACGTCATCTTCCTGCGTAAGCTTGACAAGAACAATATGCCTCACAAACGAAGGAGTAACTTTGAACTTCTTGTGCTTCGGTACACCCTGGACAACATGCCTGACAATAGTGAGGCTGGAATACAACTCGACATTGGTATAAGCGCAAATGGCTTCCAGGATCCAATGGCCCAAGAACTCTGTTTTCCCAGTGCGTATATTCAGGTCATCTGCCTCATAGCGAGTGACATGTACATCCACACAATCCTTGTCTGCATCAAGGCTCTAACTGAAACAGAAACAAATTCTGAATTACTTTCCAGTATAAGAAACACAAGTTATTTAAACCATTATGTATAGCATGGCATTGAAGCTAATAAAATTTTGCATTATTCATCACCACATACTTAGATGAAAAAACACAATCATCGGCAAGAAGAAAATCACCTTGGGCAGCTCAGCAGGGGGGGGGACACATCCTTGAAGGGGGGAAAACTGCTCCTGCAGTGCCATGGGGGCTGTAACCTCAAACGAGGCATTGGCCATCTCAGTAGTGGTCGTGAGCATATATGGGGTCGGCTTGGTGGCTGCCTCCATCTTCTTGGAGCTCTCTGTCTCGTGGCGATCAGCCTCCCATGTCTGCTCCAATATCAGCAAATCTTTCCCTGGTTCTCCTTGGTCCATCATGAAACCGACGAATACTAGGAGACCACTGAAAGGAAAACACAATCGCAATGACAATGAAACAAAAAAGAGAGTGAGGATCGGTTACTGCTTTGCAAAAGTTCTTTTTTTTCTCAGAACAAAAATATACCAACATCACGGATCCTCTTACCTTCCCTTCGTTGGGAGAGAAGAACAGTGGCAGATGCGAGTGTTGATTTTCTTGAAGACGATGAGGGAGAAGGGGATTCAACGAAGAGTGAAATGATGGTTGCTTCATCCGTCAAACTTAGACTGCGGGGAGGTGGGGTTTTGTGATACGATGCCTCGTTACTGCCGCGCTACGACTGGGGTGACTCTCCGCCTGCATACTGCCTTCTAATTTGGTGGATGGCATTTGGGCCTGCGCGCTACATGGCCTGCATGTCGGTGAACAAAAATATAACAACATTCAGTAGAGGGAGACGTTTCGATGACCTAGGAGGAGCCAGAAGCGGTAGTGTATCTACTGTACTAGTAGTAATTGTTTTTCTCGGTAGTTGTAGTGTGTCTCTACTATACTACTAGTAATTGTTTCTCTGGGCCCAAGACAAAACAGCCGATCCACCCTAGTAAATAGTAAAATCAATTCAAAAGCCCATATATTTACTTAATGAGAGGCGCTACCCACACCCAGCACACCGCCCCACAAAAAACCTGGGTGCTCTTCTTCCTCCTCACTCCCACCCACCTCACGTCAGCTTGCTCCACTCGTACCCCCAAATTCCTCACCTCACTCCTATAGAAAACCCCATCTCCCCTTCTTCCTCACTACTACAGAAAACCCCAACCTCCTCTTCTTCTTCACTCGTACTACAACTAGGCTCGGCATTCGTTACTCTGCTCAAATCCATGAGTGCGACTCGATGCCCTCGAGAAAAATGGAGTCGGCTGACCCCAGCGCCAAGAAGATGAGGCTCCCACCAGCGGCGACGCCTGTTGTAGATCCCGCACCCGGCAGCACGGCGAGAAGCGGCGACCCCGCCCCCACCGGATCCCAGAAACCCGTAGAATCTCGGGTGGACTGCATCAGCGATCTCCCAGACACCATCCTTGGGGAAATCATCTCGCTTCTCCCCACCAAGGATTGCTGCCGCACCCAAGTCCTCTCAATTCGGTGACACCCTCTATGGCGCGTCGTGCCCTTTAATCTCGACTATCGTCAGCTATCTCTCTTCAATGATTTTGAAATCCCCAAAGCCATCATCTCCTCCCACCAGGCCTCTGTTCAATGCTTCTACATCTCGTCATGCTACCTAAGCAAGCATACCATGCCCTGCACGGTGGACGCCTGGCTGAAATCCCCTGAATTCATAGAACTATAGCTGCTTGAGTTCTACTATTCCCCTGGAAATCACCTACCACATACCGAATGCCATATACTTGTGCCCTTAGCACCGATGTCCATCTTGCGGTTTTCCTCCTCTCTCCACACCGCCACCTTTGCATTGTGCTACCTACCAGACAATCTGGTACTAAACCTTTGACTCCCATTTCTCAAGAAACTTTCACTTGTGCGGGTTCATATATCGGAGTGCTTGGTGCTTGCTTTCACAGTTAGAATCGGTTGTCTCCAAATAAAGTCGCCTAACCTTGTAAGAATTGGAATTTGTTTTGACGGAAGGCAGCTCATCATCCAAGATGCCCCTTCACTTCAAAGGTTGATCCTTGATTCTAGTTATTCACCGTTGCAAATAACCGTCCTCTTTGCGCCTAAACGGGAGACCTTGGGTGTAATACATGATCTCTGTGCTCACTTCAATATGGTGTTTGGCTCCACAGTTCTTCAGGTACTTTATATTATCATCTACACTTGTAACCATAAGCTGCATTTTAAATTTCTGCGCATAAGTTATATATCATCCATGGAGTACACATTTTGTACTAATATTATGTTCTATGCTCAATGAAGAGTTTCTCCATGGATGGCCTATCAATGGTGCTAGATTCTGTCAAGATCTTATATATCCAAATGAATAGTTTTGATCTGAACAAGATTATTGGCTTGCTGCAATGCTTTCCATGTCTGGAGAAGTTGTACATAAAGTTGATAATTTCACGCACATTGGAAGCCCGTATATAGTGTACTAGAATTAACCGTTCAGCTGTTGCTCTTTCGACACTCTTCTTTTTAGACCTTAATTGTTTTCAATCTTCATGCCTATTTAGGCAACAGGACGGGGTAAGAAAGTTATAACCAATCGGTGGATTTGTAAGCACCGGGATTTTCTCACTTCTCATGAGATCCGATTGAAGACAATAACGCTAGAACGATATGTAGCCAATTGTGCAAACACTAGATTTGTCACATTCTTCCTGCTGAATGCGAGGTTACTATTGTCCATCAGGCTTATGTTTATCAGCAGCATGGTTTTGACGGATGGGTATGTCGAAGAGCAAAAAAAGGAGTTTCAGGTGGGCAAAAGAGCTTCTGAATGTGTCGGGCTTCTATTTACAACATATTGTGGTCATAATCCAGTAAATTTTACAACCCATGATGTTCATTCTATGGACCTGACCGATCCATTTGACTGTGACTGCCGAAAATAGTGCTGGTTAGATGTTGTTGCCCTTTTCAACCTGGGTTTTGTGTAAACCTGATGAACAATTAACCCTCGTGCGTTTGTACAGTTTGTAAGCTGGAGTTAGATGTTCTTGCCGTTTTCAACTTAGTTGTGATTGTCATATTTTCTTTGAAACAAGGCAAATGGCTTGTCATTTGTTCAATTTAGAGTGAAATATTGTAACAAATCCCAACCAAGGAAATAACATCACTCTCGTCGGCTGCTTGAGCTCACTATGCATTACAGAAGCCAAGTGATTACCCTCCACCAGCACCCACAAACTTATTTTGAACTAGCACATCAAATGGGCTATAAATTTTCATAGGAAAGGTTGCATGACCGTGACAGATTTGGATTCTAACATTTGGGACCCACGAGGAAATAGCCTATCCAAGGTGGTGTCTACTTACTAGCCACTCAACAAACGATTCTGCCTACCAACCGTTCGATTGACATCCAACATCTGTCGTGTATCTTCTATCTCTTGTCTTCTTCTTCCTCCAGCCGCACAAACCAAACCACCCCGTCGGCTCCGCCTACTCCCGCCTCCCATGGATGGTTGTGCCTCCGCCGCCCTACCGTACCCTCCAACATTGGCCACTCCCTCCCTCTATTCCCCCACACGTCCTGTTATTCTCCGGTGATGTTAGCCCCAACACGCACCTGCACCCGAACCAGTCAACCCTCGTACTCCCCTCCGCCTGTGAATGGACCGGCGCATCTTCCATGGCTCATGTTCGTTCCGTCCAAGGCCTCGCCATCGTCCTCCGCCTTGGTTCGTTCTCCATGCGCGGTGCGCCGCCCTCTTGCGTTGTCAACGTCGTCAACAACCAAGAGGAACAAGGAGATGACTATACATGGAGAGGATGATAGTAGGGACCCACCAGCGTCATGGCAGTACGGAAGCAAGTGCCTCATTATTACAAGCCCCAAAAATGGTTCCTCCTAATGGTTGGACAACGGGGGCTCACGCCATTGTCAACGTAGTCAATAAACGAGAGAATCACACTACGAGCGGCTAACACCAGGGACCCAGCAGGTCGCGCAGTTTTTTTTTGAGGAACAAGGAGTTGTTATTTATACTAGTTTTAGCGACGGATCAGGGTAACAACGGGGTTGTGCGGGGGCTGTGGCCCGTCTAGCCAGGGTTTTATTTATGTTTATCACATCATGAGCCCAGTTGTGTTTTTTTCTTGCTGAAAATGGCTAGCCCAGTTCTATTTTTTTAAATACCCAAACGAGGCCTACTTGCTTTATCAGCCCTGCTGGGCTGCAAAACTTTCAAGACGAGGGGAGTTTGATTCGGTTTACCCAGAAATGGGCTGTACATTTTTAAAAGACATCAAACCGGGAATTAGTTTCATTTTTTTGTTACAAGATTTTAAATTCCATTGATTTTTATGCGTGGACAATTATTTGGATTTTATATTTATATAATTTTTTTTCAAAATAGTTTGAATGTGAATCAATATTTCGGGATTAAAAATAGTTGACCGCACAGAAATATGCAAAAATTCATATAATTTTTAACCGTGGCCGCAATATGGGGTGTAATGCTAACAAAAAGAAGATGGGCTCCAAAAAAATTCTTAAAAATTAGAAAATGGGTTGTACATTATTAGAAATAATGGCAGATGGGTTGTATGTTGTTTTCCACAGATTTGGGGCTGACTTGTGCGCCTACTACAGGTTGACGCGTATGCTTTCCTAAAAAAAGGGTGACACACACGCAACGCTGTGTCGACTTAGTCAACACACAAGAGCAGTGACTGTTAGATGTCCATCCAACGGCCGTCGTGCTTCTTCAATCTCTGATCTTCCTACTCCAGCCGCTCAACAAGCGCCGACGGGACTGCCTGCTCCCTCCTCCCATGGCCGGCTATGTTGCCGTGCAAGCCTCACCGCCCCACCGTACTCCCATCGCTGGCCTAGCCATCCCTCTACTAACCCACACCTGTTGTTATTCTCCGGGGACGACAGACGAACCAGTAAACCCTTGTACTCCCCTCTGCGTGGGAAACAACTGTCAAGTCTTCCCTGGCTCCGTGTCGTTCCCTTCCTAGGCCTCGTCGTCGTCCACTGCCCTGGTGCTCTCGGCGCGGCCTGGTCAACATGGTCAATGAACGACATCCATCGGAAACGGACTATACATGGAGAGGCTGACAGCTGGGTCCATGGCCGCACGCAAGGAAATGCCTCCTTATTACGTGCAAAATAATGATTCCTCCACCTGACAGCTAGGACCCACCAGAAGGGCCTATGTATTTGGCGAAAACATGTTCCCCCCATTGACAGGTCGGAGCCACCAGCTATATCTTCGCACACAAGGAAGTGCCTCCTTATTACGCACAAAAAAATGAATACCCCTCTACTAGCTGGGACCCACCATAGTGGGTGGCTGACTTGTGGGCCTACTAAGTTGATAGGGACGGAGGGCTTTGTCAACTTAGTCAATATGAATGATTCTAGCTCCAGTGACCGTACGATGTCCATCCAACGGACGTAGTGCTTCTTCAACCTCTGGTCTTCTTGCTCCAGCTGCCCAAACCAGCGCCGGTCGTGTCGCGTGCTCCTGCCTCCTGTGGCCGGCTGTGATGCCGCGGAGGCCTCACCGTCCCCTACTACTCCCACCGATGGCCAGGCTATCCCTCTACTCACCCACACCCCCTGTTATTCTGCAGCGACGGCAGCCTCACACCACAGCCGAACCAGTGAACCCCCGTACTCCTCTCTGCATGGGCATCCACTCTCGCGTCTTCCCCGGCTCCACGTCGTCCCCTTCTTAGGCCTCGTCGTCATCCACCGCCCTGGTGCTCTCGGCATGGCGTGGTCAACGTGGTCAAGGAACGACTTCCATCGGAAGAGTATTGTACGTGGAGAGGCTGACAGCTGGGTCCATGGCAGCCGCAAGGAATTGGCTCCTTATTACGCGCAAAAAAAATTATTCCTCCACCTGACATTAGGGACCCACCGGACGGGCCACTATATTTCGCGAAAAAATGTTTCCCCTTGACTGCTGGGACCCACCAGCTACATCTTCGCACGCAAGGAAGTGCGTCCATATTACGGGCAAGAAAAAAAACCATTCGCCCCCCTGACTACTGGGACCCACCAGCTACATCTGCGCACGCAAGGAAGTGCCTGATAGTGGGGGCCCACCTGGTCAAAGCGTATGTAGCATTGTCATTCTTGTCGCGAACGTGTACGTACATACTGGTCGATGTAGAGGCACGCACGTGTCGTAGTAGAGACACGCACGTAGCATATACACGTACGTATAGCAGCCAGGGTGCAAGAAAGTAAATATGCCCACGTACGTACATATGGGCGGGGTCTCGAACGCCTACTCGCGCATACGTACGGCCAGGGATGGTGTACATGGCTGGGTCGGAACAGAGAAACTGCGTCATCATCGTGTTCATGGGGAGCCAACCGGTTGGGTCGGAATGAAATGTGTCGTCGTGTTCATCGAGAGGGCTTGGACGGAACAAACGATGGAAACGAGGCCTGGCGTACCGCAGAACGGAGGAAACGGCCTTGTGTTCGACCAGCCATGGTTGAAACGGGATGCTGTTCATCGGGAGGGGTCGGGCGTACCACAAAACAGAGGAAACAGACTTCTGATGGACCTCCTATAGTCGAAACGGGGTCCTGTTGATCGGGAGGGGTGTGGCATATCGTAAAATGGAGGAAACAGACTTGTGTTAGAGCGCTACGGTCGAAGCGGGGGTCCTGTTCATTAGGAGGGGTGTGGCGTACTGCAAAACGGGACTCCATGGGATACTATTCATCTCCATCGTTGACCTCCTCCGGCCTCCACGGGCTACTGTTCATCCACCGTCGACCTCCTCTAGCCTCCACCTATGATTGTTTATCCACGGGCTCCTGTTCATCCAGCCTCCACTGTGCGCTCCTCCACCGGCTACTGTTCAACCAGCCCTCTCCACGGGGTCCTGTTCAACCAGCCCTCCACGGGCTACTGTTCAACCAACCCTCCATCGGCTACTGTTCAACCAGCCCTCCACGGGGTCTTGTTCATCCAGCCCTCCACGGGGTCCTGTTCATCCACCCCCAACCGGCTCGATTGGGGTCCTGTTCATCCAGCGGCAACAGCCTCTACTACCACGGGGGTCCTATTCATCCAACCCCCCACCAGGAACTGTTCATCTGCCCCCCAACAACACTCACTGTTCATCCTGAGGCAGCATCAATCGACTTCAGTTGCAGCAGCAGCGAAGGAATCGCTCGATCGCTCGGGTTCAGTAACGCGTAGCCTATAGTGCAATTGCTCGGGTTCAGTAACGCGTAGCCTACAGTGCAACCGCTCGAGTTCAGTAGGCGAACGCCTCGCTCGGGTTCAGTTAGAGCCCAACACCTCGCACCCACTCCGTGCATTGCTTGGCCCCAACCACCCACCATAACCGGGAACACCCCGATATTTTCCTCGCCCTCGCTTCTACCATGGGTTTTTCCGTCATGGACGGCCCAAAGAATGTCATGTGGCTGCGTCTCCCGCCCGCCCAGGACAAAAAGCCAATTTTCTATCATGATTTTTTTCATAGAAGTAGGAGCCCACCACATCTATGATGATACCGGGGTTTGTCACAATTATCATCATAGAAGTGTCATAAGTATGACAGAAAAAAATTGTTCGGCCCAAAATGTCACGGATGTGTCTTTTTTTTGTAGTGAGTATTAAGTTCATAAGAACGGAGTAATGCATTAAGCAAGATGACATGATGTAGAGGGATAAACTCAAGCAACATGATATAAACCCCATCTTTTTATCCTCGATGGCAACAATACAATACGTGCCTTGCTGCCTCTACTGTCGCTGGGAAAGGACACCGCAAGATTGAACCCAAAGCTAAGCACTTCTCCCATTGCAAGAAAGATCAATCTAGTAGGCCAAACTAAACCGATAATTCGAAGAGACTTGCAAAGATAACAAATCATGCATATGAGAATTCAAAGAAGAACCAAATAATATTCATAGATAATCTTGTTCATAAATCCACAATTCGTTGGATCTCGGCAAACACACCGCAAAAGAGTACTACATCGAATAGATCTCCAAGAACATCGAGGAGAACTTTGTATTAAGAATCAAAGAGAGAGAAGAAGCCATCTAGCTAATAACTATGGACCCGAAGGTCTGTGGTAAACTACTCACGCTTCATCGGAGAGGCTATGGTGTTGATGTAGAAGCCCTCCGTGATCGAATCCCCCTCCGGCAGATCACCGGAAAAGGCCCCAAGATGGGATCTCACAGGTACAGAAGGTTGCAGCGGTGGAAAAGTGGTTTTGTGGCTCCCCTTGATGTTTCTAGGGTATAAGAGTATATATAGGCGAAAGAAGTACGTCGGTGGAGCTACGAGGGGGCCACGAGGGTGGGGGTGCGCCTACCCCCACTGGGCGCGTCCTCCTGTCTCGTGGCCTCCTCGTGGTGTTCCAGCCTTCTACTCCAAGTCTTCGGGTTTGCTTTCGGTCCAAGAAAGGTCATCGCAAATGTTTCATTCCGTTTGGACTCCGTTTGGTATTCCTTTTCTGCAAAACTCTAAAATAGGAAAAAAACAGAAACTGGCACTGGGCCTCCGGTTAATAGGTTAGTCCCAAAATAATATAAAAGAGCATATTAAAGCCCATTAACATCCAAAACAGATAATATAATAGCATGGAACAATCAAAAATTATAGATATGTTGGAGACGTATCAGACGACACCTGAAGGAAGTCACGAAGTACCTAAACATCGGTCTACCAAGTTTCATGGGAACCTTCACTGCAACTTTACCAGAAGAGGAGCGCTGGAGGACCAAAGTTCATGTACCTGGAAGGACTTTTGCACCAACCACCGAGCCCATCGAGTTTACTTTGGATGCACCAACTTGGAGCTTAGGAAAGAGCATGGCAGCCCACATCACTTTTGGACGCATTTGTGAGGTGTACCACAAGGATCTAGAAGACACCGTCTACCAGATATGTGGACCCTGGGATGAGCAATGGGAGATGATTCGCACCAGGAAGGATGGATCTATTGCAACGTACATACAGGAGATGGATCAACACATTCGTAGATATGAGAACCAGATGTGCGCTATCATGAAGAAGACCAAGAAGGTGATGACCAGGAATATCAAGCTAGAAGAGGAACTCAAGGCAACCCGCGATGGATATGAAGAGGAAATTGTTGTACTGCTGGAGAAGAATGAAGACCTGAAGAAGAAGCTAGGAATACCCGAGGTGAAACAAGAACGTGAAGTGCATATTCATGAAGACGACTACATCATACTAGATGACACAAACAGTGATGAAGATGAAGACAGTGAAGAGGATGAAGACAGTGATGATGATGCTAGAGATCATGATTATGAGCCCATGGAGTCTTTCATCGATCAAAACTTCTAGACGACCACCATATTACTATTAGATCTCTTCCAAGTAGTTAGAAATGGTTCGTGAGATTTTTTAATAGTAGCTTAGATCGATTGTGTGAATCTTGTTTGAATTTGAGTGGTGTAAATTGAATGTATTTGCCTCATATGCATATGGGTAGTGAAATCTCTAATTAGACCTTATTCTATTCTATTTTCTCACCCCTCTAACCCATCAGATGCCTCCGAGACGTGACCCCGGATTCACTTTCCTGCTGGAGCTCACCCAGTTGATCCAACAGCAGAATGCCTTGATGTAGATGATGATCCAAAACCAAGGCAACAACAACAACAACAACCCACCACCACCACCCCCAGTTGACGACCTAGCCCGTTTTCTAAGGTTGAATCCGCCAGTGTTCTCAGGCAGTACCAAGCCGATTGTTGCTGATGATTAGCTCCACAAGATTGGGAGGGAGCTAACAACTGCCGGATGCACAGATGTGGAGAGAGCGTGCTTTGCTGCACATCAGCTTGATGGACCCGCAACCTCTTGGTGGGAGAATTTCACCGCCACTTACCCCAGTGCTACAGTTACATGGGATCAGTTTCAGCAGGCCTTCCGCAGGGCACATGTCTCAACTGGAGCCATGACTTTGAAGAAGCGTGAGTTCCGCAACTTATGCCAGGGGAGTCGTACAGTGGGGCAGTATGTGGACGAGTTCAGCAAGTTAGCTTGCTATGCCCTAGATGATGTGGCCACATATGCCGCGAAGCAGGAGAAATTTCTTGAGGGGCTCAATGATGAGCTGAGTATACAATTGATGGTGGCAACCTTCAACAACTACTAGGATCTGGTACACAGGGCTCTCATGAGTGAGGGCAAGTAGCAGCAGATAGATAACTGCAAGCGGAAGTATGGACAGGGAAAGTACAACTCTAGAGCTCAGCAGAAGCCTCGCTATTCCCCGTACTCGGGAGGACACACTCATCATAACCATGGGGGCCATTCACACAATGGAGGAAGTTCACACAACCATAGTGGCCCTAAGAATGGTAATGGTAATGGAGGAAGCAATAGTCAGAGCCGTTCCAACCCCGCGACACCCGCAAAGAAAGATCTGAGTCACATTACCTGTTTTAAGTGCGGGAAGACCGGACACTATGCCACTGAATGTCCTGAGGCAAAGAATGGAAATGGCAATGGAAGCTCTAGAAAGAAGCCCAACCCTTTCACCAGAGGTCAAGTGAACCATGTCAGTGCGGAGGAAATTGAGGAGCAACCCGACGCAGTTGTCGGTAAGTTTTTGATAAATGCATTTACAACCCTTGTTCTTTTTGACACCGGTGCATCGCATTCATTCATATCAAGGGGATTTGTGGACAAGTTTAAGTTGCCAACCATAGCCCTTAAGTCACCAATGTTAGTGAGTTCCCTAGGAGCAAAGTATATGACTAGTCGGGGATGTTATCAGATGCCATTAACCATAGGTAGACACGTGTTCCCCACAGACCTCATTATCCTGGAGTCACAGGGATTGGATGTGATCCTATGCATGGATTGGCTATCGAAGTATGAGGGAAACATCGATTGTGCCAGTAAGTCGATTCTTCTCACCACCCCAGAGGGAAAACGGATCAAGTATGTGTCTAGGAATGCACCAAGGAGGACCCAGGTGAATTCTCTTTCGGGAGTTGTTCAGGAGGAAGTGCCAATAGTGAAGGATTTTCTCGATGTATTTCTGGAGGAGTTACCAGGCATGCCACCAGACCGAGACATAGAGTTTCTGATCGAGTTGTTGCCAAGCATCGGACCAATATCCAAGAGACCGCATCGAATGCCTGCCAATGATCTGGAGGAAATTAAGAAGTAGATTAAGGAGTTATTGGTGAAAGGTTATATTCGACCAAGCTCATCACCTTGGGGAGCCCCAGTGCTTCTAGTTGAGAAGAAGGATGGATCTATGAGGATGGTTGTTGATTATCGTGCGTTGAATGAGGTGATGGTCAAGAACAAATACCCTCTACTGATGATCAATGATATGTTTGACCAGCTACAAGGAGCTAAAGTTTTCTCCAAGATCGATCTTCGGTCAGGTTATCACCAGCTGAAGATCCGAGAGCAGGATATACCTAAGACAGCTTTTACCACAAGGTATGGGCTATATGAGTATACGGCTATGTCATTTGGTTTGACTAATGCCCCTACCTATTTTATGAGTATGATGAACAAGGTGTTCATGGAGTTCTTGGACAAGTTCGTCGTGGTGTTCATTGATGATATATTGGTCTACTTGAAGAATGAAGAAGAACATGAGGAACATTTGCATTTGGTTGTCGAGAAGCTCAGGGAACATCAGTTATATGCCAAGTTCAGCAAATGTGAGTTTTGGTTGAAGGAAGTCGGATTTCTCAGACATGTTATATCAGGAGAAGGAACAGCAGTGGACCCTACCAAGGTTGTAGCCGTCATTGAATGGTTGGCACCCACCTCAGTTGGAGAGATACGTAGTTTCCTTGGACTAGCAGGTTATTATCGGAGATTTATTGAGAATTTCTCTAAGATCGCGAAGTCCATGACGGAGTTATTGAAGAAACACACCAAGTTTAAATGGACCGAGGATCGTGAGGCCAGTTTTCAGGAGTTGAAGAAACATTTGGTTACAGCCCCATTGCTAATTCTCCCGAATATACGCAAGGATTTCCAAGTATATTGCGACGCTTCTCGTCAGGGACTTGGAGGCGTTCTTATGCAGGAAGGAATAGTTGTTTCATATGCCTCACATCAGCTTTGACCTCATGAGTTGAATTATGCCACACGTGATTTGGAGTTAGCAGCCGTAGTGCATGCGCTCAAGACCCGGAGACACTTTCTCATCGGAAACCGTTGCGATGTTTACATGGATCATAAGAGTTTGAAATACATCTTCATGCAGTAGGAGTTGAACCTCAGGAAGAGGAGATGGTTGGAGCTCATAAAGTATTATGATATGAGATTGCATTATCACCCAGGAAAGGCCAATGTCGTGGTTGATGCTTTGAGTCGCAAGAGTCATGTTAATAGTCTCATAACCGTAGGATTACCCCAGGAGTTAGCCGATGATCTCCGAGAACTTTGCTTGGAGATATTTCCGATAGGTTATGTTGCAGCACTAGAAATTTAGTCCACTCTGCAGGGAAAGATCCGAGAGGCCCAGAAGACGGACAAGGAAATTGCA
The DNA here is from genome assembly GCF_002162155.2 of Triticum dicoccoides. Lineage (NCBI taxonomy): Eukaryota > Viridiplantae > Streptophyta > Magnoliopsida > Poales > Poaceae > Triticum > Triticum dicoccoides. The sequence goes on from NC_041389.1 coordinate 499,225,950, forward strand.
GATAAAGAAAAGAATGAGTAAAGGAAAGGCTAAAGGTTTTCATGAGGATGAGCACGAAACCTTATGGTTTGAGGATCACATCTATGTGCCCAATGACCCTGAGATCAGGAAGTTAATTCTTTAGGAGGCTCATGATTCGCCTTACTCGATTCACCCAGGCAACACCAAGATGTATCTAGACTAGAAGGAGAGCTTCTGGTGGACAGGGATGAAGAAGGATATTGTCGAGTATGTAGCAGTATGCGATGTATGTTAGAGAGTTAAGGCAGAACATCGGAAACTAGCTGGGTTACTTCAGCCTTTGCCTATTCTTGAATGGAAGTGGGATAAACTTGGCATAGATTTCTTCACCGGATTACCCAGGACTCGTTCAGGCTATGACTCCATCTGGGTTGTAGTTGATCGCTTGACCAAGGTAGCCCATTTCATTCCCGTGAAAACCACTTATACCAGTGCTAAGTTGGCAAAAATATACATGACCAAGATTGTATGTCTGCATGGAGTTCCGAGGACCATCGTATCATATAGAGGAGCACAGTTTACTTCAAAGTTTTGGAATCAGCTGCATGAAACTTTGGGTACCAGGCTAGAGTTCAGTATATCCTTTCATCCGCAGACAGATGGACAGACCGAGAGAGTCAACCAAATTCTAGAGCACATGTTGAGAGCTTGTGCGCTAGATTATGGATCTATTTGGGATGATAATTTACCCTATGCAGAGTTCTCATATAACAACAGTTATCAAGCCAGTTTGAAGATGGCCCTTTTGAAGCTTTGTACGGTTTGTTCGGACCAGATTTAATTAGAGATTCTGAGGAGAAGGTCAAGTTGATCCGTGACAGACTCAAGATAGCCCAGTCCAGACATAAGAGTTATGCCGATACTAAACGTAAGGAGGTAACCTATGAAGTCGGAGACAAAGCATATCTTCGTGTGTCCCCACTTCGAGAAGTTAAACGATTTGGAGTCAAAGGAAAGTTAGCACCACGACTTGTGGGACCATACAGAGTCTTGGAATGTATGGGAGAAGTTGCCTACAAGTTGGAATCACCCGAAGGTTTGTCAGGAGTTCATGATGTGTTTCACGTTTCCCGATTGAAGAAGTGCCATGCAGAGATGGCCGATATTCCTCTGAGAGATACAGTGCCATTAGAAGCAATTCAGTTGGAGAGTGAGCTGACCTATGAGGAGAAACTCGTTAAGATTCTCGAGTTTGCCAGCCGAGTTACTTGTAGTAGAGTCATCAAGTTTTGCAAAGTTCAGTGGAGTCACCATACCGAGGAGGAAGCCACCTGGGAGCGCGAAGAAGATCTCCACAAGGACCACCCACACCTTTTTGCTGACCAACCCGAATCTTGTCTTAAGGGGGGGGGAGGTTTGCAACATCCCAATTTTCAATTTGGATGTTACTTATAGATCCTGATTTATGCATTTGCTTCATTTGTTTTAGTTGAATTTTGATCCAAGAGACCTTAAGAAACTCAAGGACCAAATTGAGAGAGTTGGAGGTTTCCAAAAAAGTCCATTTTTGATTTATCAAAATTTGGAAAACTGGGTCAATTTGTTTATTCAAAATTATTTTCCAATTTTTTTTGCAAATAAATAAAATAAAGAGAGAAGATAAAAGGACTTCTTCAACAACAGCAAAGAAATATTAGAAATTGAATTTTGATTTTTTGAATATTTTATTTGATTTTATTTGCAAGTTTATTTATTTTTATTGCAGAGTAATTAATACAAATAAGTTTGTTTTTAGTTTAGGCATTTAGGCCCAGAAAAATGTCCACTAGGTCATTAATAAGGTCATATTAATATGTGAATTTTTCTAGTATTTTTAGATATTTATTTATTTTAGTTTTGTGTGTTTTTCTTCTTTGGAAAAATGTTTTAAAAAAGTCTCCACCGAACTGGGCCGGCCCAGCTCCGCCAGGCAGCGGCCCAGCCGCCCGCGACTGACTCCGGCCAGGAGTCCGGCCGCCGCCCGTCTCGCTGTTGCCAAGTCCGGCTCAGCCACGCCGTCCCCGCCGCCTTGCCCCCTCCTCCAAGCCGAGGCCCCCGTCTCCTTTAAATACCGGAGCCCCCGACCCCTCTCTCCTTCACATCGCCCGCGCTACCGCCGCACTTAGTCGCCAGCGCCGCCTCCGCACTTCGCCGCCCGCGCCGCAAACCGCCGCCGCCGCTCGTGCAGCACCCCGCCACCGACGGCACCCCGCAAGCCGCCGTCGCCGCCGCCCCGCTCAAGCCGACACCGCGGCCGCCATCCGCCTCGCCACCGTCGACCACCGCCGCCGCCAATAGCCCCCGATCCCCTCTCACCCGTCCGATCTGGATCCAACGGGCTAAACCGGTCGTGCCCGACATGCGGCACGCCTTGGGCCCGTGCCTGGGCCTGGAGCCTGGGCACGCGGGCCGGCACGACACGGCCTGTTTAGGTTTTTTATATAATTTTCAGAATTTTTTTATATTTACATCTAAAATATAGCCCAATAGGCCTAAAAACCAGCCCAATAGGCTGAAAAATTGAAGCCCAGCATGCTAAACGGGCCATCAGGCCGCCCTATTTACTATTCAGGCCGTGCCTGGGCCAAGGAGCAGCGCCCATGGGCCGGCATGGCACAACACTGCCCAGCTATTAAACGTGCCACAACGGGCCGTGCCAGGCCAGGCATGATTAGCACGTGCCGGGCCGGCCCCTTTTTTTTTGAACCGGGCATAACCCCTTTCCATTACTTTGACATAACGGAAATACAAAGTTTCCCACACTGTAGACACTAAGGAAACAAGAAAGGGGAAAGCGAGTTCAACGCATCCTTGGGAAACCCACTGCAAGCACCCGTCATCGAGCAGCTTACCGTGGGGTGAAAACCCAAGGACACCCAAACACAAACTAGTCCTAAACGGTAACATCCAGCGAAGTTTTACGACATCGAAAGGGCTCACGCAGGAGCAATGTGAAACGCTCACACAGGAGCAGCATGATCATAGACCAAGACCAAGGCGAAGGACCAAAACAAAATTGACATGACCCAGCTCAGGCAACAATCTTTCTCCCTCAGGCCTGTGCCCTCTCGGCTGATGCCGCGCAGATCCTCATCATGCTTGATGTGCTGGCTCTTAGCATTTTGGCTCCTCTCTCCATCGCCTCCTAGTCCGCTCCAGTCATCATCCCTGCCCAATAAGAGATGAAGCCACAAGCAGAATAAATCACAGCAAAAGGAGTCTTTAAATTTTTTTGTTCAAAGGTAGCTTGGTTTCGGTAATTCCAAATAGCCTAGCACACGGCTGCAAGCACGAATGTGTAAAACTTTCCCACATCAGGAAGGAAAACATAGCACCACGAAAAATATTGCCATATATTGTTCGGACAAGTGTCTGTACCCAGAACACAACCCACCGTCCTCCAGACCACCCTGGCCACAGGACACGTGAAAAACAGATGTTTTGAGGTCTCTCTGTTCCAACAGAAGGAACATTTGGGGTTGTCAGCCCATCATCTTCTACTCATGACATCTCTAGTCAAGATAGCATCCTGGAAGGTTTGCCACATGAAAATTTGAATTTTCAAAGGGATTTTCGCCTGCTAGATCCACTTATAGTTACTTCCTGCTATGTTTCTCTCCAGATAGTCATAAACCGACCTGGTTGTGAATTTTCTCTTCTTGCCCAGGTTCCAAACCACTTGATCAGGTTCCTCCGACAACACCCAGGAGTTAACAGTGACATTGAGTTCATTCCACTGATCTAACAGTGCTACATGAAGCTGTCTCCGGAAGAAGTCACCCCCACACCATTTCTAAACTTTTCCACCCTGATCTCCTGTTTATTACAAATGCTATACAACATAGGGTATTTCTGCTCCATAGGGAGCTCGTCATGCGAGGGGTCCTTCCACTCCCTGGCAATATTGCCCGATTTCAAAACCACTTTACGACCGGCCAAATAATATTCTTTTACTTTCATAATAGCTTTCCAGGTAGGGGAATCACTAAATCTGCTTTTGACCGGAGTTACTGTATCTTTTTTCAAGTATTTCGCTCGGATCACTTCTTGCCACAACCCTTGCTGTGTTTCCAGTTTCCACCACCACTTGGTGAGAAGGTTGATGTTCTGCTTTCGGAGGTCTTTCACCCCCAGTCCTCCCTTGTTCTTAGATCTACATATCCTGGACCATTTGACCAGGTGATATCTCTTGCGACCCTCATGTTCTTGCCAGAAGAAGCGCTTACGGTGCTTGTCCAGTTTTTCAATAACCATCTTAGGCAGCAGAAACATGGACATATAAAAGTAGATGATGCTGGTAAGGGAGGAGTTCAGAAGGATAAGCCTTCCTCCTGATGCGGACGCATTGCCTATCCAGGACTCGCAGCAGTGCAAGAATCTTTCATGAACAAAGTTCCAGTGCAGGCTACGAAGGGGCGAATAGCTGACTGGCACGCCCAAATATTTCATTGGGAAATGACCAATCTGACAATTAAACAAGCCTGCATAGAAGGCTAGAGTATCATCATCCCCTCCAACACATAGGATTTCACTTTTGAGGAAATTAATTTTAAGCCCTGAGTTCAAAGATATAAAGCAACAACTTCAGATTAATAGCAGTTTTTTTATCATGCTCCAGGCAAATGACAGTGTCATCTACATATTGAAGGATGGCTACCCCATCTTTGATAAGATCCGAAGCCCCCAGTAAGGAGTTTTTCTTTCTGCGCATTGCGGATCATTTTTGACAGTGCCTCGACTGCCAGGTTAAAGAGAAAAGGGGAGTGGGGGTCGCCTTGACGCACCCCCTTGTGGCTTTGGAAATAGGGGTCTTTTTCATTATTCAGTTTGACACTGTCATTGTAAAGAAGTTTTTTAATCCAACCACACCAAGTTGTACCAAAATCTTTCGGAGGTCTGATCAAAAGTCTGTCCCCAAAATTGTGCGGCGCTCTTCTTTGCCGCCGCTCCTCTCCCCGCGCTCTGCGATACCTCCCGCCGTTCCCCCCTCCTCTCTCCGCGCTCTCCAAAGTCCAAACCCTTTCGTTCCCCCGCTCCCACACCCACCAGGAGATTCCCCCAACAATGGCGGAGGACGGCCTCAACGACTACGAGCGCCTTCGCCAGGAGAACATCCGCCGCAACCAGGAAAAGCTCGCCCCCCTCCGCCGCAAGGCCGACGAGCTCTCCGCCGCCATCCGGCTCGCCAAACCTAAGCGGCCGTATCAGGCCAGGCCCAAGCCCACGGCCCCGACCGGCCCCGTCCGCTCCTCCGGCCGCGCCCGCGGCGTCGCCCCCGACAACCTCCCCCCGGATCTCAGAAGCACCCGCCTCGCGCCCTCGCTCGCCTCCTCCATCCTCGGGGTTGCCCCGCCGGAGGGGGCCAAGGTTCGTGCGGCGGGCGATTTCGATGCTGGGAGGGACATGGTGCTGATGCCCGCGCACGCGAGGAAGGTGATGCCCTGTTGCATAGTGTCGATGCGGGTCCTTCCGCTCGCCGACCGGACCGTGGTGGCGGCGGGCGACAGAATGGGGAATATTGGGTACTGGGACGTCGACGGTGTCTCGGAGGATGCAGATGGGGTGTTCCGTTATTGGCCACACAAGGGCCCTGTGTTAGCAATCGTGGCGCACCAGGCGGCACCACACAAGGTGACCTTCTTCCTTCCGCTCTTTTTCCATGTTTTTTTTATGATAAATCAAGTAATATTTTATCATTTGAGTTGTCAGGATAGTGATTCTTAGAACTGTACATTCATCATTATAAATTTGTCATGTATGATGGTATTTTTCAAATCAACTGATCTAAGGAACTTCTTGTTGTGGCTAACAAAACAAAGATTATACAAGAGATTCACTTGTACTTGCCCCGTTTGCATAGTGGATACTAAGAGTTAATTGCCTGAGCTGTGGCCATCTCTACGATGAGGTACGGGGATAGGCGGACATTAGGCTTGATTGGGTGGCTCCAGCATGGCTGTGAGTGGTGACAGGACACATAGGGCAGTGGGGTGAAGATGGAAGATGACAGGGCCAATCGCTGTGCTTATATCGGTTTTGTCAGCCTTAAGCAGCCAATCATCCTCTATCTCTATGTTAGTTAATCTTCGTTGTTGCCGGTTTCTAGACTAGCCTTGAGAAATATTTATTCCCTTATTCTTTTATGTGGCTCTGTGTATCCTAGCTGTAGATGGTGGGGTTTCAATTCTTTCAGCTGTATCTCCTTGGTGTGGCGTAAGTTTCAATAAAAGCTTCCATCATCTAAAAGAAGTTGGTGTGGAGTACTTAATTTTGGGACTCCTCGTTAGAGTCATCCAATAGGTGCATCTGCTAATCATGGTCAAGGTAGCTAAATTAGGTTGGATTTATCCCATTTCCAGTGCGCAAATAGTTATTTAGATGTTGTATATTTCATTGAACGTTCTCTATCAATTGTAATTCTATTTTGTGGTGTATTTCATTTACTTGGCTACAGGTTTACAGCTCTAGCCATCAGGGTGATATTTGTCTTATGGACTTTGAGGAGGAAAAGTACAGTATCATCCATTTATGGGAGTGGCCTGTTTATTCGCTTTGTCAAGCGCAGAATAGTGTCGGATGCCTATATTTTGGTGATGGAAAAGGTGGCCTGACACTTTCTGATGAGCGCGTGGGTAAGGTGTTAACTACATGGGATGTGCATGAGGACAGAATCAACTCAATAGATTTTCATCCGGAGAAGCCACATATGCTTGCTACCAGTTCAACGGATCGAACAGCCTGTATATGGGATGTGAGAAATATAAAAACGAAGGAGCCAGATAGCCTGAAGGTTTTCAAACTTAACAATTCTGCTCAGTCAGCTTATTTCTCACCTAGTGGCCGCATGTTAGCAGTAACAAGGTACTTTATTTCTGACCTTTTCCTACCCTTCAACTTGCTTAGAAGGTTCCCCTTCCTCTTTGATTTAAGAAACATGTTTCTTGAACCACCATTATGTCATGGCTAGACTCAATAAATATAAGTTACTATTAGACCTTTCGCAAGTTGTGTGAATATATCGCTAGATTTTTTATTGGCAGATCAACATAACTTGATAGCATTTTAAATAGTTTCTGTTATGCCGTGACTTTTCATCCAATATTCTGGCAACATTGCACGGGTATTTTCATCTCTTAGCATTAGTAGCACCTAGCTTCAGAATTAAAATATTCTGCACTGTTACTGACATCTGGATGACAAATCTGTTTTTCTGGATTATTTCCTTTCAAATGACTTTATTCTCATTGTATCCAGCTCCAGCATTTGTGGTACTGTCCAAGTATTTAGCATGGATGACTTTGAAAAGTTGCATACTGTGGAGTATAATGACCAGAAAGGCTGTTGGCCTTCTAAATCCAAGTATGACAGCTCGTCTCACCTATTTCTGTGATTTTAAATGAATACTATTTGTTAATGTAATTGATCGAACAAGATTCAATGGTTGCAGGGTTATCTGGGGCTGGAACGACACCGACCTATATGCTGGAAACAGAAGCAAGGGAATAGACATTATCTCAGTTGATGTCAATGACAGTGGCCTCTCGGTTCAGAACAGCTCATGTCTTAGGAGTGAACACATGACATGCATTCCACACCAGTTTTCTGCACACCCATATAAAGTTGGCTATCTTGCCTGTTCAAGCTCCAGCAGCAATGTCTTCCTTTGGACCAGAACTTAAATCAAAAAGATTTCTAGTAGCTGACTTGTGAACTGTTCCTGGCTTTGTTATTACTAAGTCATGCTTGGAAGATTATTACCTAATCTTCCTTTACGTCCTGCCCAAGAAATGTATAATATTTAGTACTCCCTCTGTCCCAGAATGCAATACGTTTTTTCAAGCTATGTTAACATGCAAAAACGTCTTGCATTATGGGACAGGGGGTAGTAAGTATCATTCTACCGTTTGATATTTAAGATGGTGGATCTGCTGAATGTTGTGCTACGAGGAATAGAATCTCGTGACGCGGATATAAAACCGTATTCACAGTGTTGTCACAGTACATGTTACTATTATTGCACATGCAAATACAAGTATTGCTGATCTCCTGCTATGGCAGTGCTATAATTGATCTGGTGTGGTATCATGATCAAAGTGTATTGCTGATTGCTTGCAATTTAGTGCAAGTGAACCTGCTAACTCGTCGTACGTCGTGAAGCTGATCGCCCCAAGAAGCCATTGGCATGTCACTGACTGCTCCTTTGATCAAGATTTGTCTTCTACTTTGTTGTACAGACAAGCTGATTGATTTTAATAGATTTGTTAATTATTCCTTGATTGTTTGACAGTAATCTATAGACACTTAGTTAGTACTAGCAAGACAACCCGTGTGTTGCAATGGGAGAAAAAAAATCACAATCTCCCAACGGTCATGACCACATTTTGTTGCATCACTGAGATACGCTATCACTCTCATTTTTTGTAAAATCATGAACAATCTTTGAAAATCATGAACATTTCTTAAACTCACGAACATATCTTAAATTGTGGAAAATTTTCAAATTCGTGAACATTTTTTCAGATTTATGGACATTTTCTAAAATCATGAGCATTTTTTGAATTCATGAACATTTATACTATTTGCAATTTTTTTAAATATTTTTCTTGAATAGGCGAACATTTCTAGAATCGACGGACATCTTTTGAAACTGTATAGTGGAACAATTTTTGAAATTCATGAACTTTTTTTTGAAATGCATGATCATTTTCTAAATCAGCGGAAACTTTGTGAATCAATATACTATTTTGTAAGTCATGAAAAGTTTAAAAAATTTAGGATATTTTTCAATTCATGAACATTTTTTGAACTGGCGAAATTTTGTTCAATTTCATTAACATTTTTTAATACACAAACTTTTCAAAAAAATCATGATCATTTTTTGATTTCCCGAACATATGTTTTTAAAATTGCAAATATTTTTCGAATATGTGAACGTTTTTAAAAAATTGCAAATATTTTTTGAATCCAACAACATTTATGAATTATTAAATATTTTATTTCAAAATTCTTTTTATTTTATTTTTTAGAACCATTTTGAAATCCCAAATTATTTAAAGTAGAAAAAAAGAAGGCGGAAAAAGAAAACAATATTTAAAAAACAGGCTGCCCGGACATGGACTGGCCTAAGCAGGCGCGTTGTGTCTTCTCCAGCGCACAAAGCGCAATATAGAAGGTTAATATTGGGTCGGCCCCGGCGGGGATTCCCCTGTGTGAAACCTTTTTTTATCACTTATAGGTGGCATCAGTGGGTAATAGTTTGCAAATTTGAGGGTTTTTTCGGTGACGTGCCGCAAAAAATAATAACCCCTTTATTATTAGGTATAGATTTGGTTTGACATTACTTGGAAATTATAGATATTTCCGGTAGCAATTAAATATAAGGGCGTGTTACGCATCAACCGACGGATCTTACACAAAGATCCGCCGCCTCGTCAACCGTTAGATCTGGCCAACGGTCCAGCTCCGTCCTCACTATTGCAACAAAGCCTGTGTTGCAGAAGCCTTTGCCACAGAACTCATGTTGCAGAAACATTTGTAACAGAGGATGTGTTGCACGAAAGAAATTTCTTCACCTTTTTGCAACATAGATGATGTTGCAGAAAGGATTTTTGCAACATTGATGATGTTGCGCAATTTGTTTTGCAATGAAAGATGATGTCGTAGCAGCACTTTCGCCGTCTGTAACACCATTGTTGTTGTAGAAGCTCGTCTCTTCTCTTCCTCCATTGCACCGCCTCCGGGATTGTGGTGGTTGTTTGCATGTCAGCGCTAGGACACCGATGACTGTGATGGTGGATGGGGCTGCGCTGACGGATCTCGTCGGCCCCGGTCGGATCGGTGCAGCACGCTAGGTCCTCGGCGACAAGGCCATGATGAACGACGCGCAATAGCTAGCTAGGTCCTCAGCACGACGAGAGGAGGCGCGGGACGGCGGTAGCTTCACCCCTCTCCCCAAGCTAGCAATAGTATTGCAACAACTAGATTCGGCCATGGGTGTTCTCTCTTCTCATCCACGATAGAGGATTTGGGTACGTGCTTGAGGATGTACATCCATGGAAGGGACCTGGATGTAGGAGACGAGGTTAAGGGAAAATATGTGGTTGTGCTTTTTTGGTTTGAGATAAGAAGATAAGAATGGAAGAGTCACACAATCAATGGATTGGTTGTGCAACACAATCCGTGTGGCAGAACCAGCCTCGCAACAAGGGCCATGTTGCGAAGCTCATGTGTATAATAAAAGTTGTTATGTGCCGCACGATTAAAAGTTAATCTGACGGTTGTGGATGTGGTCAACATGCGCTAGCGATCCGCCGAATGATGCCAAGCATTTTCCGTTAAAAAAAACAGCTGTGGCAAAAGGTTCAAATGATGCGTCTAAACATGACTTGAGCGTAGGTCATACTTTCTTTTTTAGGAACGAGTGTAGGTCATACACTCATGCTTTCGGAAGGTAGATCGATTGGTTGGTGTGGTTCGTCGGCTGTGCGAGCGTGTATTTATAGAGTGGCGGTGACAGGGTCGGGTCGGGGTCGGTGAGGTTTACGTGTTTGCTGAGCTCGCAGAATGTAGCATAAAAACTGTGGAAAGGGAAATTTCCATGGCGCGTGAGCTTAGCCGAGCTCGTGGAAGAAGACGTAGACATGTGCTGACCAATCGGCCATGGAAAAGGACGTACGGGCCGGATGCTGACCGGCCGACGAGGTGTGAATTGTTGGCCTGCGACTGCGAGTCAACAAGACCTGGCATTTAATTTCCAGCTAGCGGCCTCGCAGCTGAGCTGTGCGAATTTGAAAAATGGAAGGTCAGAATCGAGGGCTCAAATTCTGTTGCGGTGTGCTGTTTTGTTTGCGCAGAAGGCGGGATGTGCGTACGTGTGAATGTGATCACCGGCCTAGCTCGCCAGCCGGGTTGCCTCGGTGGATTTGACATCGGCTCGGAATCGTGTAAGCAAATGTCCTCTGTGAAGTACTCCCTCGGTTTCAAAATAGAAGTTGAGTCATCTATTTTGAAACGGAGGGAGTAGTTTCGTTAGGAGAACTGAGATCCTTTTCGTCAGAGGCAGGAGGCATTGCCTAGGTGCTGACTGTAAAGTATTTTGAGAGACCAAGTCGTTGGTGCTACCAGGCAACTTTCTCAGGTACCGAGAGTTCCAGGCGCCCGCCTGCGGATCATGCGATGTCACTCCGAAGCCAACTCCAGCTATAGACCCTAAATGAACGCCCGTTTTGTCTGGATTTAACTATTTGCGTCCTAAAAAACGGATTGTTCGGTTTTGAGCATCTGATTACTAGTGCACCCAACCGGCGGCCGCATCGCATCTTGTCCGGCTTGACATTTGGAAAAAGAAAATGGACCGTGTATTTTAAAAACATACAATAAACTTAAATAAACATTAAGATAACTTAAAACGGTTAAAAAGGACGAGGATCGGGAGGCTGGATGGCTGACAAGTGGGTTCGCACATGCGTGCGTCTTCAATATGGGTGGTGGGAAGTAGGTGGGCGGCCGACACGCGGGTCTGAGGAGGACGAGGAGCAGGTGCATGGGGTCCGTTCGCAGTCCGTCTAGACGCAAATCAGGAGCAAGTTTGCTTCGAAAATGGGCCAAGCCGGACGCCTGATACGTCTTGAGCTTGCGTTGGTATTCCTTGAAGAGGAAAGGGTGATGCAGAAACAGTAGCGTAAGTATTTTCCTCAGTTTTTGAGAACCAAGGTATCAATCCAGTAGGAAGCTCCTCAAAAGTCCCACGCACCTACACAAACAAACAAAGAACTCGCAACCAACGCAATAAAGGGGTTGTCAATCCCTTCACGGCCACTTGCGAAAGTGAGACCTGATAAAGATAGTATGATAAGATAAATATATTTTTCGTATTTTATAATATAGATGCAAAAAGCAAAGATGCAAATAAAAGTAGATTGAAAGCTTATATGATAAAAGATAGACCCGGGGGCCATAGGTTTCACTAGTGGCTTCTCTCAAGATAGCATAAGTATTACGGTGGGTGAACAAATTACCGTCGAGCAATTGATAGAAAAGCAAATAATTATGAGATTATCTAGGCATGATCATGTATATAGGCATCACGTCCGCGACAAGTAGACCGACTCCTGCCTGCATCTACTGTTGGGGAACGTAGTAATTTCAAAAAAATTTCTACGCACACGCAAGATCATGGCGATGCATATCAACGAGAGGGGAGACTGTTGTCTACGTACCCTCGTAGACCGAAAGCGGAAGCGTTAGAACAACGCGGTTGATGTAGTCGTACGTCTTCACGATCCGACCGATCCAAGTACCGCAACATACAACACCTCCGAGTTCAGCACACGTTCAGCTCGATGACGATCCCCGGACTCCGATCCAGCAGGGTGTCGGGGATGAGTTCCGTCAGCATGACGGCGTGGTGACGGTGATGATGTACTACCGACGCAGGGCTTCGCCTAAGCACCGCTACGATATGACCGAGGTGGAATATGGTGGAGGGGGGCACCGCACACGGCTAAGGAACGGTCACGAAGATCAACTTGTGTGTCTATGGGGTGCCCCCCTCCTCCGTATATAAAGGGGGGAGGAGGAGGGGGCCGGCCAAGGGGAGAGGTGCGCCCTAGGGGGGGCAATCATACTCCAAGTAGGTTTGCCCCCCCTTTCCTATTAGGAGTAGGAGAGGGAAGGAAGAGAGGGGAGGGAAGAAGGAAAGGTGGGGCCGGCCCCCCTCCCAATTCGGATTGGGCTTGGGGGGCGCGCCCCCTCCTTTGCTCCTTCTCCCTCCTTTCCACTAAGGCCCAATAAGGCCCATATACCTACCGGGGGGTTCCGGTAACCTCCCGGAGCTCCGGTATAGTCTCAATCTCACCCGGAACCTTTCCGGTGTCCAAATATAGTCATCCAATATATCGATCTTTATGTCTCGACCATTTCGAGACTCCTCGTCATGTCCGTGATCATATCCGGTACTCCGAACAACCTTCGGTACATCAAAACTCATAAACTCATAATATAACTGTCATCGTAACGTTAAGCGTGCGGACCCTACGGGTTCGAGAACTATGTAGACATGACCTAGAACTATTTTCGGTCAATAACCAATAGCGGAACCTGGATGCTCGTATTGGCTCCTACATATTCTACGAAGATCTTTATCGGTCAAACCGCATAACAACATATGTTGTTCCCTTTGTCATCGGTATGTTACTTGCCCGAGATTCGATCGTCGGTATCTCAATACCTAGTTCAATCTCGTTACCGGCAAGTCTCTTTACTCATTACGTAATGCATCATTCCGTAACTAACTCATTAGCCACATTGCTTGCAAGGCTTATAGTGATGTGCATTACCGAGAGGGCCCAGAGATACCTTTCCGACAATCGGAGTGACAAATCCTAATCTCAAAATACGTCAACTCAACAAGTATCTTTGGAGACACCTGTAGAGCATCTTTATAATCACCCAGTTACGTTGTGACGTTTGGTAGCACACAAAGTGTTCCTCCGATAAACGGGAGTTACATAATCTCATAGTCATAGGAACATGTATAAGTCATGAAGAAAGCAATAGCAACATACTAAACGATCAAGTGCTAAGCTAACGGAATGGGTCAAGTCAATCACATCATTCTCCTAATGATGTGATCCCGTTAATCAAATGACAACTCATGTCTATGGTTAGGAAACTTAACCATCTTTGATTAACAAGCTAGTCAAGTAGAGGCATACTAGTGAAACTATGTTTGTATATGTATTCACACATCTATTATGTTTCCGGTTAATACAATTCTAGCATGAATAATAAACATTTATCATGAAATAAGGAAATAAATAATAACTTTATTATTGCCTCTAGGGCATATTTCCTTCAGTCTCCCACATGCACTAGAGTCAATAATCTAGTTCACATCGCCATGTGATTTAACACCAATATTCATATCTGTATATGATTAACATCCATAGTTCACATCGTCATGTGACCAACACCCAAAGGGTTTACTAGAGTCAATAATCTAGTTCACATCGCTATGTGATTAACACCCAAAGAGTACTAAGGTGTGATCATGTATTGCTCGTGAGAGAAGTTTAGTTAACGGGTCTGTCACCTTCAGAGCCGTATGTATTTTGCAGAATATTCTATGTCTACAATGCTCTTGTATGGAGCTACTCTAGCTAATTGCTCCCACTTTCAATATGTATCCAGATTGAGACTTAGAGTCATCTGGATTAGTGTCAAAACTTGCATCGACGTAACCCTTTACGACGAACCTCTTGTCACCTCCATAATCGAGAAACATATCCTTATTCCACTAAGGATAATTTTGATCAATGTCCAGTGATCTACTCTTAGATCACTATTGTACTACCTTGCCAAACCATGGCAGAGTATACAATAGGTCTGGTCCATAGCATGGCATACTTTTATAGAACCTTTGACTGAGGCATAGGGAATGACTTTCATTCTCTTTCTATTTTCTGCCGTGGTCGGGATTTGAGTCTTACTCAAGTTCACACCTTTGCAGCACAGGCAAGAACTCTTTCTTTGACTGTTCCATTTTGAAATACTTCAAAATCTTATCAAGGTATGTACTCATTGAAAATCTTCTCAAGCGTCTTGATCTATCTCAATAGATCTTGATGCTCAATATGTAAGTAGCTTTGTTGAGGTCTTTCTTTTAAAGAACTCCTTTCAAACACTTCTTTATGCTTTCCAGAAAAATTCTACATCATTTCTGATCAACAATATGTCACTCACATATACTTATCAGAAAGGCTGTAGTGCTCCCACTCACTTTATTGTAAATACAGGCTTCACTGCAAGTCCGTATAAAACTATATGCTTTGATCAACTTATCAAAGCGTATATTCCAACTCTGAGATGCTTGCACCAGCCCATAGATGGATTGCTGGAGCTTGCACATCTTGTTAGCACCTTTAGGATTGACAAAACCTTCTGGTTGCATCATATACAACTTTTCTTTAAGAAAACCATTAAGGAATGCAGTTTTGACATCCATTTGCCAGATTTCATAAAATGTGGCAATTGCTAACATGATTCGGACAGATTTAAGCATCGCTACAATTGAGAAAATCTCATTGTAGTCAACACCTTGAACTTGTCGAAAACCTTTTTGCGACAAGTCGAGCTTTGTAGATAGTAAAACTACTATCAGCGTCTGTCTTCCTCTTGAAGATCCATTTATACAATATGGATTGCCGATCATCGGGCAACTCCATCAAAGTCCACACTTTGTTCTCATACATGGACCCATCTCAGATTTCATGGCCTCAAGCCATTTCGCGGAATCTGGGCTCATCATCGCTTCCTCATAGTTCGTAGGTTTACCATGGTCTAGTAACATGACTTCCTTAACAGGATTACCGTACCACTCTTTTGCGGACCGTACTCTGGAAGACCTATGAGGTTTTGTAGTAACTTGATCTGAAGTTTCATGATCATCATCATTAGCTTCCTCACTAATTGGTGTAGAAATCACTGGAACTAATTTCTGTGATGAACTACTTTCCAATTCGGGAGAAGGTACAATTACCTTATCAAGCTCTACTTTCCTCCCACTCACTTCTTTCGAGAGAAACTGCTTCTCTAGAAAGGATCCATCTTAGCAACAAATATCTTGCCTTCGTATCTGTGATAGAAGGTGTACCCAATAGTTTCCTTTGGGTATTCTATGAAGACGCACTTCTCCGATTTGGGTTCGAGCTTATCAGGTTGAAACTTTTTCACATAAGCATTGCAACTCCAAACTTTAAGAAAATGACAGCTTAGGTTTATTGCTAAACCATAGTTCATACGGTGTCGTCTCAACGGATTTTGATGGTGCCCTATTTAAAGTGAATGCAGCTGTCTCTAATGCATAATCCCAAAACGATAGTGATAAATTGGTAAGATACATCATAGATCGCACCATATCCAATAAAGTGCGGTTATGACGTTCGGACACACCGTTACGCTGTGGTGTTCTAGGTGACATGAGTTTGTGAAACTATTCCACATTATTTTAACTGAAGGCCAAACTTGTAACTCAAATACTCATCTCCACGATCACATCGCAGAAACTTTATTTTTTGTTATGATGATTTTCCACTTCACTCTGAAATTCTTTGAACCTTTCAACTATTTCAGACTTATGTTTCATCAAGTAAATATACCCATATCTGCTCAAATCATCTGTGAAGGTGAGAAAACAACGATACCCGCCACGAGCTTTAATACTCATTGGTCTGCATACATCAGTATGTATTATTTCCAAAGAAGTCAGTAGCTCGTTCCGTTGTTCTGGAGAACGAAGTTTTAGTCATCTTGCCCAAAAGGCACGGTTCGCAAGCATCAAATGATTCATAACCAAGTGATTCCGAAAATCCATCTTTATGGAGTTTCTTCATGCGCTTTAGACCGATATGACCCAAACGGCAGTGCCACAAATAAGTTGCACTATCATTATTAACTTTGCATCTTTTGGCATCAATATTATGAATATGTGTATCACTACGATCGAGATCCAACAAACTATTTTCATTGGGTGTATGACCATTTGAAGGTTTTATTCATGTAAACAGAGCAACAATGATTCCCTGACTTTAAATGAATAACCGTATTGCAATAAACATGATCAAATCATATTCATGCTCAACGCAAATGCCAAATAACATTTATTTAGGTTTAACACTAATCCCGAAAGTATAGGGAGTGTGCGATGATGATCATATCAATCTTGGAACTACTTCCAACACTCATCGTCACTTCCCCTTCAACTAGTCTCTGTTTATTCTGTAACTCCTGTTTCGAGTTACTAATCTTAGCAACCGAACAAGTATCAAATACTCAGGGGCTACTATAAACACTAGTAAGACACACATCAATAACTTGTATATCAAATATACCCTTGTTCACTTTGCCATCCTTCTTATCCACCAAATATTCAGGGCATTTCCGCTTCCAGTGACCATTTCCTTTGCAATGTAAGCACTCAGTTTCAGGCTTTGGTCCAGCTTTGGTCTTCTTCACGGGAGTGACAACTTGTTTGCCATTCTACTTGAAGTTTCCCTTTCTTTCCCTTTGTCCTTTTCTTGAAACTAATGGTCTTGTCAATCATCAACACTTGATGCTCTTTCTTGATTTCTACCTTCGTCGATTTCAACATCACAAAGAGCTCGGGAATTGTTTTCGTCATCCCTTGCATACTATAGTTCATCACGAAGTTCTAGTAACTTAGTGATGGTGACTAGAGAATTCTGTCAATCACTATCTTATCTGGAAGATTAACTCCCACTTGATTCAAGCGGTTAAAGTACCCACACAATCTGAGAACATGCTCATTAGTTGAGCGATTCTCCTCCATCTTTTAGCTATAGAACTTGTTGGAGACTTCATATCTCTCAACTCGGGTATTTGCTGGAAATATTAACTTCAACTCCTGGAACATCTCATATGGTCCATGACGTTCAAAAACATCTTTGAAGTCCCGATTCTAAGCCGTTTAAGCATGGTGCACTAAACTATCAAGTAGTCATCATTTTGAGCTAGTCAAACGTTCATAACATCTGCATCTGCTCCTGCAATAGGTTTGTCACCTAGCGGTGCATCAAGAACATAATTCTTCTGTGCAGCAATGAGGATAAACCTCAGATCACGGATCCAATCCACATCATTGCTACTAACATGTTTCAACTTTGCTTTCTCAAGGAACGCATTAAAATTCAACGGAACAACAGCACGAGCCATCTATCTAAAACAAACATAGACAAGCAAAATACTATCAGGTACTAAGTTCATGATAAATTTAAGTTCAATTAATCATATTACTGAAGAACTCCCACTTAGATAGACATCTCTCTAATCATCTAAGTGATCACGTGATCCAAATCAACTAAACCATAACCGATCATCACGTGAAATGGAGTAGTTTTCAATGGTGAGCATCACTATGTTGATCATATCTACTATATGATTCACGCTTGACCTTTCGGTCTCAGTGTTCTGAGGCCATATCTACATATGCTAGGCTCGTCAAGTTTAACCTGAGTATTCCGCGTGTGCAAAACTGGCTTGCACCCGTTGTAGATGGACGTAGAGCTTATCACACCCGATCATCACGTGGTGTCTGGGCACGACGAACTTTGGCAATGGTGCATACTCAGGGAGAACACTTTTATCTTGAAATTTAGTGAGAGATCATCTTATAATGCTACCGTCAATCAAAGCAAGATAAGATGCATAAAAGATAAACATCACATGCAATCAATATAAGTGATATGATATGGCCATCATCATCTTGTGCTTGTGATCTCCATCTCCGAAGCACCGTCATGATCACCATCGTCACCGGCACGACATCTTGATCTCCATCGTAGCATCGTTGCCGTCTCGCCAACTATTGCTTTGACAACTATTGCTACCGCTTAGTGATAAAGTAAAGCAATTACAGGGCGATTGCATTTCATACAATAAAGCGACAACCATATGGCTCCTTCCAGTTGCCGATAACTCGGTTACAAAACATGATCATCTCATACAATAAAATATAGCATCACGTCTTGACCATATCACATCACAACATGCCCTTTAAAAACAAGTTAGACGTCCTCTACTTTGTTGTTGCAAATTTTACGTGGCTGCTACGGGCTGAGCAAGAACCGTTCTTACCTACGCATCAAAACCACAACGATAGTTTGTCAAGTTAGTGCTGTTTTAACCTTCGCAAGGACCGCGCATAGCCACACTCAGTTCAACTAAAGTTGGAGAAACAGACACCTGCTAGTCACCTGTGTGCAAAGCACGACGGTAAAACTAGTCTCGCGTAAGCGTACGCGTAATGTCGGTCCGGGCCGCTTCATCCAACAATACCGCTGAACCAAAGTATGACATGCTGGTAAGCAATATGACTTGTATCGCCCACAACTCACTTGTGTTCTACTCGTGCATCTAACATCAACGCATAAAACCTAGGCTCGGATGCCACTGTTGGGGAACGTAGTAATTTCAAAAAAATTCCTACGCACACGCAAGATCATGGTCATGCATAGCAACGAGAGGGGAGAGTGTTGTCCACGTACCCTCGTAGACCGAAAGCGGAAGCGTTAGAACAACGCGGTTGATGTAGTCGTACGTCTTCACGATCCGAACGATCCAAGTACCGAACGTACGGCACCTCCAAGTTCAGCACACGTTCAGCTCGATGATGATCCCCGGACTCTGATCCAGCAGGGTGTCGGGGATGAGTTCTGTCAGCACGACGGCGTGGTGACGGTGATGATGTTCTACCGACGCGGGGCTTCGCCTAAGCACCGCTACGGTATGACCGAGGTGGAATATTGTAACGCCCCGGATTCGATGCGCCAGGTGTGTTCCAGCTATTTGTCATTGTTGCCATGTCATTTGCTTGCGTGTTGCATTTTTCCATGTCATCATTTGCATCTCATTTTGCATACGTGTTCGTTTCATGTATCCGGGCATTTTCCCCGTTGCCTGTTTTGCAATCCGACACTCCTATGTCCTCCGGCGTCCCCCTTTTGTCTCCTATTGTGAGCGGGTGTTAAACTTTCTCGGAATGGCCTGAGGTTTGCCAAGCGGCCTTGGTATAGCACCGGTAGACCGCCTGTCAAGTTTCGTGCCATTTGGAGTCCGTTTGATACTCCAACGGTTAACCGCGTAGCCCGAAACCCCTCTCTCTTTGCAGCCCAGCCCCTCTTCACCATGGCCCAATAACCCATCCAAACCCCCTCCATGCTCTTGGTCGTTCAATCATGATCATGTGGGCGAAAACCGCACCCCATTTGGAGTCTCCTAGCTCCCTCTACCTATATATTAGCCCTCCTCGTCCAAATTCGCGGTCCAAACCCTAAAATCCTCCCTCCGCGCCGCCGGACATGTCCGCCGACAACCTGACACGTCCAACCGCCGCCCCTCCGTGAACCGCGTGCCTCCACCTGTCCCCCCGCCGTTCCCCACCGCACAGCTCGGGAAAGCCCATCGCGGGCCCGCCCGGGCCCAGATCCGCCGCCGCCGCCCAGATCCAGCGCCGCCGCCGACGCGCCTTCACCTCGCCGCCGGCGTGCTCCACCGTCGCCTCACTGGCACACCTCCCGCGCCCGACCGCGGCCCTCCTGGCCCGGCGCGCCGCCTCCCGCCTCCCTGGCGCCCGAGCGCTGCCAGCGCCCGCAGGCGCCCCGCGCCGCCACGGCGCTCGCCTCCTCC
>NC_041389.1:499246304-499253145 GCF_002162155.2 Triticum dicoccoides
CGCCTCGCCGCCGGCGCGCCGTCGTCAACTCCGGCCGGATCGGTGAGATCCGGCCCGGAACCCCGCAGGTGGATGAGATCCACCCAGCCCCCGAACCAAACAGCGCCAGCTCCATCCCGTACAACCTCGTCCACTTTTCCCTGATGTGCTAATTTCCACTAAGTCCCCAGATCTGCTACATTTCCATGCCCTGTTCGACATGCCATAACTCATCGTATGTAGCTCCGTCTCATGCGCATGATATATCAAAATGTTCGACATGAGATGCTCTACATTTCATTCCATTGTGCCATGTTTGTTTGAGTCCATCTTGATGCCCGAATCATCGTTGCAAGAGTGATGTATGATATTAACTGCTGTCTGTTAACAAAACTTGATGATTTGTCTTTTTTGTTGCATTTGATGTGTGCATCCTATAAGCATATGCTCTACATGTGTTTTGTACTTCATCATGTCATCTTTTCAGTGGTGCAACCCATGTATTTTTGTGAGTCTTGTAGTGAGTGCATCGAGCTCATGAAGTAGGGTACTTGCTATTGGTGTTTTGCTACACAGATTCTGCTACATCATGATGCTATGTACACCTGCTGCTACAAGTCATTCTATGCATAATCTGGAGATGTTCACTAAGGATGATTTGTTATACATGTCATTCTATATCCATCCATGCCCCTGGTTGCATTTATAGCCTGCTATAGATTGTTGTAATCTTGCTCCAAACTTGCTAAATAATGTTGTTGTCAGCCTGTTAACATTAAGTTCAGTTTTGCCATGTGCTTTGCTAATGATCCATGCACCCTATGAACTTTCTCTTGCCATTCTTTGCTTCATAAACATGCCTTCTTACTGTTGGTCACCTTGCCATGCCATGTATTGCTTTGTGGTGAGTTGTACAAGCTCACCAACATATCTACTTATTGTTGTTCCTGCCATGTATGAATCTGTCATATCTCTTGCTATGTTTACATGGGTACCATCATACTTTCTGTGCCCTTTTGGCTCATGGTCAGTAAGGGACTTTTGTTATATGCAATTAGTAGATTCATGCCATGACTTTGTTTGCCATGATAAGTTTCTGTAATATATTGTTTGATAGCTCTAAACATTGCAACCTGATGTTATTTCTGTTAAGCCTGAAACTGTTATTATTTGCAATTTTCCATGTCCTTTTGAGCATGTTCTATTAATTTATGGAGATAGCTCACTGTTCATGTTTTGTCATGTGTTATCTGTACATCATGTCCATGCCTTTTGTTTTCACGTTGGGATGCTGTAGCATATTGTTTTGATGCTTGCCAGATGCCTAGTTGCTGTTTTGGACAGCTTGTCCTTTAAACTTGTATAGAGTGCATGTGTTGAACCGTTGCTTCGCTTTGAGTGTGCTCTATATGAAACTTGCTTATTTTTGCATGAAGTTTCATATTATCATGTTGCATCCTTGTTTTGAGGTGTTTGCTTGATGTTTGGATGCATTTAGCATCAATGCCATATTTAACTTGTTTTGCTCATATCTTCTAGGCTGTAGCTCCGAACTAAATGAACTTTATATGTAACTTGACTAGATTTTCGTGTAGATCCTCTTGGTGCTCTTTAACTTGCTGTTTAACAACTTGAACATAAGGTTTATTCAGTTCTGGACCCATTTCTAAATTTGCATATGAGGACTTACCGGAATTGTTATATGTTGTTTCCGGCCTCATTTAAACTTGCTTTGATGTGTTGCTCTTGTATGCATCATCTCTTGCCATGAGTAGCTTCATATAGCTTTGTCATGCATCATGCCTAGTTGAGCATCATGCCTTGTTCATGTGGTGTGTTTACCATGTTGTGTGCTTCTTTTCGATAGTTCCTGTTTCGTTGCGATCGTGAGGATTCGTTTGTCTACGCTTGGTTCGGCTTCATCCGTTCGTCTTCTTCATGGACTCGTTCTTCTTCCTAGCGGGATTTCAGGCAAGATGACCGCTACCCTGGATCTCACTACTATCATTGTTATGCTTGTTGCTTCGCTCTATCGCTATGATGCGCTTCCTATCACTTGTTCTTCAAGCCTCCCAAATTGCCATGAACCTCTAACCTTTTCACCCATCCTAGCAAACCATTGCTTGGCTATGTTACTGCTTTGCTCAGCCCCTCTTATAGCGTTGTTAGTTGCAAGTGAAGTTGAATATTGCTCCATGATGGACAGGATTTTGTTGGGATATCACAATATCTCTTATTTAATTAATGCATCTATATACTTGGTAAAGGGTGGAAGACTCGGCCTTATGCCTGGTGTTTTGTTCCACTCTTGCCGCCCTAGTTTCTGTCATACCGGTGTTATGTTCCCGGATTTTGCGTTCCTTACGCAGTTGGGTGATTTATGGGACCCCCTTGATAGTTCGCTTTGAATAAAACTCCTCCAGCAAGGCCTAACCTTGGTTTTACCATTTGCCTCACCTAGCCCTTTTTTCCCTTGGGTTTCCGGAGCCCGAGGGTCATCTTTATTTAACTCCCCCCCCCCGGGCCAGTGCTTCTTCGAGTGTTGGTCCGAACTGAGCTGCCTGCGGGGCCACCTCGGGGAAACTCGAAGTCTGGTTTTACTCGTAGCTAGTCTCATCCGGTGTTGCCCTGAGAACGAGGTACGCGCGAATCCTATCGGGATTTGTCGGCACATCGTGCGGCTTTGCTGGTCTTGTTTTACCATTGTCGAAATGTCTTGTAAACCGGGATTCCGAGACTGATCGGGTCTTCCTGGGAGAAGGAATATCCTTCGTTGACCGTGAGAGCTTATGATGGGCTAAGTTGGGACACCCCTGCAGGGTTTAAACTTTTGAGAGCCGTGCCCGCGGTTATGTGGCAGATGAGAATTTGTTAATGTCCGGTTGTAGACAACTTGACACCAGATACGAATTAAAACGCATCAACCGTGTGTGTAGCCGTGATGGTCTCTTTTCGGCGGAGTCCGGGAAGTGAACACGGTTTTGGGTTATGTTTGACGTAAGTAGGAGTTCAGGATCACCTCTTGATCATTGCTAGCTTCACGACCGTTCCTTTGCTCTCTTCTCGCTCTTATTTGCGTATGTTAGCCACCATATATGCTTAGTCGCTGCTGCAACCTCACCATTTTACCCCTTCCTTTCCCATTAAGCTTTGCTAGTCTTGATACCCATGGTAATGGGATTGCTGAGTCCTCGTGGCTCACATATTACTACAACAACAGTTGCAGGTATAGGTTATGCGATGATCATGACACGAGAGCGATGTTTGCTTGTTTTGGAGTCCTTCTTCTGCTTCTTCTTTGATCGGGGGATAGGTTCCAGGTCGGCAGCCTGGGCTAGCAGGGTGGATGTCGTTTGAGCTTTTGTTTGTGTTTCATCCGTAGTCGGATGTTGCTCTTATGTATGATGTATTGTTGTATTCATGTGGCATTGTATGACTTATGTATGTATCCCTATCTGTTATGTAATGTTGATGTAATGATATCCACCTTGCAAAAGCGTCTTCAAGATGCGCTTCTATCCTTGGTGGGACCTTCGAGTTCCTTTAGGATAGGGTCGCATCTTCGGCTTGACAAGTTGGTATCAGAGCCTCGACCGACCATAGGATCCCCCTTGATTGATCGTGTAGTTTGGCCGATGTCGAGTCTAGAAAGTAAACCGTTTTCGAGTCTAGTTATATCAGAGAGTAGGACTTCTTTTTACTCCTCTGCCCCTTCGTCGCTCTGGTAAGGAATCTTGACGTAGGTGTTTTGAAGTACTCCTCTTCCCCTTCAAATTTTTCATTAGGATCACGCAGTTGGTTTTTCGTTCGTTGGTTCTTAGCTCTTTTCATCCGGTGCATTTTCTCGTCAAGACGATTCGACTCTCTTTGTTTTTGCAAGTTCAATCCTCAGTTGTTTTCTTTTCCCACCCACCCACCCTTTTCATCTTAGAGCCGGAGTCCGTAATCGACTATCCATCCTACCCGTGCAAAGCCTTTGCTTTCTTTCCTCGATTATTTCTAACGGTGTTTTCTCTTCAAGATATTCATCGGTGTTTCCCCTTCCAAGTTGCCTTTGTTTTCCCGCCCTCCCACCCTTTTTCTTCCCGGAGTCTGAGTCTCTTTCGACCATCAATTTCATTCGTGCGGAGCCTCTTCAGTCTTCCATCAATCATTTCAACCGGTGAATTCTCGTCTCGGTGGACATTCTTCATCTCTTTTTCTTCTCCGATGGATTCAATTCCAATTTTGGTAGTGACTATATTCTTTCCCTCGGCTCAAGTGTTTTCCCTGCTCGTTCGCCTCTCGCCAATTTATCCTCCTGGAGTGTTCAAGACATCTCAGGAGATTCGTCTGTGTTCCAATTAATTCGAGGTTGTCACCTCATTCAAATATTTTAATTGGTCCGGTGCATCATCTATCTCTTCTACAATCCTTTCCAACGGTGTTTTTCTCTTTAGTGGCCCCTAACCCACATGTTTTTTCCCCAGGATCTTACCTAACTCTTCTAATTCCCCTGGAGTTAGTCTCAATTCTTTTCAAGTGTGACGTAAGAATGGATTCCATCAGTCACATGCCTTCTCCAAGATCGCTTTCAAATTCTTTTCATTGTTGGCTCAACCTCTTCGCCTTTCATTTCCCCGGAGTGTCTCAACAAATTTTGGTGGTGTTTCTGGCGTCATTTGAAGACCGAAGAAGAGTTTTTACTCTAAATCTTCTCCGTTCTCCCAAAGTTTCGTGGTTCTAGCTTCATCTTATCCTCTCAAATTATTCCATTTGTCAGAGATTCCTTTTCTTACTCATCTGGAGTATGTCAGGAGTTGTTTGTTTTCCGTTTCTTTTCACCGGAGGCCATCATTTCAGAAGAATTCTTCGTCCTCACTTTTCAGCTACCGTTATCCAATTATCTCGGTGCTTCATTCAAGTGTTCTTTAATCAGCTCATGATCTCTTTGTTCTTTTGCATCTAAATCCCCTCTAGCATATTGGTTCTTCTAATTCTTCCCGGTGATTCGCTCTCTTTTGTCAATCATTTTCTAATTCTTATGGTGGTTCGTTCAAGATTCTTTTTCCTTCATTATCATTTTAATCCATTCGTTCGTTCGAATCCTACTGGTGGTTCACGAAGACCTTCTCAAGTTTTGTGCCATATTCCCCCTTAATCCTTTTCAACAAGAATAAGTTGTATGCAAATCCATTGCCTCTCATCAATTTAATTGCTGGAGGATAAGCATAACGTAACTCTTACTCTTAGTTCATCATCGTCAAGTAATCACTTCCTTCGGAGGTTGTTCGTGATGAATAAACTCTAGTTCCAAGTGTTTTCATATTTTCTTTTCAGGAGTTCAATTTTCTCGGCCATTTCGTCGGAACCTCCATCTAAGTCACCGCAAGCTTTAATCCTATTCTTTCATCCTTCATTCTATCTCATCATCCTTTTGTTACCGGAGTTCTTCATGGTGGTTCTTCATGATTTAATTCATTCTTCAAGAGTTCATCAAGATTCTTGTTGGTGGAGTTCAAGTATCTTTTCCTCTTGCATCTCGAAGTGCAAACAATTCTTCATTTTCTTTTGAAGTGGAGTTTTGCATTTCTTCGTTCTTCTAAGCTATTCAATCTTTTCCGTTTGTGGCCGGTTATAACCTTATGATCTTGAGATGTTACCTATAAGACCACAACAAGCTATTTCTTTTCGTTGTTGATTTTCTCAACAACTCCGTTCAATCCTTCCTTCTAAGTTCTTTTCATTCAATTCTTTCAATTTTTCCGGAGGCATTGTGTTGTTCTTCTCATCAACTATCGTTCCATCTTGTCAATCTCATGTTCTAATCTTTCCTTGTTCTAGCCGGAGTGCTGCCTAAGTCCTTTCGGCCTTATTCGTTTATTATCTCGTTCGAACCGGAGTGGTTTCATAGTCTATCTGATTCCGGGAGCTTTCGATTCTCGTCATTCTCGTCGTTCCTCTCTTCTTCTCGAGTGCTCTCGATTCGTTGCTTCTTCTCTCGAGTTCTTGTTTCACCTCTTCCTTTTCTCTCTCTTTCGTCTCGGTCCTAAGATCTCGGGATGAGATCTCTTGTTAGTGGAGGAGTGTTGTAACGCACTGGATTCGATGCGCCAGGTGTCTTCCAGCTATTCGTCATTGTTGCCATGTCATTTGCTTACGTGTTGCATTTTGCCATGTCATCATGTGCATCTCATTTTGCATACGTGTTCGTTTCATGCATCCGAGCATTTTCCCCGTTGTCCATTTTGCAATCTGACACTCCTATGTCCTCTGACGTCCCCCTTTTGTCTCCTGTTGTGAGCGAGTGTTAAACTTTCTCGGAATGGCCCGAGGTTTGCCAAGCGGCCTTGATATAGCACCGGTAGACCGCCTGTCAAGTTTCGTGCCATTTGGAGTCCGTTTGATACTCCAACGGTTAACCGTGTAGCCCGAAACCCCTCTCTCTTTGCAGCCCAGCCCCTCTTCACCATGGCCCAATAACCCATCCAAACCCCCTCCATGCTCTCGGTTGTTTGATCACGACCGTGTGGGCGAAAACCGCACCCCATTTGGAGTCTCCTAGCTCCCTCTACCTATATATTAGCCCTCCTCGTCCAAATTCGCGGTCCAAACCCTAAAATCCTCCCTCCGCGCCGCCGGACATATCCGCTAACGGCCGGACACGTCCAACCGCCGCCCCTCCGCGAATCGCATGCCGCCACCTGTCCCGCCGCCGTTCCCCACCGCGTGGCCCGGGGAAGCCCATCGCGGCCCCGCGCGGGCCTAGATCCGTCGCCGCCGCCCAGATCCAGCGCCGCCGCCGTGCTCCGCCGCCGCCCCGCTGGCGCACCTCCCGCGCCTGACCGCGGCCCTCCTGGCCCGGCGCTCCGCCGCCCGCCTC
>NC_041389.1:499253644-499291739 GCF_002162155.2 Triticum dicoccoides
CGCCGGAACCGCGCTGCCCCGCCGATCGCCGCCGCCTCCCGCGTCCCCGCGCCTCGCCGCCGATGCGCCGTCGTCAACTTCGTCGGATCCGACGAGATCCGGCCCGGAACCCCGCAAGTGGATGAGAACCACCCAGCCCCCGAACCAAACAGCGCCAGCTCCATCCCGTACCACCTCGTCCACTTTTCCCCGATGTGCTAATTTCCACTAAGTCCCCAGATCTGCTACATTTTCATACCCTGTTCGACATGCCATAACTCATCGTATGTAGCTCCGTTTCATGCGCATGATATATCAAAATGTTAGTCATGAGATGCTCTACATTCCACTACATTGCGTCATATTTGTTTGAGTCCATCTTGATGCCCGAATCATCGTTGCAAGACTGCTAT
Source organism: Triticum dicoccoides (assembly GCF_002162155.2). Lineage (NCBI taxonomy): Eukaryota > Viridiplantae > Streptophyta > Magnoliopsida > Poales > Poaceae > Triticum > Triticum dicoccoides. The sequence goes on from NC_041389.1 coordinate 499,254,037, forward strand.
ATGATATTAACTGCTGTCTGTTAACAGAACTTGATGATTTGTCTTTTTTGTTGCATTTGATGTGTGCATCCTATGAGCATGTAATCTACATGTGTTTTGTACTTCATCATTGTCATCTTTTCAATGGTTCAACCCATGTATTTTTGTGAGTCTTGTAGTGAGTGCATCGAGCTCGTGAAGTAGGGTACTTGTTGTTGCTGTTTTGCTAGACAGATTCTGCTACATCATGATGCTATGTAAACCTGCTGCTACAAGTCATTATATGCATAATCTGGAGATGTTCACTAAGGATGATTTGTTATACATGTCATGCTCTATCAATCCATGCCCTTGGTTGCATTTATAGCCTGCTGTAGCTTGTTGTAAACTTGCTCCAAACTTGCTAAATAATGTTGCTGTCAGCCTGTTAACATTAAGTTCAGTTTTGCCATGTGCTTTGCTAATGATCCATGCACCCTATGAACTTGCTCTTGCCATGCTTAGCTTCATAAACATGCCTTCTTACTGTTGGTCACCTTGCCATGCCATGTATTGCTTTGTGGTGAGTTGTACAAGCTCACCAACATATCTACTTATTGTTGTTCCTGCCATGTATGAATCTGTCATATCTCTTGCTATATTTACATGGGTACCATCATATTTTCTGTGCCCTTTTGGCTCATGGTCAGTAAGGGACATTTGTTATATACAATTAGTAGATTCATGCCATGCCTTTGTTTGCCATGATAAGTTTCTGTAATATGTTTTTTGATAGCTCTAAACATTGCAACCTGATGTTATTTCTGCTAAGCCTGAAACTGTTATTATTTGCAATCTTTCCATGTCCTTTTGAGCATGTTCTATTGATTTCTGGAGATAGCTCACTGTTCATGTTTTGTCATGCATTACCTGTAAATCATGTCCATGCCTTTTGTTTTCACGTTGGGATGCTATAGCATATTGTTTTGATGCTTGCCAGATGCCTAGTTGTTGTTTTGGACAGCTTGTCCTTTAAACTTGTACTAGTAAGCTTGCACGTGCAACGCACGTCTAAATTCAGACGATAAGTACATCCTTTTGTAAAATATCCATGCGATTCCTAACTTAGTTATTTGAAGTGCATTGTTTGACCATTTATGATGGTTTGAACAGTGGGCAAAAAGGGATCTTCAGACACGAAACAAGATCTCTGAGTCGACCAAAACAGAATCCACAAACTAAGATAACATCATCCATAAGCTGCCATAAACATCCCATCGCTTCTCCTCTTTCTCCCATCGGCAGTCTTCTTCATCCGGGCTCCCAACTGGTGCTGGTTCGTCATGTCGACACGGAGCTTACCATATGCATCTGCATTCGCCGCGTATGTAATCGCCCTGGACCCTGGATGGCCATAGCAAGCTCCTCTTTTAGAGTTGTATAACCAGCCCTCGAGCAAGGGAGGCATAAACATGGAGAAAAAGAAACATATCATACTTGCGAGCACACCTTGGGAAGATGTCTCTTCCAGCTGGGCCTTGTATCTTGAGCCTCTAGTGACATGTTCTTGCGGCGGTGGTCTTTGAAAATTCCAATGGTCGAAACAAGCATAGAAGAAACCTTGTAAAATAATGGACATGTAGACTAATGAAACTGATTGATTTCTGATGTAACCCCTTTTTAAAGGGGACATGGTAACACAAAACACATGTTTCGATCAAAAGGAGTAAAAAATTATATAGCGGTGTCTTCATAGGTTTTGCCGGTGTGATAGCGATGGAAAATTTGTCTTCTTGGAATACGTACATATGACATCTTCCAAGAAAGAAATTATTTATGTACTTGCATTTCACATGCCGACCCAACCGTCATCTGGCTTAACTTGAAGTGGCAGAACTTAACACTGTTCGACACACGAAAGGCTGTTGGCACATAAGGGTAGTTCTATGTCATACTAAACCACAGTTTAAGCATAATATTGATCTTTTGGTGTGCCCAACAAAAAGAAGTGCAATGCATGTCTTCTATATAAAATTCACAATTTTATTAATCTTGCATGTACAATTTATGTTTTTGGTTGATATGCACTCTGTAAAAGAATACAAACTCACTAATAATAGTCTGATCGTATCTCTTATACAGAAGCTGAAACTAATATTTGGCCCTAGCATTACACCATTAAGCACCTGAAGTCATTCTTATTCCAAATAAAAGCATTGTAACTGAAGCAACCAACAAACTAAACTCTAGAACATCAACGGATAATCAGATCAATCCTTCTCTAAAGCTCGCATGACAGAAATGTCAAATTCTAACCTAGTTGAAAAATACTGCATAGGGTACATGGTCCACCCACCTAATAAATATAATAGATCGGCATCATTACGTCTAATGTGCAATAAATTATGCACCAAATAGAATTTGATAAAATCCAGTAAATCTAATTTTTCTCATTCCATATATTAGTTTTTTAGATATAAGAGGAGAAATATTTCATGGATAGTTAAAGTCCTCACTCAGGCTTAGAATTATAAGAAACAAACATTAGAACTGCATTTGCTCGATCCTTGAGTGAAACCTTGGTTGTTATCTCTCCCAAGAAAAGAAAAAGAGAAGATACCAATAATCTGGATGCGGCATCAATAGCACGGCTCGAAAGTATATATAGATGTAGTTTCAAGACTAACTAACCGTTTTGCATTGAAGTTTGCAAATAAATCATTTCCATGTTTGAACAAAGGGAACTTGTAAACATCTGAACTAGGAACAAATGTTTCTTTAAGATTTAACAATAGCAGCAGAAACCCTGCAGCAATGAAATAATTCTGATGCACTGGGATAAAAAATTCTGATGTACTTCAGTACCTTTTCATATGAAGGTGAGTGAGTAGAGAGACTAACACAACCATAAGCACACGTATCCTCATTCCGCAATTCAGGGCCTAGTTAGTTTATGAGCCAATATATGCATCAATTCAGGATCCTCCAGTGTATAAACTGGTACTTTCAAATCACATTGCAACTTTTTGTTAAAGAAACAATTTGCACATTCAGTTACATCGGCATGAGCATTGCTGCAGCTAACATCGTCCTCTCCTAATAGCCATTTATGCAGGGCGAAAAGTTGCATTACAAAAAGAAATAGACATCAAAGAAAGTATCATGGGTTGAATCAAGATGTCAACATGTGGCTGCAAACTTGCAATTCCTATAGGATTTAAACAAAAAATAACATATATTTCCTAATCGGGCCAGGCGTCGCAGCGGCGTTAGTCCATGATATGGAATCCGCATGGAGTGGGCCCAGGGAGCGGTGGCGGCTGCGAGACGGGGCGTCGGTCTGCTTGCCTCGGTATATATAATTTGATATAGTTGTACCCTCAACCTGACCATAGGCTCCTATAATACATCCATTTCTAATTTTATGTATAACCGAGAGCCATTTATATGCCCAAATCTGATCTTAGAAAGAGTATGGATCAATTTTAGCTCTTACATATATATACCTAAATTAAGCAAGCATTCAGATATGACATTCGTTTCCAGAGCAACATAGGAATAATTCTTAACTCTCAACCGAAGGCTTTACCATATTTTCAAGGATTTGTGTGCAAACTTGTTTAGTCATCAATCCACAATATATGCATTTCTATTTCTTTGTAACCCTTTTGTTTTCTTGGCGCAACAAAAATTTATAGTAGGGCTATGCCTTACTGTTCAGGGTAACAAAAAAATGTCAATCTATTAACAAGTGTACTCAATCATGTTTGGAAATAATGGTACATAGGATCTGGGTCATTGGTTCTTTTGGATGAATTGGTAGGACTTGGGCTTAATCTACGAATTTAACAAATTGTTTATAAACAGAATGATCTTGCTTTTGGAGAGTTGAATCATCTCACCTTCACGTAGGAAAAAAATGATGTGTTACAATCTACAGAGCTCCCCTCGACTATAGAATCCAATTCACTGGCCTCGATCGCTCTGTCGCAGTTCCAACAACCCATCAACAGTGAGCTCTAACAGAGTAACATGGAAATAATCAGACCGGGTGCTTTTCTTCGAGTGATGATAATGACACCATAGTAAAATTGGTTTTTATCAATACTGCAAAAGAGGGGGTACTTCTTGTGCGTGCAGAAGTTTTCAGATAGCAACCATAAGTGCAAAAGGGTAACAATCAAGGAGGGCATGCAGTCTTGTGGAGGTGATAGAGCTTACTCATCATGAGAGCTTGGATCCAAACAACGCTTCAACTTGCGATTAGCATGCATCATTTCTTTCATACCAGGTAGATGAAGCTGGTTAACCTGCATATACACATGTTGAAATAATAGAGGCAATGTCAAAGGTACTGATAACGGCATAAATGCTTAAATACCCTCCTAACCAGTGACATATGTTCAACCAAGTACCACCTTGGTTAATCTTTTTTGTAACACAGAGTGTTCATGTAGACCGGTGAAATGAAACACATAGCTAAAGAACAATTATTGGTGGGACTTTACATGATTATGTTATAAACTGCATTGTGCCAAGCTAGGTAAACGTTCTTACCAGGTGATTGATTGTGCTGAATATCTTAAAAAAATGTTTGACCAGACAAACAAAGTGTTGCCTTGAAAAAACACTTTGCAATTATCTATAGTAGCATCATGAAACACAGAGTTCCGACAAATTAAGGTCATAAAGATAAACATTAATTGAAGATTAATCATATTATTTATAACTTAAGCACCTGTCTAGGAGTATATAGAAGAGGTGCATCAGTCAACATCATTGTCTCAACATGAGATTTTGCAGTTTGATCCAATCCTACAATACAAACATCTGATGCATAAGAGGGCAAAAATTTCTACGCTGGTGTCAACCCACCGAGCAAAAGTTCCAATGAAAATTCTAAAAAACAAATAGAACTACGCCTAACCAGGAACTGTAGATCGATTGCATCGAAACATTAGAAGGGAAGAAATTTGCATCAAATTGCAGGATGTGCAAACACCTCCTGGTTTGCACACACATACCTAAAAGTCAGAAATTTGCAAACGAAATTTGTAAGGAAGAATAATTGGAATACCAGCGGATAATCCAAATCGACCTCCACCATCGCCGTCAGGTGCGTGCAGCATCCGTCGCCTTCCAGCCTCCCCGTCCGGTGCGTGCCGCCTCCTCGCGCCGTCGCCTTCTAGCCTCCCCATCCGATGCATGTAGCCTCCCGCCATCACTGTGCTGGCCTCCCCGTCGGCTGGGTGCGGCCTCCCGCCGTCCCCATCCGGCCTCCCCATCCGGTGCGTGCAACCTCCGTCATCGTTGTCTGGCCTCAGGTGTGTGCGGCCTCCGTCGTTCCTGTCCGACCTCAGGTGCGTGCGGCCTCTGTCGTCACTGTCCGGCCTCATGTGCGTGCGACCTCCGCTGTCCGACCTCCCCGTCGGGTGCGGCCTCCGCCGCCCGGTCTCTGGTGCGTGCGTGCGTGCGGCCTCCCCCGTCCATGCGCAGGAGTGAAGGGGCGGCGGTGCCGAGCGGGTGGCGGAGTGAAGGAGCGCGGCGGCGCTGGCGGCGAGAAGGGACGGCGGGGATGAGCGGCGGGTGCGGGGGAGCGAAATATGGTGTGGGGGAGAGAAGAAGCACGATATGTGTGAGCGGTTAGTGGGGGCGACAGAGGACGTGCGGAGAGAGATGAAGGGATTAGCGTTTCGTAAGTGCGTGGTTGGTAGCGTTAAACACAGAAGGATTATGGGCCATTAGATCTTGTTAATGGATGGATCTAATTGTTTGGATCTGCCCCTCTCTTTCTTTTATAGTGGTAGTAGATAGAGTGCATGTGTTGAACCGTTGCTCCGTTTTGAGTGTGCTCTATATGAAATTTGCTTGTTTTTGCATGAAGTTTCATATTATCATGTTGCATCCTTGTTTTGAGGTGTTTGCTTGATATTTGGATGCATTTAGCATCAATGCCATGTTTAACTTATTTTGCTCATATCTTCTAGGTCGTAGCTCTGAACTAAATGAACTTTATATGTAACTTGACTAGATTTTCGTGTAGATCCTCTTGGTGCTCTTTAACTTGCTGTTTAACAACTTGAACATAAGGTTTATTCAGTTCTGGACCCATTTCTAAATTTGCATATGAGGACTTACCGGAATTGTTATATGTTGTTTCCAGCCTCATTTAAACTTGCTTTGATGTGTTGCTCTTGTATGCATCATCTCTTGCCATGAGTAGCTTCATATAGCTTTGTCATGCATCATGCCTGGTTGAGCATCATGCCTTGTTTATGTGGTGTGTTTACCATGTTGTGTGCTTCTTTTCGATAGTTCCTGTTTCGTTGCGATCGTGAGGATTCGTTCGTCTACGCTTGGTTCGGCTTCATCCGTTCGTCTTCTTCATGAACTCGTTCTTCTTCCTAGCAGGATTTCAGGCAAGATGACCGCTACCCTGGATCTCACTACTATCATTGCTATGCTAGTTGCTTCGTTCTATCGCTATGATGTGCTTCCTATCACTTGTTCTTCAAGCCTCCCAAATTGCCATGAACCTCTAACCTTTTTCACCCGTCCTAGCAAACCATTGCTTGGCTATGTTACTGCTTTGCTCAGCCCCTCTTATAGCGTTGTTAGTTGCAGGTGAAGTTGAATATTGCTCCATGATGGACAGGATTTTGTTGGGATATCACAATATCTCTTATTTAATTAATGCATCTATATACTTGGTAAAGGGTGGAAGACTCGGCCTTATGCCTGGTGTTTTGTTCCACTCTTGCCGCCCTAGTTTCCGTCATACCGGTGTTATGTTCCCGGATTTTGCATTCCTTACGCGGTTGGGTGATTTATGGGACCCCCTTGACAGTTCGCTTTGAATAAAACTCCTCCAGCAAGGCCCAACCTTGGTTTTACCATTTGCCTCACCTAGCCCTTTTTTCCCTTGGGTTTCTGGAGCCCGAGGGTCATCTTTATTTAACCCCCCCCCCCGGGCCAGTGCTCCTTCGAGTGTTGGTCCGAACTGAGCTGCCTGCGGGGCCACCTCGGGGAAACTCGAAGTCTGGTTTTACTCGTAGCTAGTCTCATCCGGTGTTGCCCTGAGAACGAGGTACGTGCGACTCCTATCGGGATTTGTCGGCACATCGGGCGGCTTTGCTGGTCTTGTTTTACCATTGTCGAAATGTCTTGTAAACCGGGATTCCGAGACTGATCGGGTCTTCCTGGGAGAAGGAATATCCTTCGTTGACCGTGAGAGCTTGTGATGGGCTAAGTTGGGACACCCCTGCAGGGTTTAAACTTTCGAGAGTCATGCCTGTGGTTATGTGGCAGATGGGAATTTGTTAATGTCCGGTTGTAGAAACTTGACACCAGATACGAATTAAAACGCATCAACCGTGTGTGTAGCCGTGATGGTCTCTTTTCGGCGGAGTCCGGGAAGTGAACACGGTTTTGGGTTTTGTTTGACGTAAGTAGGAGTTCAGGATCACCTCTTGATCATTGCTAGCTTCACGACCGTTCCTTTGCTCTCTTCTCGCTCTTATTTGCGTATGTTAGCCACCATATATGCTTAGTCACTGCTGCAACCTCACCATTTTACCCCTTCCTTTCCCATTAAGCTTTGCTAGTCTTGATACCCATGGTAATGGGATTGCTGAGTCCTCGTGGCTCACAGATTACTACAACAACAGTTGTAGGTACAGGTTATGCGATGATCATGACGCGAGAGCGATGTTTGCTTGTTTTGGAGTCCTTCTTCTGCCTCTTCTTCGATCAGGGGATAGGTTCCAGGTCGGCAGCCTGGGCTAGCAGGGTGGATGTCGTTTGAGCTTCTGTTTGTGTTTCATCCATAGTCGGATGTTGCTCTTATGTATGATGTATTGTTGTATTTGTGTGGCATTGTATGACTTATGTATGTATCCCTATCTATTATGTAATGTTGATGTAATGATATCCACCTTACAAAAGCGTCTTCAAGATGCGCTTCTACCCTTGGTGGGACCTTCGAGTTCCTTTAGGATAGGGTCGCATCTTGGGCGTGACAAATATGGTGGAGGGGGGCACCGCACACAGCTAAGGAACGATCACGAAGATCAACTTGTGTGTCTATGGGGTGCCCCCCTCCTCCGTATATAAATGGGGGAGGAGGAGGGGGCCGGCCAAGGGGAGAGGCGCGCCCTAGGAGGGGCAATCCTACTCCAAGTAGGTTTGCCCCCCCCCTTCCTATTAGGAGTAGGAGAGGGAAGGAAGAGAGGGGAGGGAAGAAGGAAAGGCGGGGCCGGCCCCCCTCCAAATTCAGATTGGGCTTGGGGGGGGCGCGCCCCTCCTTTGCTCCTTCTCCCTCCTTTCCACTAAGGCCCAATAAGGCCCATATACCTATCGGGGGGTTCCGGTAACCTCCCGGAGCTCCGGTATAGTCCCAATCTCACCCGGAACCTTTTCGGTGTCCAAATATAGTCGTCCAATATATCAATCTTTATGTCTCGACCATTTCGAGACTCCTCGTCATGTCCATGATCACATCCGGGACTCCGAACAACCTTCGGTACATCAAAACTCATAAACTCATAATATAACTGTCATCGTAACGTTAAGCGTGCGGACCCTACGGGTTCGAGAACTATGTAGACATGACCTAGAACTGTTTCCGGTCAATAACCAATAGCGGAACCTGGATGCTCATATTGGCTCCTACATATTCTATGAAGATCTTTATCGGTCAAACCGCATAACAACATACGTTGTTCCCTTTGTCATCGGTATGTTACTTGCCGAGATTCTATCGTCGGTATCTCAATACCTAGTTCAATCTCGTTACCGGCAAGTCTCTTTACTCGTTACGTAATGCATCATTCCGTAACTAACTCATTAGCCACATTGCTTGCAAGGCTTATAGTGATGTGCATTACCGAGAGGGCCCAGAGATACCTTTCCGACAATCGGAGTGACAAATCCTAATCTTGAAATACGTCAACTCAACAAGTACCTTTGGAGACACCTATAGAGCACCTTTATAATCACCCAGTTACGTTGTGACGTTTGGTAGCACACAAAGTGTTCCTACGGTAAACAGGAGTTACATAATCTCATAGTCATAGGAACATGTATAAGTCATGAAGAAAGCAATAGCAACATACTAAACGATCAAGTGCTAAGCTAACGGAATGGGTCAAGTCAATCACATCATTCTCCTAATGATGTGATCCCGTTAATCAAATGACAACTCATGTCTATGGTTAGGAAACTTAACCATCTTTGATTAACAAGCTAGTCAAGTAGAGGCATACTAGTGACACTATGTTTGTCTATGTATTCACACATGTATTATGTTTCCGGTTAATACAATTCTAGCATGAATAATAAACATTTATCATGAAATAAGGAAATAAATAATAACTTTATTATTGCCTCTAGGGCATATTTCCTTCATCGACTACTATTACTCCACACATCGACCGCTATCCAGCATGCATCTAGAGTATTAAGTTCATAAGAACAGTGTAACGCATTAAATAAGATGACATGATGTAGAGGGATAAACTCATGAAATATGATATAAACCCCATCTTTTTATCCTCGATGGCAACAATACAATACGTGCCTTGCAACCTCTGCTGTCACTGGGTAAGGACACCGCAAGATTGAACCCAAAGTTAAGCACTTCTCTCATGGAAAGAAAGATCAATCTAGTAGGCCAAACCAAACTTATAATTTGAAGAGACTTGCAAAGATAACTCAATCATACATAAAAGAATTATGAGGAGATTCAAATATTTCTCATAGATAAACTTGATCATAAACCCACAATTCATTGGATCTCGACAAACACACCGCAAAAAGAGTTACATCAAATAGATCTCCACAAGAGAGGGGGAGAACATGGTATTGAGATCCGAAAAGAGAGAAGAAGCCATCTAGCTAATAACTATGGATCCGAAGGTCTATGGTAAACTACTCACAACTCATCGGAGGGGCTATGGTGTTGATGTAGAAGCCCTCCATGGTCGATTCCCCCTCCGGCGGAGCGCCGGCGAAGGCTCCAAGATGGGATCTCGCGGATACAGAAGGTTATGGCGGTGGAAATTGTTTTTCGTTGGCTACCTGGATGTTCTTGGGGTACGTGAGTATATATAGGAGGATGAAGTAGGTCGGTGGCCGCCCGAGGGACCCACGAGATAGGGGGCGCGCCCTGTAGGGGTGGGTGCGCCCTCCACCCTCGTGGCCGCCTCGGCTACTTCTTGGCTTGCACTCCAAGTCCTATGTATCACGTTTGTTCCAAAAATCATGCTCCCGAAGGTTTCATTCCATTTGGACTCTGTTTGATATTCCTTTTCTTCGAAATACTGAAATAGGAAAAAAACAGCAATACGGGCTGGGCCTCCGGTTAGTAGGTTAGTCCCAAAAATGATATAAATGTGTAAAATAAAGCCCATAAACATCCAAAAGGGGTAATATAATAGCATGGAACAATCAAAAATTATAGATACGTTGGAGACGTATCAACGCCAAACAGGCAGAATTTAGGGATGGGGTCGCACGTTTGTTCGTTTGGGCCAAAACGGACACACGTGGACCAGATGGGGTCATTGGAGTTGGCTTGACTCAGCTTTCGTTGTCAAGGCATCTCAAACGCGGACCCTCGAAACGCGTCCAGATCAAACCGTCCGGACCCTTCAAATCATCCAACACGGCACATTATCGATTCATAAATTCGGAAATCACGCAATCCGGACGCAAATCAAGGGAAGGTTTGTGGGTGTCTAGACTCACCGCCACATACGTGCTTGGACCACCATCACATATGCGTCCGATCTCCCGGTCCCATCTAAAAATATCTCCCGCATGATCGCACCTCCGCTCCCTAAGCTGCATTCATGTCGGGCCAGGCTGGACGCGTCCGGTCATTGGAAGCGGCTCGCCGGCCAAGACTGTCGACCGTGTCACGTCCCAGTCTCTATATTGTTTTAATGTTGGAGAAACGTGACCGGACAGGACAACTCTCTACCGCACTCCACTACAGGAAAATACTTGTAAGTTGATTATCACAAATACTCGGTGAATGACCTTTAGACCTCAATTGTTGGTAAGTTGAGTGTTGCGCTCGGCTTACGCTGGTCAGCTTAGATAATACAGAAAATTCAGTGTAAGCCAAGATCTTTTTCATGGGGACTCGGCTTACCTACAAGTCGAGCTCAAAACCCTGGCTCTCGACAACACAAAGGCACATGACAGTCACCCAATAGAATGGAGGTGCCACGTGGACCCTCTATAAGCCGAGTGCCCCTCTTGGCTTCATTTTCCTGCTTGGAGCATTCACGTGTCGCCACGTGCCCAAGAATAAGCCGAGTGTATTTCCATTCATGCACGGCTTATAGGTAAGCTGAGATCCTCCATCCATGCACGACTTGAACATAAGTCGTGTGTCGTGCTCGGCTTTATTTCCCTGCCTGGAGCAACCACTTGCCTCTGTGTGCACATATAATTTGAGGTTCCCTCTCGGCTTATACCTGGCATTTGGTCCTGGGAGTTCCTAGGAGCTGACACGTGTCTAATAACCCGAGGTTTTATGCTTGGTTTACATGTGTGATCCGAGTATAATACTCAACTTATATCCTGAAATGTTTTTTTGTTGGGACAACCCTGCAATTCAGACAACATATATGGAGCCATTAAGAACTTGCCAATATATAAGAAGGTCAGAACCTAAAGCATGAGTCCAAGGTCACAACCAAGCATGAGTTCCAAGTTCATAAGTAAACAATCATACAAGTCCATATATTAGCATAAGTTCACAACCAAGCACGAGTTCCAAGTTCACAAATAAGAATAAGTAAGATATGAAGTTCAAGAACAACAAGCACCACACACGCTCAGACTAGGATGATCTTCGTGGACACTAGCTCTTAGATATGCTCTGTCATAGCATTCATATTTTTCCGAGAGCATTTGCAAAAGAATCACAACAAACAATTTCATCAGATAATGGTGTTGGTTATGTCTTATAGAAAAGAAGTAGCATTCGCTCCTTTGTACTAACCATAGAAACGATAACATAAACACCATAATAACGACGAACTAGACGAAGATTATTAAATTCTTTAGCCCACCAAATCCGATTTATCCTACACCATTGCCTACTCCAACATTGCTCTTCGCTTTGAGCATGAACTTAATGTAAGAATCATCTGCCTCATGCGTAGTCTTAAACCCTTGAAAGGAGTTGTTTTTGTAACCAGACATACATTCATGGCATGTCTGCCATGGATCGTATGCTCTTGGACACCTCCCTATGTGCACCACATACCACTTCAATCAAGACAGAAGAACAAGATTTGAACAAGCAAGAGGAACAACACAAGGTTAGAAGAACACATGGAACATAAGCAACGTTGATGATTCATATACCCAAAAGCATCACAAGTTCTACTCATGTTCAACTCCGAGTCGACATCAGCAGCTACATTCACTACATAGACTTCAAAGTATCTAGTTAGGCTACTATGAGAATGGAGCTCTACCCAGACTGGTAGTCGGTGAAGCCGGTGATCATGGAGTCAGACCAGGTGGGCATCTCCCACTCAGTGGAAGACCCATCATCCTCGACACTAGCGTACAGTGAACTCAGCGGGATCGGGTCATCGCTCTCGTCTGGCGGTGCTTTTTTTTGTCGAGCTCCTTGAAAAACTTCTGCTACTCAACATGAAGGCAGGCCATCATCTAGCAAATACCCTTGGCTTTCCACTCGTCCTTGAGGGACTCGTAGACCGCATGGTTCTCGGCGAGGAGCCGCGGGTTCGCTTGAACGAGCGTGGCCAAGTAGTCCTCAATGGCACACTCGGTCATGACATGCGTCGTGTGGTCCACCTCCTCCTTGACCAGGGAGTCGGCCCTAAAGGAAGGAGAATCATCGGGCGGCGCCATGTCCTCGAGGTTGGTGCTAACAACTAACAATTCATTAACAAAATTCACATCACAACATTCTTGTAGAGCCGAGTCTACGACGCCTGATATCATGTTGCACTCATGTGCAGTTCCTACAAAACCATTAACTTGGTGTCTGAACTTTGAAGTAGTATCACAGAAGCGATGAACATTTTGGGTGACAGGCATCCACACAAAATAAGGAGGTGGGGATTGTACCTTCAGACCTCTGAATATCATGACACTTGGTCAATAGCAGCGTGCTTCTTACGAGGACTACGTTTTATTACCAAAAAACCATTTGAAACAAATAGGTAAGAACTCCGACGATGATTGTATCTAACAACTCAAGCTCATGACAAAAAAATGTAATTCCCCTATGGTACAATACCAGAGGAGAACCATAGATTGAGATTTAACAAATGAATTAGATTGTCGGTTGGTTAGCAAATGATAACATTGACGATGGAGGGTAATCAAAAGTTTTTGTTAATGGTCTAATATGAAATGAAAATGATCAAAACAAACACTTCACTAAAAAGTTCAGAACAATTGTCATTGTCTAGTTGACACATAGAGCTACCTTTGGATTTCCAGTATGCTAGGAGCATAAGAACTATACTATTGCTTGTTTTCAGTGGTTGTCACGGCTATGTGGAGTATTGTTCAATGCCCTTGTTCTGGATATTAGAAATGTAGAGGGACTAAAACATAATTTGTACATTGTATATATAGGGACATGAATTGATAGGCACACCTTTTCCTTTTTAGATGAACCCTAATGCAATGTGAAAAACTTGATACATCAGTATGTCATTAGAACCATAGGAGAGATCTCACAACGGTCATTGTGTTCGATGGTCGTGGGCTATTGCGGAGGCGTGTATCAATTTTGTGAATGTGCCGGCAGTGGGTGAGGTGGTGATTTGACTACTGAGGTCGCCCAACGCAACAAGGAGAATGATTGCTGGGAGTGTTAGAAGGTCATAGAAGAGGAACAACTACAGGAGCACTTGGTGGAGAGATATGTGAAACTTGGCTGTAGTACGGAAGGGTGTTGGCTTGGAGACTCATGCAGCTTTCCAGAAAGTGTGTAGTAATGGTGAGCGCAAGTAAGTTATCAGAAGGGAACAGTAACCATGGATGATAACGTTGATGCTCCAGCAATACAGGGCAGCTTGTCATAGTATTGCGGTCCTCGTCCTCTAACATCAAATAGTTTCATTGTTTATACTAAACTTTTTTACTTGTTATCTTTTTTCTAGCCATAAGATAAAATTTCGTAAAAAATATCAGCATACATTATTGAATGTTACAAAGTTCTAACATCTATCAGTGCAAGTAGATTTACATGGATTAGAACCACATTTTTGCAACATGGTTTATGTTATTAATTTCATACATTGCTCTTAAATAAAACATATAATCCAGTTGAATTCTCCAAGATAGACGAAATGTTAAAATCTGCAAAATTTGTACTGTTTGGTAGATTAGGTTGAGCAACTTACATAGATTGTAGTATAGCTATACGCGCTAATATTTTAAAAATATCTTTGTAAAGAAACCTATAACATATATGCATAAAATGTATCTCGAGAGATATTTCTAATCATCTTAAGATTGACGAAGTCATCATAAACATCTCCTCCCACTGAATGAACATCACCGAAAAGGCTGAAATAAATACAGAAAAATGCAAGCACCAATGTCAAGTCTAAGACTTGACCCTGGTGGGCTGGTTTCACCATAAAGAATCTAACCACCTGAGCCAGCCTGAGTATATCCCAAGGTCTTTTTCTCGTTCGCCTCCCACCTTTTCACATTTTCCATCATCAAATGCTGCAAACTTCAGAAAAGACCGTTCTTTTTTTAGTTAATCAAAAGAATGGTGTAAGAGACGAAGAACCATGTTTCTCAGCCAAGGAAATTATGGGCTTTAACGTACGGTTTGGGCTGTCGTAGTTCCATCGACCAAAGACATGGTTTAATGTATTTTACTTCCCTGAGGGACAAGTTGTAATATTAACATACTCTTCATCAGCAGCGGTTACTGTTATGGTGCGTTAATTCTATGGACTGTCTATTACAAGAAGTTTTGTCTGGCTCCAGCGAGGGAGGAACGATGACGGCGGCGCGCCTTCGACTCGCTTTAGTGCTTGTAATCGTCGCTAGATGGTCTACGAATTTAGATATAACTTTCATTATTTCTGATGTTCGTTGTACTGTCATGATTGAACGTGAATAGACCGGAAGATTTTTACAAAAAATATTGCGGTCACTGAAGTCTTAAGTCTTTTCGCAAAGAGAAAAAGATCTTAGTCTTGACGTGGAGACACTCTGTTGCACGTTGGCACGTGGTGTGAGCAAACCTGTCCAAACGGGCCGGTCTTGTCGGGCCAGCACGATAGCCCGTGTGCCTGGCCCGTCATGGGCCGGCACGGCACGTGGTTTAGTGGGCCGTGCCTGGCACGTGGCCCGGCTAGGGCGGTGCCTGGGCTGCCTTGCCAGGCACGCGTGCCAGCCCGGCACGGCACGACCAGCGAGCGGGGAGGAGTGTCTCGTACAGGCAAATTTGACAAATTTAACCTATAGACGAAATCAAATCATAGAATGAACTATCCGTGAAACTATTTCACGCGGCTGACCTTTTTGTGTGACGCCCGCCACGAAGGCGCCACACTACATTGTGCAACGCCTCAGAGATAGGCGCTACACGGCCAGCGTCGCACACGTGTGATCAAAAAATTACTAAGTGGTGTGCAGCGTCTGAGAGCTAGGCGCCACACTATACAGTGTAGCGCCTAGCTCCTAGGCGTTGCACTAGTGCAGCACCTAGCTCCCGGGCGTTGCACTAGTGCAGCGCCTGAGAGCTAGGCGCCACGGGTCAACCGCGTGAAATAATTTCACGGACAGTTCATTCTGTGATTTAATTTCGTCTATAGGTTAAATTTATCAAATTTGCCTCTCGTACGATCGACAGGCAAGTCTAGCGGAAGGAGGATTGTTTTGTCTAAAAAAAGACTAGCGAGCGGTGGGAGCGGCGCTTCGTACGATCGATCGATTAAAAAATTCATGCGCTAGTGCGCTCCTTTTTTCTCTTTGAGGCAACGCTAGTGCGCTCGTGGCAACGAGCAGTCGAGGGCGTCCCGTGCTTGCGTGCCTACCGGGTCAGTGTGCCAGCTCGTTTAAGTCAGGGGCCGTGCCTGGGCCTCGGATGTCAGCACGCGTGCCGGCCCGGCACGGCCCGTGTACTAAGCGTGCCTGGCCGGGCCGTGCCGGGCCTGGCCCGTGTAGCTCAGGCCGGGCCGGGCCGTGCCAGGCAGGCCCATTTGGCCAGGTATGGGTGTGAGAAAGTGACAAACATGCGAGTTCAGACTTTGACAGTTTCAGAGTTTAACAACCTCAGCAATGTCGATATATACAGGGTATGCGTCCGATTATGAGACGTATGGCTGGCAGGTAACATCAGGCAGCAAAGCAGATAATAACACGTATAACATGAACATTGAGCAAGTTTCTACCGTCAACAGCCACAACTCATCAAGCGCGACCTAGGTGCCAATTAGTGAGTTCAAACAAGACCGAGTGTGCCGCTCTAGGGTCATACTCCATATACAATCTTGAATCTTCGTATCAACAATTTCCAAAAAGAAAAGGTAAAACAAGAAGAAAAGTATCAAAGAATCATCATACTATGTAGTATGTGAAATTAGTATAACCTTCGTGTGTCTATGTACCCTGAACTATTCACAGGCAGATGAGACCAATCGATCGATCAGCCCGACAGCGACGCCCTTGCCGTCCGTGCGTAGCTAGTGGCCGGGGCCCTTGGGGCTGGGCCCAGCCGGCAGCCTCGCCATGAGCATCTCCACCGTCTCCCTCGCCCTGTCCGCCACCACCACCGCGGCCGGGTACACCGCCGAGTACATCGCGCCGTCCCCGCTCCTCTCCGCCGGTGCCGGCCGCGCCGCGCCAGCAAGGCCCGCTCCGGCGACCAGAAAGACGACCACGAGCGCTGCCAGAGCCACCGCGCGCCGACTCGAAGACGATGCCATCACAGAGAACTGCCGAGAAGCCGAGAATCGAAGACGCTGCTTCTGCGGAGTGCGCCTGAACTCTGAAGAAACTACTAGCGCGTCTGCTTTAGGACGGTTGACTGATTGGTTGGTGTGGTTCGTCGGGTGCGCGAGCGTGTATTTATAGAGTGGCGGTGATAGGGTCGGGTCGGTGAGGTTGACTGACGTGTTTGCTGAGCTCGCAGTCGCAGAATGTATAAACTTGGTGGAAAGGGAGGAGATTCCAATGGCGCGTGTACATCTGCTGACCAATCGATCGGCATGGAGAAAAGGTGTAGGGGCTGCCGAGTGACCGACCGACGAGCTGAGAATTCCTGCCTCTTCTTGGCCTGCAAGTCAAGGAGACCCGGCATTTCCAGCCGATGGTGTCACGGCTGGCGGTGTGCAAATATGATACGTGTACCGCTAGCTCATGGGAAAATGGATGGTCAGATTCGAGGGCTCGGATTATTTTACGTACAAGGAAGAAAGTGCATACGTATGTAGTAGTATATGTGTGAATACGATCACCGGGCTTGGCTGGATGGCTTTGCCGTTGGCTTTTGCAGAATTGAGATTCTTTTCTTTCTTTGCACCATGCAAAAAAAAGAGATTATTTTCTTTGCCTAGGTCCTGAACCGTAGGGTGGCGCGCGTGCGAACCAGAGAGACCAAGTCGTTGGTAGTATCATGCAATGATGCAACCAGAGACTGACCTTCTTCCTGAGGTGGTACCGAAAGTTCCAGGTGCCTGCCCGGTTGCGGACCATGCGTCCTCACTCTGGCTCAGGTTTTTCGTTATAAAAGAGTCATGGTTTAGAGCATTTTCAATAAATGATGTATATTTTGATGCTCCAAATTGGTGATGTAAGAATTTACATCACCAAAAAGTGCTTCTTACATCTTTGAAAAAGACTCAACTCCAAGAGGTGGTTCAAAATGGAGATGTAAAAAAGCAACTCCAACAGATGGTTCAAAACGAAGATGTAAAATTCTGAAAATGACCAACTACTACTTGGTCTCAACATAGTTCAAACATCAAATTCGAACATAGATGACATAAACTTAAACTAGCAGAACTACTCGTCGTCCGAGGGCATCCAGTACGACTCTTCGGAGTCATCCGAGAGCCCCCAGAAGCCGGCCTGGGGAGCTGCGGCGGGCGGGAAATGCAGAAAACATGTGCATACATGGCAGAACACCCTTCTCCATGGGAGGGGGAGCTGCGGCGGGCGGGAAATGAACTGAAGAGCGGTCGGGCGTCCGCGCGAGGCCTCAGTTTTTACATCTCCTGCCTCCGGCGATGTAAATTTGCACCGCGAGGTGTGGTATTTTACATCTCTAGGAGGCGGAGATGTAATTTTTCTGGCATATGAATCATTAGTTGGATAGCTATTTTTTGCCTCGGATGATTCAAAAGTTGATTATTTTTACATGTGGACGGTCTATTTGAGAGAAACTCCATATCGAGTCGTGGGTCGAGGGCAGAAATGGAGGGTTGCCGGTTGGATTAGTTGTGGTGGCTGCGCTCGTTCATGCTTGCCGTATCGATCATGGATAAAACATGTTTCTTTTTTGCCTTGGATCATCCAACTGCTCTTCTCGTCAACAAATTAATACTTGGACGCAGAGGAACCGAGTGACGGCTCAACAAGTCCAACATGGGATCGGGACGTACGACGGCTAACTAACAAACAACGGTCAATGGCTCAACAAGTCAGACATGCATCATTGGGTCAGCAACTCGATACCGCTGCAGGGAGGGTCAGAATCGAGGGCTCTCGTTTCAAAACAAAAAAAATCGAGGGCTCAAACTCTGTGGCGGTGTGCTGTACGGGGAGATCGACGAGGAAAGTGCATGCGTATACGTGCGTGTGAACGGTGACCACCGCCCGTTCGCCTCGATGGCTTTTGTACCAACTGAGAGGTTCTTTTCTTCAGATCGCCTGAGGGAATCTGAGACACCGTAAAGTTTTTCAGGAGCCAAGCCTGCGGAAAGTACTTCACTCTAGCTGCCAGGTTCGGTGTCATTAATAAATAAACGAAACGAAAAGAAACATAGCTTCACTCTTGACGTACGTACGTGTTCCCACTGTCCAACCCAGCAACGCGCTTGCTAAGCTACGAGCTTTAGTCATGTTTTAGCATTAGTACTTGGGATCGAGTGAACGAACCCTCCACAGCAGAAAGGGAGCACATGGGGTTCTCAGCCATCGAATCCTTGGCTGTATGTTGCCGGTTGGATTCAGTTTAGTCTTTTGCGGACTGCGGTCATGCTTCACTTATGTATCATCGACTAACACATGGTGTTTTTGCTCTTTGGACCATCCAACTACTTCTTTTTTTTGCAAGTGGAAAAGGGCTTTATTCCGTTATAATAGGGTTACAATCCAGAGGCAGAAGTTCCTCTAACAGTGGTCCAACTGCTCTTCTCGTCAACAGATTATAATTAAGACACAAACGCAACGAGACGGCTAACTAACAAGCAACAGGCAAAAAAAAACTCTGTTGCACGTTTTCCACGTATGTGGTATGAGGCTAGGGTGCTACACACACACACACACACACACACAACAATGAATCATCTAGAAATCACTGCATAACCTAGGATTCATTAATCTGTTCTTTGTATACAATCGAAACACGTTAGTACATGCAACCAAATTATTTTTCTAATAATGTTTAGACCAAACCAGGAGCCCATTTTTTCAGTTGGAACCTGAGTACTCCCTCCGTCCGGAAATACTTGTCATCAAAATGAACAAAAGGCGATGTATCTAGACGTATTTTAGTTCTAGATACATTCTTTTTTATTCATTTTGATGACAAGTATTTTCGGACGGAGGGAGTATGTTTTAGCACGAATAGGATGAAGACAGTATAGAAGAGTCGCGGGTATTAGATCAAAGGTGACCACCTCAGCTTGTGAAACATGGATAACAATAACATGAAAATAAAAGCATATGCATATGAATATGGACGGCAATAACCTCTGATAGGAGGTAGGACAACACTTAACCATGCATTGCGGAGAAACCTCTATCAGGCCATCGTCCACTCATTACTGTAAACGATAGCTTGACTGTACAGAATTAGCTCACGAAAAGCAAGATGACAGCAACGGAAATAAAGTTGTATCACTTCACATACACCAAAAGAAACAGAAATAAGTAACGAGACCAAATTCAGTTGGCTGAACAGATCAAGCAGAGATGGGGCCTAGTATTTTAGCTCACCTACTTCTGGCCAGTACCCCCACAGATGCAGCAAAGACCCCTGACGCTCCTCCTGTCCTCTAAGCAGCAAGGCCGCGACTGACAGCAGCAACACACAGAAGGACCTGTGTATGGCAAAGAAAGTGAGTAAAGCAGCCTTGACATTGGCCTTCACTAACCCAACCAAAGAAATGTGGCCAGAGAATCAAGGCAGAACGAACAGTGAGTTTCTTTTACTGATAAGTTAGATTGAACAACGTTAAAAAGCAATCTTAAAAATCATATCGAAGCAATAAAGGGAAGTGGTTCAGTACCGGCTTCTGTCTAATGAAACTCTAAACAGGGGAACACCTTGGCTTTATGTGAAAACTAAAAAGAAGGCACAACATGCAAGGTTTTGACACTCAACAAACTATAGTAATGATCTGCTGATTAGGACAGGCATCGATATAAAATGCTTATCTATTCCATGAAACCCTAAAGGTACTGCCGCCACCAGTGGCAGGATAATGTTGGTTGAGTAGAGTGTGATTCTAATGATGGCAAAGAAAAACAGGGGAGAATAGAAGAGAAGGCAATTGACGAAAAGTTTGCAACCTGACTGATAAAATAAAACACATGGATGCTTATGAGATAATGGGCTACATGAACTTTGCTTGAGGAATTTGTATAGCTGAAGGGATTTGTTACCCAAATATAACATAAATGAAGTTGTCATGCACTTTAAATTACGACCAAACAAAAGTAAAGTGTAGATGAAGCTGAAATGAAAACGTCAGCAACTCATAATAAATTATCTTCCATTGGACCATATTCTTGATGAACAAAAACAGAAATCCAACCAGATACAGTTTTTACGCAGTTACCAGTTTCAAGAATGTGCTCCTGCTTTGCTGTATATCCCAGCTTCTTGTCTTTTTTGTGTATAGTCAATGCTAAAATCTACGAGCAATCTCAACCTGTCATTGATCTGTTCCAGACCATGGTTCGTCTATCTATGGTTGTAGTTGCTAATGAAAAGAATAATACACAGTTTTTTACCATGCATTTTGTAAAGGATTCGGTTATCTCATCACACCATCTTAGCTGAGCTCGTTCAATGCAAATTAACAACCAGGTAAGTCTCTCCCCCTATATTGATGCTACTGAAACTAAATTGGCCTTCATAAAATACTATAAAATTGAATGGAAATGTTAATGTTGAAGATCGGCAATTCTGAAGTTTTCTTTGTTACTAAAATTTTGACAAGCTACATTGTTTTCTAATAGCCAAAAGCCATATGTTGCTGCAATAGATTATTTGCATGATTCCTCAACGGCGCATAGGTGTTTTCCGTAATCCATCCAACTTCAAAGCCATCTCCTGTGCCAGACTAATTCTTCCTCCCTCAATAAGAGCTTCCTTCAAATTACTGAAAAGCTGACCAGGTGGCCTGATCCCTTTGTCCAACATCTCCTGGAAATATACACAAGCTTCTTCCAGCCTGTTCTCAAAGCATAATCCGTTGATCAATGCGGAAAACATGTGCATACATGGCAGAACACCCTTCTCCTTCATTTGGTTCCACACCTTCAAGGCCACATCAACCCTTTCATTACTGCAGAACATACTAACCATCATTGTATATGTGTTGAGCTGAGGTTCACAACCATCCCTGCCCATTCCCTGGAACACATTATAAGCCTCTTCTATCTTCTGAGACTTTATAAGATGGTGAAGAATAATATCATAAGTCCGGGAATTCGGACCAATTCCACTCTTTCTCATCTCATCAACCATCTTGAAGGCATGCTGGAATTTTGAGGCTCTGCAGTAAGCCCCAACAACTGCATTACATGTAGGTACCTCCATGGGAAACCCACTGGCCTTAGAAAGCTCAAAATACTTCAAAGCCTCATCCAGCCTCTCCTCTGAGCCAAGCCCATTGATAAGCATGCAATACACGTGAGGGCTTGGCATGCAACCAGTGGCTTCCATCTCACAAAACACCTTGATGGCCTCATCACATTTGCCAGACTTGCAAAAGGAACTAATGAGCATCCCATATGCCACAACATCAGGCTTCAGGCCTGCATCAAGCATTTCTTGGTACACCGACTTAAGCATCAGCAAGTCCTTCTCATGGCCCCAGCCTTCCATGAGGACGGTGTAGGTCTTCAAATCGGGAACAAACTTTCCGTTCCTCTTCATCTCCTTGAAGATGGCTTGCGCCTTCTTGACTTGCTTGGATTTGCTCAGCACGTCGATCAACCAGTTGTAATCTGATAAGTCTGCTTTGAGCCCAAAGCCGGCCATCTTCTCGAACGTCTCGACGGCTTCCTTGACCTTCCTTGCCCTGGTGTACCTCCTGACGATGAGCCTGAACGTGTCCTTGGAAAGCAAGCCGCGGCACCGCATGGCCTCCACCAGGCTCCAGACCAGCCTGAACTGCTTGATCTTGCCGAGCGCTTCGATGAGGTTGTGGAAGCTCTCCGCCGTGTACACGAAGCCTTGCTGCCTCTCCGCCCAGCGGAAGAAGGCGAGGGCGAGGATGCCAGCGTTGCTCAGGTTCTTGAGCACCTCCGCCACGAGCTGAGGCGACACGGAGGCCCCGAGCGCGTCGAGGGCCGACGCCACCCTCGGCTCCGGAACGGTGGACAGCACGCAGCAGACCCTCTCCGCCTCCTCGGAGACGTTGAGGTCGGGGCCAGGCACCACAGTGAAGTCCTGGTCCACGGCGAGATCGTGGGCGCCGGTGAGCTCTGCCGCCTCGGAGACATCGAGGGCCGGGCCGGGCACCTCGGTGAAGTGCTGGTCCATGGCGAGGTCGGGGGCGCCGGTGGACCCCGTCGCCGTGCAGAGCCACTGGCCGCGCATTCCTCCGAGCAGGTGGTGGGCGCGCGCGCTACACGGGAAGGCGGCAGGCGGCGGAGGCATCTGTTCCAGGGCCATGCGAGCGTGCTTGGCCGGGCCGCTCCTCGCGGAGCGGAGCAGGTGGGCGGCCGCGCCCGCGCGGTGGAGGCAGCGCATCCTGCCTGGACGTGGAGCGTGGCGGCGACGAGAGATGTTTTGGTGGGGAACGATTTCGGAGGAGAGGGGTGGCGATCGACCTGGCCGGCAGCTGGGACCCCGGATGGATGTTTTGGCGAGTTGTAAACTCCCGCAGCCCCAGGGCGGATGACGGACGATGCGGCGGCGAGCCTGGGCGGGAGCTACGCGGCGGCGAATCCTGTCGGTGAAGTGAAGAGCCGAGCCCGTCGTGGTGTATGGTGGAGCGTTTGCTATACGGACAGACTTACTTCGTGTATGCAGTACAGATTTTCATAAAATTTAAACTTATATGATCAAATTTATCGAGAAAAATATTTGTAACGCGAAACCAGGCTTTCACCCAAAAATGCTGATGATGGTCGAGCATGTATTAAAAAAAATTATTGAGCGAGGAGGTCCACCCACATGCAAATGAATCTAGGAGCTCCCTTTGCCGCCTTCTCTCCTTTGCGGTTTTCAATTATCTGAGTGAGCAAGGCATGTTCGGCGCAACCGCCAACTTCTTCAACTTTATAGTTGGAATTGCGTCGAACGCCCTAACTTTGTGGAGCTGCGAAGGAAAAGTTGGCTGCCCACTAGTGCATTTTTACGGAGTTGCATCTATGACATCAAGAAGATGGAGCTGAGACAGATAACGCAATAACTGTCATAAAAAACGGTTCACACACACTCTCATCTCGTACCGCCTATTCCCCTCACATAGGCAGCTCGCAGCACTGGTCGTCAGAGCATCTGACGGCCTAGCCGACTCTGCTCTCCCACGTCCATCACATAGCTCGCCGCCTTCCTTGCTTGCCACAAAGGGAGCCACGCGAGCTGCCATCGTACACTCTTCAGTTGGTGCAGGCGTCTACAACCGTGAGGCAGCACGTCGCTGCCGCATTACCAAGCCGCCAGGAACCGCCTCCTCGGGCCTCCGCCAAGATCACTGAGTCACGACCTTGGGCACATCACCGTCCATGTCTCGTTCAATTCTCCCTAGACGCCAACAATTAGCCATTTGCCCGACCTTTACTCTGACTATGTCAAAATGCCGTGTCACATATTGCAGTTGGGTACATGGCATATCTTTGATACACCACTTGACAAAATGCCCGATATTAAACATAACCAACAGTTTCTAGTTGATATTGTCATATCCATTGGTCGGGCCGCTGGACTGCTCCTCCAGTAATGCCACCATATGTACTGGTTAAAAAAATGAACAATATTCCCATCCATTATACTCGATTTTCTGTATTTTCTCGTGTCTTTTTTTTTCCAAAATTTGGATGAAAGATAGATTTTTTGGGGGCGAAACAATCTAGATAGAAATTTGAAATGTCGTTTTCTCATTGGTACTTGTTCATAATTGTATGAAATTTCAAGAGTGCCTTACTATGATATTTATTGTTTTCTGTAAAATTTTCACATTTTTCTGGATACTTTAACTTTTTAACCAAAATAAACAAATCTGGACAGAAATTTGGAATCTGGTTTTCTCTTTGGCCCCTTTTCCAGAATCAGAAATCCGAACTTTTTGTGCAGCTTAGTTTTTGGACAATTTTTTTGGGGGGGGAGGGCATTCTAGATTGCATCCGGTACTATCATTTTGTTTTTTGTTAAGGGTCTTTTCTGGTCTTATTCACCCTCTGATTTCTGTTATTTGGAAAGATAGATGTTTATTTTTAATGAATATAAGCTGGGCATTTTGGCCCAGACATAGCAAAGGTGGGGTAAATGATAAATTGACCCATAACCTCAAAGAAAAATGATAAATTGACCCTTGTCGTAGTGGTCTCCACAATTCAGATCGGGTCAACCCACCGGGTTTTTTTTTAGAAGAAGCCGCTCTTTGTTTGTTGGAAAAAAAGAGAGAACATAATGGGCCACATATGAACGTGATGGGCCGCCAGCCCAGGCGAGCGCTAGCAATCGAATGCTCCCGAGTCCCGAACGGTTTTCCAACTCGGCCGGGCGAGTCGGGCTGAAGCAGTTGAGGATTTGAGGAAGCCAGACTCGGCGGAGAGATCCAGGGAGATGGGGCTCAAGGGGAACAAGCGTTTCGGCGGCGGCGGCGGCCAGCCGCCGGCCAAGCGCCAGGCGGCCGGGAAGGACGGCCCCTCCGAGGAAACCGACGACGGCATCGTCGTTGCGCAGGTTCTGGCTCCGTACTCCCGACCAACCCAGCGCTCCCTCTCAAAAGGCAGATCCCTAAAACCCTAGACCCGTGGATTTTTTTTCATTCTCGCTCTTCAGATATCGAAGAACAAGAGGGTGGCAGTGAGGAGCTGGAACGGGAAGGTCATGGTCGACATGCGCGAGTTCTACGAAAAGGACGGCAAGAGCCTCCCGACCCGCAAAGGTATCCTGCCATTTCTTTCTTGTTCGGAAACACCCACGGGTGCCAAATGTCCAAAGTGCGTGCTGTGTGGCCTCGGTTCATCAGTTGGATGGGATTGCATTTCCTTTCCCTGGCTGCCTGCCACTCGTGCGGGCAGTAGCGGCATCATGCATATTGTATAATTGTTGGCAGTAGTAGAGGCTAGTACGTTTGAAGCCTGAATGCTCTCTGACACTCCAGGCTGCATGTTTGAAACCTGAATGTTTGCCTGTGCGCCTGCATATCCATAATCCATGTGGATCTGAAATGTGTGTATTGTCTGAATGTCAGCACCTTGCGTTTCTTTCGCCTACGTGGAAGGTACACATATGTTGAATCTTGGGGACACCTGATGCATCTAGTGGTCAAGTACATAACATGTGGCCCGTAATTGCCTTTTTATTGTTTGTACTTGGTAATGGTACTCTGTTAAGTGTAAAGCACTCTATTAAGTCAATGATTTATGAATGAGCCGTAGGAAGTGCAACAACAAATTCTTCCCTTTAACAATTAGTTGGATTACACCAATGAAATGTGTTCAGCCTTGATACAACTTCCTCACCCACTATCATTATAATGGACGGGTGTCCATATCTTGAAACAGGCATACAGAAATGAGCATCATTGTGTAACCTTAGCACACTATGTTGTAAGCTCAAGCAGGTGATGAACATGACATTCTGCAAAATACTTATCATAGCTGTAGGTAGGGACTATCCCCATTTAATCCGCGTCTGACGTGTTGACGTTAATCCTTGACTACCATGTCTATGCACTTCTTGGATCAGTTGAAAATGCAATATTTGGTCAAATGATGAAGCAGGGGCTCATACTTCCGGTTACAAATATTTCATTATCCTAGTTGATAGATATAAATGAGTTAAGTTCTTAGATTTTGTGAGAGTATAATAAACGTCTGAATGTGTACCTATGCAGCTGACTTCATTTTTAAACCCAGAATACCGTTCTATGTTCTACTCATTCAGTGTCATTAAATACCAGTTGGAAGAAATGATATGTTGAGTGTGGGTGCATTCTATTGGAATTTGGACGTACACATGGTGGCATTTTTTTGCTTATTTCCCTCCAGCTCAAGTACTATCTGTAATGTTTTCAGTTTAAAAGAATGTACTATCTGTAATAATTGTTCAAGATGATGCTATAGCTTTTCAGCTTATTATTTTGTTTCCCTTTTTTCAGGTATATCGCTCTCAATGGATCAGGTAAGATGCATTTCTACATCTCTTTGTATCTTATGCGCATAAAGCAAATCTGTTGCCCTGAAAAGATAGATCATGATCTGTCTGAAACGTGGATGATGCATTAGAATATCTAGTAGCCGGCGTGAAAATTTCTTGGCAAGCTTTGACATCCTTTTTTGAGCATGAAGATACTCCCACCTTAAAGCCGAATAATTCTAGTTTCAGTACCCATCTCTCATGCTGTCTGTTACAGGAACATGATCACAAGTACCTTAATATGTTAAATTTTCGTGCACTTAACGTCAAGTTCAGGCTTATTGCCACATACATGTCATGATTGTCTTTGCTGGCTGTGATTGACTTGCTGTATAGGTGGTACTCTGATAGCAACCAACTATTGTGATCTTTACTTGGTTTTGCAGCAACAAACCATCACTTCCTTCCTGTAGCAGCTCACTAGTTTTTTTACATGTGCAGTGGAAGATACTGAGGGACAACATCGAAGCTATAGACGAGGCCATCAAGGAGAGCACTTGATCGGAAAAGCAGCTAAGGAGACATTGCTGGGCAAAGTTTCGCTCATTTGCTGCTTAAGTATGCACTTATGGTGGACTGTAACTATTGCTGTCGTGAAGGTGACCTAATGCTAATGGTAGAACGGTTTTAAGGGATACGCCCGGACACTGACCGGGCGTGTCGACTGGCGTTTGAGGGGTTAGATTTGTGCATCGTGGTTGTAGATGTAGTAAGGTATCATTCAGTTAGCCCCTACCTGGTAGGGATCGGGTCCAAATCCCAGTTGAATCTTATGGTTTCGCCCTGGCTGTGGTTCGATTCTGGTCCACCTTCTGCATCAGTTAAACACGGTCGGAATATATCCCTGGCATAAACCATTCGAAATCCTTGCGTTACACCGTGTTAAAATCATCTTGTCCCACCCTGTGGTTAGCACATGAAATACCCCTTGAGACATGCACTAACAAGCCTATTGAGTAAAGGGAGCCCAGGCATCTCTTTACAACAGGGATAAATCAATAAAAGATATAGGGGCTGTTTGGTTCTAGGCCTAGCATTGCCACACTTTGCCACATATTTTTGTCAAGCTTGTCTAAGCTTAGTTTGGCAAGCCTAAGGGAATCTTGCCACATTTTTTTTGTGTGTATGCCATGTGGAACCCAAGTATGGCTTGCTAAAGGTGTGGCCGGAACCAAACACTTGCCTAAGTTGGTCAAACTTGCCTAACCTTAGGTATGGCAATCTTTGGCAAAGTTAGTCACAAACCAAACAACCCCATAATCTTAGCCTCATCTAGTCCAGTCTCTTCGGGGCGCTAATTCCAAGGTACCGATTCCAAACTTCGTCATGCTTGCGAAACATCCTTCTGTTATCAATTTTGGTTTTACTACTACCTCTGTCTCCGTGAATAAGTCATTTGCATAGTTCTAGGTCGGCAATTTAACTATCTAAATATGTATTATATGTGATAAAAAATATATATTTAGAAACTACATTCGTGTAGAAATCTAGTGATATACTTTTCATGACATACAACATATATTTAATTCCTCAAATTGATGACCTAGAACTACGCGAATGACTTATTCACCTAGACGGAGGTAGTACTTTTTTTTGAGGAATTTTGGTTTTACTACTCCAAAATGCCTGCCCTTCGGCTTTGTACCTCTTTCTCCTTTTCCCCCTCATTTCTCTTCTCGTTCAATCAATCCAAGTCAAAAGTGGAAGTTTGAGAAGGCGGTTAATTTATTGTGGTTGAGCAGTGACAAGTGCACTGGATGTGTACTTCGAGCGAAGGGGAAGCTACCGTGAAACCTAGAGCAGAGGTTCTAACAATCATTGGTATCTTTCATCCATCCGGAGTTGCCACTCTTATTTTTTTTCGAAAAGAAGGATCACCCCGGCCTCTGCATCTGAGAGATGCATACGTCCATTTTATTGAATATTATCGAGAACCTTACAAAGTATAACAACAATATGCATGAATCTGTCATCTTAGCAGAATCTACCGTTACTCCTATCCAAATGATGAAGGGGTGCAAGCTGGGCCACATATCCATACCTCTCACCTAAGCCTAACATCTAAAGCCGGAGGCCCCGACCGAGCCATCTGCCGGGTCTGGGGCTCAAACCGATCTGATGCACTCACATGTGTCATCGTCGTCATCTTTCACTGGTCCATCTTCATAGCAGACTAAGGTGACAACCTTGCTAGGTCCCCCGCCATCGACACCACCACGACGCCAAACGACGACCTTCACCTATGCGAGCCTTGGCAGGTCCTCCGCCATTGACGCCACCATGACGCTAGCCGACGACCTCCACCTACACGAGTCCATCTCCAAGCAACGGACATAAATCCATGCTAGGAAAGGGCCGCACCACCGCCTTCGCCCACCACCCACAAACGCCACCCAACCCCAAGGTTCCCAAAGCGGCGCCTTCAAGAAGGGAACGACGCCGTGAACGCCACCGCCGCCCAACAAAGTTAGGGCTTTTGCTTGGGAGACCTAGGGGCAGGTGAAGTGAGGAGATCAGTCCATACCGACGCCTCCAAGGAGGGAAACGGCGCCCTCAGCCGTCGCCATCGACGCGGCCGGTCATGGTCGGCCAGGGATTTCGCCCGAACTAGATCTCTGCCACCAGCAACACCTCCTGTACAGAACCGGCGACCGAGAGGAAGCGCGGCCCGACCAGGCTGGTCCGCACGCCGAACAGGGGAGAAAGGGAGGCGCCAGATCGCGCACACCGACCGCCGCAGAAGCTGCTGCCGGCCGCCAACAATCACCGGACCCCGCCGCCTGCGCGACCGGGACACCGGATCCACCACCCGCATAGCTGTTAGTCGGCCGTGCCTTGCCAATGGAGCTGCTGCTCCAGATCTGGGGTTCCCCACACAGGAGCAGGGTAACCGAGTCCCTGCCGCCACCATCCTTGGTGCCTCAGGCGGCGGCAAGGGAGGAAGGAGGGGAGGGGGTGAGGAGGAGGGGCAGCTAGGGTTGGGAGGAGGAGTTGCCACTCTCATAATTAGGAAGTGGTAAGGCCAACTCCACCGCGCGACCCCAAACGGACGTCCGTTTTGTCCGGATTCTGTCCGTTTGGGTAGGGGGATGGGGTCGTTCCGGGCAGTTTCCGGAATGCGGTGGCCGTGCACCCAGCGCGCGGCCGCATCCCGACCGCATCTTGTCCGCGTGCACTTTTCTTTGCAAGTCCTTAAACTTTTTTCATCATTCATTTCTGATACATGACAATACATCATCATATTTTGACTAGTAAAGCAAGGCCAAAGAAAACAAGAACCACAAGAATACATTTGAGAAGATACCCAACTTTCATAACTGCTCCCTTGAGTTGGGTTAGGGCCTTCTCGATGCACTCATCGTTGATCTGTGGAGGAGGCTCGGCGTTGCATCCTCCTTTCTTCTTCAAGCCAGAAGTCGACGTTGCTTCCTCACACGTAGTATCATGCCTAGCCTCTAATCTAGCAACAAGTGCACTTGTTTCATCTACAGCCTCTAAGCTAGCTAAAAGCGCATGAACATGTACTAGATTTCGCTCTATCAATATATCGATGTACTCTTCTTCCCAATACCAAAACTTGCATCCATTCTACACAATAAAATTTAAAGTTAGCACAACTAATCTAATCCGAAAGCACAAACCGAAGTTAAAAAACACGTACCCCATCGTTTAAGCACTTGATGAACACCCATCCGGGATGCTCCGGCGTTGTAGACACGCGGCGCACGACCATCCTTGGGCAGTGGTCGCACTTGATGAGGGGCAATGGTGCGCCCACGAGCTTTTGGGCAAGCACCGAGCCTGGCCGGCCGCCATTCGCGTATCTGCCGACGGGCCACCGACGGTGAAGATCCGAGCGGCTAGAGGACGAGCCACTGCCTGCATGTGGCCTTGCGGCCCTGCCAGGGCCTTCCAGCGAGGTGCCCGGCCAGTCCATGGCGCGGCCCGGCCTCCCATAGCCTGGTGAGCTCAAGACCGACCGGATCCGCCCCGAATCCGACCGGCGGGTGCGCAAACCAGGTTGTCGTGGTTGGGTAGCTCGGCGACGACGAGGGGAAGGGGCTGGGCGAGCGCGCGTTCGTGTTGCACGACCGGAATGGCAGCAGCGGCGACGGCGGGCGGTGAGGAGAAGAGTGGGGAAGAGTGGAGAAGAGTGGAGTGGGATGCGGCCAGAGGGAGGGAGGGGGCGGATAGAAAAAGGCCCGTCCTGTGCCACCGACGGGCGGACCAAGGGAGGGCCAGGAGAGGACACGCGCAGACGGCCGGCGCGTCCACGTGGTGTCCGTTTCACCCCAAAAGCGGCGCAAACTTGGGTCACGGATGGGTCGAAAGCGGACACAAAACGGACAAAAGTCCGTTTGCTCCCGCGCGCTGGGCTGCCCGGTTTGTCGTTTTACCCCAAACGGACGGGCCCGGACAGGATAGGGTCGCGCGGTGGAGTTTTTTTTTGAAATGAAACATCCGTTTATTTATTAGTAATAATGGTTACACCGTCTATAAGAAAATTTACAATATCACTCATAGGCTCCTCAAACCAATCCCTTGTCTCGGAAAATTTAGCTACTCTAGCAATTTCATGAGCTACTTTATTTGCCTCCCTATTACAATGTTCAAATCTAACTAACGGAAAATCACAAGCCATAAAATAATAATCATCAAACATAGCCGTCGCCGCTCCCGCTGTATGTCCTCCATTCTTCATTGTGTCAATTACTTCCAAATTGTCGGAGTTAACAACAAGTCGGTTGCTTCCCGCCTTTTATGCAAGTAATATGCCAAAACGTAGTGCCATGGTTTCCGCTATTAAAACATCTGCGCACCAATCCATCTTCCAATTCCCTCCCACAATAAATCTTCCTTTATCATCTCTAAGTACAACTCCCGTTGTTCCTCTAAGCATGTCTTGATCGAACGAAGCATCGACATTTAATTTCACAAAACCTAGAGGGGGTCTCGTCCATCCCTCTGTTCTCTTCGTTGCCCCGAAGGATTGGGCAATAACATAGTTTGTCGTTATAGCACGTGCTCCCATCGAAATTTGGTATGCATCTTGGGTCTTTCCCTGATGGACTAGCGAACGTCTTTCCCACCATAAATACCAGGTTTTTATAGCGATCAGTTCGCGAACATTTTGTATGCCCACTGTAGATAGCTCGTGTTCTGGCATAACAAGTAAAAATTCGAGTACTGCCTCTCCCGCACGATCAACCGCACAAGCTTTTTTAATGGCTTCGTGCAATCCCAACTTCTCCCACACCTCTTTTGCCTTTTGACACATAAATAACAAGTGTTTAGTATCTTCAGGCCCGTTCGAACATGATGGGCAGGTGGACGAAACTTTCATATGTCTATTAGCAAGTGTAACACGACACGGGAGGGTTCCGTGTAAGGTACGCCAAATAAAAATCTTCACTTTTGCTGGACAAGATAATTTCTAAATGTTTCTCCAAATAGTATTGACATTTATTCCTCCCATGCCATTAGAATGTTGCAATTTCCTCCCATGTTGCTTTTTTCATTCCTCCAGATAAGCTGAACGAACCGTGAACAGTCCATTCTTTGTAAAACTCCAAGCTATGAAATCTGACATGTTGTACGTGGGGAGGGGGATCGCAAGCACCCTCTCGACATCAATTGGCCACAATGTTTGTCTTACCAAATCTTCATCCCAACAATTGTTGTTTGGATCTATAAGATCAGCAATTGTTGCGCGGTGGAGTTGGCCTAAAGCGAAGTAGTCTTTTTGGGGGGGGTAATCATGTATTGGAGGCTTATTTTCCAATAAGTCAATAGCCATCCTTCGCTATTTGGGGCTAGCTCACTCTATGAGATAAGTTTCATGTATGCTTCGAAGCAGTTAACTCCCTTTTAGGAGAGATCATTTTTTTTAGACCATGACCTGTCTAGAATCTCTCTCATTGAGCATCTCTCTTGCGCCTGCTTTCTTCTTGATTTATTGCAGCAGCTAGAAAACCTTTTCCAATGTCGATTATAGGTGAGTAATGTTTCAAGAGATTATAAGCGAGTGATGTTTCAAGAAATTCCATCCATTTCATCGCCAAGAATAAATACCCAATCCTGCAAATCTCTACGACAATCTCTGATTTAGTTTAGTTGATCATTTTCTATTATGAAAAGCAAGGAAACACTAGTAATGGTGGAAACAGAACTTAGAAATCTAAGGCTGAAGGCTAGTTTCATTATTTTTACTCACCTATTTCTTACTTCCCTAAAAAAAACTACTCCCTCCGTTCCTAAATGTAAGTCTTTGTAGGGATTTCACTGGATGGACTACATACGGAGTAAAATGAATGAATCCACACTTAAAATGCATCTATATACATCCATATCTAGTTCATAGTGGAATCTCTACAAAGACTTATATTTAGGAACGGAGGGAGTATTTCTTACTTCCCTTACCAGCCCTACCTACATCACCTGAACAGTGTAACAGACAAGAACACAGTCACTGAAGACTTCTTGCCGTGGATGAAGACGCTCTGTTACACATTAGCAGATGGTATGAGACTGGGCTGCATGCGGGTTCAGAGTTCAGCTTGACAGTTTCATATATCCTTGGCCCAGTAGAGTGCATACATGTTCATGGAAAGTAAAAGCAGATAAAAATTAAGGTGCTGGCCATCAAGCAAGCTAATTTATACTGTGAACGGTCACAAACTCGACCGGGAACATGCCTCCAAATTTGTGAGCAATACGAAGAAACTGAGAGCCAATGCCATATCTATTCATTATCACAGCAAGATATACAAATCGGAGCAAATGTTAATAACAGCACTCAAAACAAACATAAAAATTCCCTCAAGATCCCTCCCTGAAGGGAATATGTGAGTCTACAGTACAACGGAAACTGGACTGCCCCCAGGCATGATCAACAGCCGCATAGTCCTCCTAGCTGGCGAGATTGCCAGGCAAGCTCTTGAAGATCGCGTGCCACATGTATGCCCCAGAGAGGACCATCTCGGAGCTCGTGGCGCGCGCCCAGTTCCTGGTCGGGAGGTGCTGGAGGAACATAATCATCTCTTGAAAATAAGCTTCTGTAGCTTATCTGACAAGCATTATTGAGGTGCATATGCCACTCTCTTCTCCAGGCTCTTGCTTTATGCAAGAATAAGTTGCACTTTAACAGCGCCAGCAGTCGCTGCAGGTAGTAACTGGAGCAGAAGAATAAACATTAACATGTGCAGAAAAGGCGTGATGGGGTTCCCATGAGGCCATGACTAGCTTGTGCTCTTTCCACCGGAGGACATGAAGCTGCCATAGATAGCCTCACAAGTGACAGAGAAGGTACTATTGTCGACATCGAAGCGGATCCCTCGTCTTGCTCACTCACAAGCACCTACA
Source organism: Triticum dicoccoides (assembly GCF_002162155.2). Classification (NCBI taxonomy): domain Eukaryota; kingdom Viridiplantae; phylum Streptophyta; class Magnoliopsida; order Poales; family Poaceae; genus Triticum; species Triticum dicoccoides. Next base: position 499,288,154 of record NC_041389.1, read on the forward strand.
CCAGTATGAGACATTAGTATCTTACCAAGAGTGCATAGATCTGCCTTGTCCAGGGTGAAACTCATGGAGCAACCATTTCACTCCATGAAGCTGAAACCCAGCTCTTTCTTGGCTCCCTTCTCCACCATCATCTGCCGAATGGCTCTTGCATCTTCCCATCGACCATTGACTGCATACAAGTTGAACAGAACAGCATAACGCCCACCATGTTGTGGCTCTAGCTCAATGAGCCGCTTCCCTACACGTTCGCCGACAGTAATATCATTATGCATCCGGCATGACGACATCAGCGCACCCCATTGCGACGCATGTGGCTCCATTGGCATATCCAACAAGACAGTCTCAGCCTCCTCAACATGTCCCGCACGCCCAAGGAGATCAGCTAGGCACCCATAGTGCTCTCTCTGTGGCTCAATCCCGTGGTGCCGCATCGACTGGAAAATCTTCCTCCCTTCCTCCAGACGACCTGAGTGGGTGCACGCGCACAAAGCAGCGACAAACGTCGACTGGTTTGGCACAAAGCCGTTTCCGAGCATCCTTTGGAACAACTCTAGTGCACGCTCACCATGGCCATTCATCGCAAGCCCTCCGATCATCGAATTCCACAGCACAACGTCACGGCAGCGAACAGAGTCGAAAGCACGCCACGCCTCCTCCATGCACCCACACTTGCAGTACATGTCCACCAGGGCGGTCTCGGCCATGACATTCCTTTGCATCCCTGCAAACCCCTCTGTTTCCAGATACCCATGGACCCAGCGACCCCTCTCGACGGCACCGAGATGGGCGCACGCCTTGAGCACGCTCACCAGCACCACCACATCTGGCTTGAAACCCTCCCCCATCATCCGATCAAACACCCGCAGCGCTTCGTCGAACTCTGCGGCACGCACAAGCGCGTCGATCATGGCGCTCCAGGACACCAGGTTCCGCTCGGGCATTCTGCCGAACACCTCCCGCGCCGCTGCCAGGTCGCCGCTCTTGCCGTAGCCGGACACCATGGTGTTCCAGGAGGCGGCGTCCAGAGCGGCGCCCGAGTCGTCGAACACCCTGCGCGCGTGGGGCAGGAGGCCGAGTGCGCAGTAGAGTTTGAGGAGGGAGTTGGTGACGACGGGGTGCGCGAGCGCGCCGCACTTGAGCGCGTGCGCGTGGGCGACGGGCGCGGCCAGGCGGGTGCAGCCGCCGGAGGCGGACGAAGCGAGGGAGGCGAGGAGGAGGGAGAAGGTGTAGGCGGTGGGCGGCGTGGCGGCGCGGATGCGGGAATAGAGGGCGAGCGAGGCGGCCGCGGGGGCGCCGCGGCGCGCGAGCTCGGCGTGGAGCGGGCAGCCGTGGGAGGGCGCTGCGGAGAAGAATGCGACGGCGACGAGTCTGCGGAGGCGGCGGGGCGCGGCAGCGAGCGGCCACCACGCCATTTGGTCTGCGGGCGTCACTGAGGTAGAGCCACAACATGGTGGCCCCATGCATGAGGTGGTGGGCTAGGGTTCGAACCTCACTTACTCTATATCCAGGGTTCAAAATTTCAATGAAATTTTCGAAAATTTCGCTGGTTACCAAAAAATCAAAAAAATTGTAATCCCAAGACTTTGAGCCAGGTTCAAACATATTTAAATTCAACCAAAATTCGTTAAAATTAATTGAATTTTTATATATCCAAATCTGAGATAATTTCTGGAAGTTTGCATACTTCTGTGAGGTCTGGAAATTCTCTGTTTCTGAAATTTAAAACCTTTCTACCTATTAAATCCGGTGTCTGGTTCCTGGGACCCCTTTCATAGTTGCACTCTTTGCAGATTTGGTGTGTGTTTTTGTAGAATCCAACTATTCTTCTCATCAGCAAAGATCGAGATTTGGTGTTTTTGGTAGAATCCAATTACTCTTCTCATCAACAAATATCAGCGAAATGCACGCAACTAATGACCTGTCGAGTGCTCGAGTCCAGCAAAGGGATTATAACGGCGGCCAAACACTGTCATAGAAGTCTTCATATCTTTGTTGCGGATAGACATTCTATAGTGTCTACAACACATTGCACATGGTGTGAGACTAGGCCTGCGTTTGGATGTTCAGACTTGTAACAGTTTCAGAAAGTTTCGTCTATGAACTCTAAATAACTCAAACAACATGTCAAAATGGCCACCAGATTTGAAAAGAATACGGTAATTGCATCAAAAACCAATGAGATATATTCATCATAACCGAGACGGTAGTTTCATAGCCAGATATACAAATCGGAGCAGATATTAATAATACAGCACTCAAAATAAACATGAAACTCCCCCATTGTTCCTCCCCGAAGGGTATATGTGAGTCTACATTACAACGGAAGCTGGACTGCTCCGCCGCCTGCTCCCAGGCATGATCGACAGCCGCATAGTCCTCCTAGTTGGCGAGATGGCTGGGCGAGCTCTTGAACATCGTGTGCCACATGTACGCCCTGGAGAGGACCATCTCGAGCTCGTGGTGCGCCCAGTTCCTGGTCGGCAGGTGCTGGAGGAACATGACCATCTCCTGGAAATCCAGCTTCTGCAGCTTCTCTGACCACTGGGGAAGAAAGAGACCAAGGGAACATCACTCTGAATCCAAATCTTTAGTGGAAATCCGTAAGCTGGATTGCACACAATGAAAGCAGGGAACATGCTAGACAGCCGCAAATCAGTACAGGGCAAGGAGTACTTTCACTTACTGTTAACAAAAAGCTAGCTGATATGTACACGAGAAAATCTGGTAGATAATCTCCTTCAGCAAGATAGGTATCCCACAAGCGTGTCACAAGATGAAAAGGAACCTGCAATGATGCGCGACATTAAGGGACATGAATGTGCAGATCACATATATACAATGCACATTGACTAGACTAACCTCGCGTATCAAAAGACAGTTGAACCAACGGAAGGCAAACTGAAGGAACTCCAATCCTTGTTCCTCTATGTGCTTGGATAAAGGTTCTGTATACATGGAAGATGATCGAGGACAATATCAATATTTCAAGTATTAGTCAAAACTGTTAATCTAGTATCAGCAGATCCCATGGCATGCCAAATTAATGACAAGGTACTTAACACGATGTTTCTCTATAGAATTGTTATTATTACTATTCCTTCAATCCTAATTTCCTATAATTCCTTAAACTTCCTTTATCATGCTATACTTAATTATTTATAGTAGGAAGGGCCATCATATATATCCATCGATGGAACGTTACCATCTATTCGATGAACCAACTCTTTCAATCTGAATACAAGGCGTTGTATTCCTGGTTGTGCAAAGGTGTAATGGTCCTGCATGCCATCAAGAAACTTTGAGAGACACCAATAGCAGTCTGCTTCTATGTTAGAAACGTCCTGCAAAGAAAGGTTTTCCATGGACCAAGTGTCCAGATTGCCTTCTAAGTGCTCTGATAAGAACACAATCAAGAACGGTGTAACAAGGTCGTTTATTCCTTGGACGTATCCACTTGCAGGGTGCCGGATGGCCCTGGAAATGAGGAGGCATCATTGTGTCAAGAAATATTGGAGAAAAGCAAAGCACAATCATTATTTTGGCAGCATCAGAGGTCAGGTTTCATGAAAAACTCCACCCATCTAAT
>NC_041389.1:499292184-499314006 GCF_002162155.2 Triticum dicoccoides
GAATGCATCAAGCAGTGCAATGCCTAACTATTGAGGTAAACAAAAGCTAGTACTTCCAGCAGAACCAATCAGAATACAAGTTTAAAAAAAATATTAGGTGTATATTTATTGATGAATCAAGTCAATCAACCAACTGCAGTGCCTCACCAGGTATATAAAATGCGCTCCAAAGATTTCTGAATCTGAGGATCCTGGAAAAATGTAACATCCGGCACAGTTCTTGGGCAATCAACAGCAATCTACAAGACAGTGGGTGAGTAAATATTGATGTATTCTATGAAAAATGGGGAAGACCTGGTGATGCGAATTCAGGCCTGAAACGTTACCTGGCGAAGCATGGTAATCTCTTCATCTGAGCGTTCAGTATCCGGAATATCATAGTATTGAGAAACACATTCTACATACTCAAGTCTTTTTCTCGTTAAAACACCTTCTCTTCTATCCGCATTAGGTGGTGCATATCCCTGTAGCCAACTGATATTAAATTCAATACTGAAACACCACGCTAAAAAGAAGTCACATTATCTCACAATAAACATGTTATATGTCTACTCACCAAAAGAAGCCTCCATATGTTAGGTCGCATATAAGGTGGCACGCCACTCCAAGATAATTCGCGCAATTTATCTACATAATCAAGCAAGAACAGTGGATGACAACTGAATTCTGGACAAGCTATGAAAATTAAACAGCAAAACAATAGTATTGCATAAGTATACAACTACCGTAAAATCCAATCAGAATAAAACCTGAAACTAGAAATATATGGTGCCCTTTAACCAGTACAGGATTAATAAACTGATTTTCTCTAAAAAAATAATGCCACAAGTTCAGTAAGTATAAAATTCAAATTTATTACTGGCTCAGTATTGTTACAACCAATTTTCCATGGTTAAATTTTAAAACTAAGAACATCACCACAAATGAGAAAAATAGCTGTCACTGGAAACAACTCACCACATTTAGATTGTCACTAAAGGTAAAATTTGCATTCTTTTCCATTTGGATTGCAATCAAAATGATCAAATACAAGCTAGATATAAATAATATATTTCCAAACCAAAAAATAACTTCAATGCTGATTTCAAAATTCAAATTCCTGCATGCATAATAACTCATTGAATCAATCCTATGTCGAAAGTGAGCATACCTAATATAACAGCTGGCCTAGAGAGTTCATTTGTGAATTTGGTAATCCTTGCGGAATCTGTTGCTCTAGCCCCGGAAACTAAACCTTGGGCATCTGGTAATGAATTGACGCTACTTGTCGATGGTGAAATTGGTTTCTTAGAACTAATGTTGTCAGTTGTGTTTCCAGATGCTTGCCCTTCTACCTGAACAGGTAGAGTATCATCAGTTATAATCTGGACCGTTCATATGTCGCAAAGCAATGCTGAGAAATGACACCCTACCTCCTGTGAGCCTCCATTTTGTTCATATTCATAGCGATCATTCTCAGAGCGTGGGGAGTATTCAGGAGGTGAAATAGGCTCAGATCTTCGGGTTAGCATAACCTTCCCAGGAAAGCTTCGTCCTTTGAGCATTCTGACAAAGAATTGGGTAAAAATAGCAACAAGCTCTTTCTGTAAGGTTACAAGCAGACAGACTTCGCAATACTAGCAAATAGTAACTGGTATCTCTAACCATGATCATGGAGTCAAATTTAGACAGGAACACTATGTAAGTGGGCAGAAGCCATCGATGTTTAAACTAAAAATGTACTCCAAAAGGATGAAATACTGATATATTCAATTTAATATATCAAACTCTATATTCCTAACTGTTAAATCATGATACTCCTCTGTGAGGCGTGTAATATTGACTGCACCCACTCAGGGACTGACCCTTGCACGTTGCGGAGTGTCTGGTTGAAGCGCCATTCCGAGTTGTTGGGGCTTCCTCCGCCGCCGCCACCGCCGCTGCTCATCGCCGGGAGTGGCGGTGGAGAGCGGCCGATCAGGAGTTGCTCTTCGCTGGATCTTGCTGCCTAGCCCCCGATTCGGCCCTGCATGCACTCGCTTCTCATTCCCCGAGGTATCCACATCTATACGTGCCGGAGCATCCACGCACCAAGCAGCTTAGGGCCACGTACCTCGAAGCGCAACCAGTGGCGATCGCCGCGTGCCCGGTGCGGCAGCGCAGCAGGAAGTCCGGGGCAGCAGGTCGCCGGCGGGTTCCAGCGCTCGCGGACGCGAGCCCCAAGAACCGTGCGACGGAGCTTCGGGGCCGCGGATCGGCCGGCCACTCCAACCCAACCCTACCCGCAATGCGGATCGCCGAAATCAGTGAACAGCACCGGGCGGGGAGACGGGTAGAGGAGGTCACGCGGATAGCGCAGCGGCGGCGCGGGGAGGCGGCCGGGGAGGAGGCGGCGCAGTATAAGTTTTTTTTTTCTTGGACGGGAATGGGGATCTGAGGAGAGAGGTGGGAGTGGGGATCGCTGGGCGAGGAGACGAGAGGTGGGAGACGACGACGGGTGAGGTGGCACGCCCGCACGAACGGCTGGATGGACGACACCTGGCCTAATGGACGGGCGGCGTTCTGCCGTGGTGCTGTGTCACTGTAGCGTATCGGAGGTCTCGGTAACAAAGGGATTTGTGGGGAAAAAAACATAGGGCGTGTTTGGTTGCCGTTGTGAACCGTTCTTGCATCGCATACACTTCTCAATCCAGTCTGATTAAGCAAAAACAGTCCCTAATACGTCATCTGTAAGTTTTTGGTTGACTGCATCTAGTGTTCCTGCATTAGGTAATACACAAGTGCACTTTGTTTGGTTGTCTGTACTGGCTCAAGCGGCAGATGAACACGGCGTTTGGTTGTATATGGTGTACATGTTGTGCTTATCTTGTATCCTAGTTGATGAGCTTACCCGCAATGATCACACCTAGCACACCAACGCCACATCACAACAATGATGATGAACTGGGCGAAGATGATGAAGTTCTTCAGCTTCAGCCCAAACTGACGATCCACCTTAGCACCTTTCACTTTGACACCTCCAATCTTGCCACTGTCAAACACTGCTGCTTTCGTGCTTTCGCACCCAGTCAAAGTAAGCTTGTTCTGCTGCATGTCTATCCTTTATGGTTGTTGTTGCTATACGATGCCACTTGTGCACTGACTTCTTCCCATGAACTATAAACCCCTATAGCCTTACCGATGAACACGTCATACCACTTGCCCTAGCAATGCACAAGAGCAAGAGTTGAAGCAGCAAATCAATGGAGCATACAAGTAGCAAGAAAAGTAGCACACAAACAACAAAGAAGCATAAGAGAAGAAGTAAAATGCATGATCATACGGCATAGCAAGTTCAACCTAGCACTACCTTGGTGTTAACCTACCACCACATCCAAAAGAGGGTGTCGTCCTACCACCGCAAGTTCACCATCAGCATGATGGGTTAGTATATACCACATCACCAAAATATACAGACCATCAAATTGTTTTTCAGCCCTAGCTACACAAAATGTACGTCATCATCGTCGTCGTCATCGTCATCGTCGTCGTCATCGCCACCGCCGTCGCCATCGGGGATCATGCACGCTCACAGACAGCACTACTCTAGTAGTAGTGCTTGCCCAGCCAGCTCCTAAGCCACAACACCCTGTGAGCGTCTGCCATAGCAACGAACCCAACACCCTGGGCCTTGTTGTCAAGCAGGTGGCTAAGAGTTGTCATGAGAGCCTCATCGCTGAAACCACCCTGGGTCATGACAGCGTCATATAGGTCAGGGTGGACGTCGAGGGGCTTGCACTCCCTGATGGTTACTGCCACCTCCTTCACCGCCTCAGCCATGCTGCAAAAGACATTGATCTCCTCCTCCATCAAGCCTCCTTTCTTCCTCTTCCTATCATGTACGGGGTCAAATGGCTTGTCGAAGGGCTTCACGAAGGGCTTGTAAGGGCCATCAAGGACGGGGTCCCAGGAAAGTATGGCATGGGAGAACCACGAGGCTCCCTCGAGCCCATGGCATGCTTCCCGGTTGCTAGCCCGAAGGAGAAGATGTGGTGCATCTGGCGGTAGTTCTGTATGGGTGTGTTGAGGAACTCAGCGTCCCTTGGGTGGTCCTAAGAATGAAACACGAGTGTTGTTATTTGCGATTATGAGTAGGTAATGGTGGACAGTATGAAAAGGAAGAGGGCTATGAGCTAACCGCGACATGGCCGGCGTAGTGCTCTGCCTCTAGAACTATGGAGCAAGTGTTCTCATCCCATGAGGCGCCGCTAAGGTCTCTCATCTTGGACACTTGGATCCATCGACATCTCCACTCCCTCAGGTGGTTGTACACTTGGGTGGCAGACACCTCCTGCCCACAGAACTCGAACACCTGCTTCGCAACAGTGTTCAAGTGCACCTCCTTGAAGCCCTTGTCAGTCCTAACTCCACTAAAGATGAGCTCACACATCTTGTTCAGTACAAACATGGACATGAACGACTGCCACTTCATGTTGTTCGACCTATCATCCTTCTTTGCCTTTGCTGGTGCTACCTTGAGTGCAGCGGCAGCAGCAGCAGCAGCAACAGGAGTTGGCTCAACGAGCACTACTGGCACATAGAGGGAATCAGATGCGAACACCTCTGAATCAGGTGCCATCTTGGACATAGGCTGCGAGTCCTCGACAAATGATGGATCAAACTAGTTGTCGGACAGGACAAGGGCCTGACTAAGATCTTGGGTCTGCGTGGTCATGTCCTACAATTGTAGAACGCATTGACAATAAGCATAGCACACAACATACCGGACTATCCATGAAAGCAGGAGCATACATGTACATGGTTCATGTAGGATCTTGAAGTATGTCTAGAGGGGGGGGTGATTAGACTACTTGACCAAATAAAAACTTAACCTTTGCCCAATTTTAGTCTTTGGCAGATTTTAGCAAATTTAGCACAAGTCAAGCAATCTTAACACAATTCAAGCAAGCATGCAAAGAGTATATGAGCAGCGAAAAATAAAGCATGCAACTTGCAAGAATGTAAAGGGAAGGGTTTGGAGAATTCAAACGCAATTTGGAGACATGGTGATTTCTGAGCCGTGGTTCCGATAGGTGGTGCTATCGTACATCCATGTTGATGGAGACTTCAACCCACGAAGGGTAACAGATGTGCGAGTCCACGGAGGGCTCCACCCAAGAAGGGTCCACGAAGAAGCAACCTTGTCTATCCCACCATGGTCGTCGCCCACGAAGGACTTGCCTCACTAGCGGTAGATCTTCACGAAGTAGGCGATCTCCTTGCCCTTACAAACTCCTTGGTTCAACTTCACAATCTTGTTGGAGGCTCGCAAGTGACACCTAGCCAATCTAGGAGACACCACTCTCCAAGAAGTAACAAATGGTGTGTTGATGATGAACTCCTTGCTCTTGTGCTTCAAATGATAGTCTCCCCAACACTCAACTCTGTCACATAGGATTCGTATTTGGTGGAAAGAAGATTTGAGTGGAAAGCAACTTGGGTAAGGCTAGAGATCAAGATTCATATGGTAGGAATGGAATATCTTGGTCTCAACACATGAGTAGGTGGTTCTCTCTCAGAAATGGTAAGTTGGAAGTGTAGGTTTGTTCTGATGGCTCTCTCCACGAATGAAGAGGAGGTGGAGGGGTATATATAGCCTCCACAAAAAAATCTAATCATTACACACAATTTACCAATCTCGGTGGGACCGAATTGAGAAATTCGGTCTGACTGATTCAGTAAACCTAGTGATCGTTAGGGTTTTCTGTGGGACCGACATGCAACTCGGTAGGACCGATATGGTTAGGGTTAGGGCATAACGTAATCTCGGTGAGACCGATTACACAAACTCGGTGAGACCGATTTTGGTAATAAGCTAACCACAGAGTTGGTCAGATAAACTCGGTGGGACCGAAATGTTACGAAAGGGAAACAGAGAGTTTACATTGCAATCTCGGTGGGAACGATCGCTCATCTCGGTGGTACCAAAACATTACGAAGGGAAACAGAGAGATTACAATTCCATCTCGATGAGATCCCTATCGGTAAGACCGATTTGCCTAGAGTTTGTGGCAGTGGCTATGACATCTGAACTCGGTGGTGCCGGATAAAAAGAATCGGTGGGGCCGAGTTGGACTTTAGGTTTAGGTCATATGTGGATGTGGGAAAGCAATTGAGGGTTTTGGAGCATATCACTAAGCACTATGAAGCAAGAACCCCATTAAGCAACACCTCATCCCTCCTTGATAGTATTGGCTTTTCCTATAGACTCAATGTGATCTTGGATCACTAAAATATAAAATGTAGAGTCTTGAGCTTGAGGCTTGAGCCAATCCTTTTATCCTAAGCATTTTGAGGGGTCCACTTTTCTCATCCATGCCATGCCATTCATTGAGCTTTCCTGAAATATTTATCTTGGAATAGTATTAGCTCAATGAGCTATATGTTGTTAGGAATTACCAAAACCACCTAGGGATAGTTGCACTTTCAACCTCCCCCTTTTTGGTAATTGATGACAACATATAGATCAAAGCTTCGACAAATGATAATAAGATTGAAAAACATTGTCGCTTTGAGAAGTATGTGAAATGTGAGAGCTCCCCCTAAGTTTGTGCATAGTTTAAGATTTGCTTTGGACTGCAAATGCACATAGAGTTAGGTTCATGAGTTACTCTCCCATGTCACATACATCTTGGTGGAGCGCTCAAAATGATAATAATCAAAATACATGCACTCGTCACCAAGCAAAGTGAATGATCATATAGAAATAAAAGGATAATGTCATCCAACAAGCATTAATGTAGCGTATGATCAAACACATGATCATCATAGTATCACACAGACAATAAAGTATCTCAAACAAGCGAAAACAAACAAAGTTCAACCACAAAAAAACAAGAGAGAACAAAAGCAAACTCTCTCTCTCAAAGCCTATGATCTTATACATTTTCTCCCCCTTTGGCAAAAAGTTACCAAAAAGTTCGTAGAAAATGCATAGTACTATGTCATCTCTCAGGCTTGGTCTTGATGTGGTGGTGTAGATATGACTCCAAGGACGAAGGCATCAGTTGATGAAGTTGGAGCTGGTGGAGTAGATGCTGGAGCTAGTGGCACTGAAGTTGTAGCAGGTGCAGATGAAGTTGCTCTTGTGTCTGTCACAGGCACTGCAGCTGATCTCCGAGCTCTAGGCACTCTAGCAAATGCCTCAGTGGTTGTCTTGTCCTTCCTCTCATGCATGTCATCCTGGAGTTGCTCAACAACAGACTGGATCTCAGATACCTTCACATCCAAGTCATAGAACTTCTGCTCCATGATCCTCTCCAGGCTCTCTTGGTTTTGAGTCAGGATGGCCAACCCTTTCTCAATCCTTAAAGTGGATGCTATCAAGTAGCCGAGTTGATCTTGCTTGCTCTTCAGGAAGTACTCAGATGCCTCATCAATTGTTGGCATCTTGGCAGCCTTCTCAGTCCTTGCCTTCTCCTTCTTTGTTTGTGCTTACACAGAAGATGGTTCATCTTCATCCATAACCACTTGGTTGTCCTCAAAATCTGGATAGATAGGCATGTGATCCTTGTCCAACAAGCATGTGCCAGTGCCCATCTTGGAGTTAATCAGCTCCTAGATCTGTGGGACATACCCACAACTTTCTCTTCTGGTCTGCAGCTGTCCTCTAGATAGTTTCAACAATGAGGCTTATGACCTTGAACTTTTGAGGCACATCAAACAAGTGTAGCAGATTTATAGCATGGCCTCTGATCATGTTATGATCACCTGACTTGGGTAAAAGTGTGTGCCTGAGGATCCAGTTGATGGTTGGCAGTCCTGAAAGAAGGAAATGTACAGATCCAAACTTGTGTGTTTCAACAGCAGCATCTGGGATCTCCTTGTACATGTGTGCCATAGTGTTGTGATCCATCTTCTTCTTGGCATAGACATCCAAGTCATCCTCTTTCTCCTTTGGTCCATTGATCAGATTGGCCCATTCTTCAATAGTAGACTGGTACCTTGTACCTTTAGACATCCATACTATCCTGCCATCTGGATAAAAGTGTGTTGTGGAGTAGAATTGCATTATTAGCTCATCATTCCACTTTGTGAGCTTCTGCCCAACAAAGTCATCCACTCCACAACCCTTGAAACTGTCATGCACACCAGGATAGAGTTCTTCATTTTCCTTGATGTATTTCCAGTCCACCCATCTCATGTCACAGACTATTGGTTTCTTGTCCAGCAGCACTATCTCATAGAAATCCTGTTGTTCCTTTGTATGGAACCTGTAGTCCATAGCAGTTCTCCTCCTGACTGCATAAGGATCAGTCAACCTCCACTATCTGAGTCCTGCATCCTTTCTCAGCTTCATGTTCTCAGCAACAGGATGAGCATCGTTATGATCTGGAATTTTAGACTTCAACTTTCTCAGAACATGCTCTTCATCTTCTTCCTCTTCAGCAACAACTTCAGGCACTGGGGCCTTGTTCTTTTCAGCAGTTGGGATGTTCCTGGTACTCCTCTTTGGTGCAGTATTGGGCTTGGAAGCAGCCTTAGGTGCTTCTTTGGGCTTTGGGAGCTGGTGCAGCAGCTTCTTCTTCCTCCTCTTCCATCATGGAAGGCTTTCCAACAACCCTGGCCGTGGTCTTCTTGACCCTTTCCTTCCTCTTCTTTTCAATCACCTCTGGCTCCTTGGGTTCTGATCTCTTAGTTTCCTGAGTTGATGCTCTGACTTTCAGCATAGGAGTCCTCTTGGCAGGGACTTTCCTATTCAGTCCTAGCTTGGTGGCTGCAGCAGTGTCATATTCCTTCCTGAGCACTTTCCTGGATGTGGCTTCATCCTCTTCTGCCACATAGTCTTCATCCTCTGAGTCTGAAGTTTTCTTCTTCCTGTTCCTGGTGGTAGCTTTGGGTAAGTTGCTTGGGGTGGTCCTGCTGCCATCAGCTGAGGAACTAGAGGGACTAGTGCCCTCACTCATAGGAACCTGCTCCTCTTCCCTATTCTGGCTGTCACTCTGATCAGACATGTTGCAAACACTGACTGTTGACCCTGTGAATAGATATAGTTGAGATAGAGGGGATGAGCATCACAAAAATACAGAGGTTTTTGCAAAAGATTTGAATTAAAAACTTAGTTTTAGTTTTCCATAGAAAGCATTTCGGATCAACCGATTTGTAAACTCGGTGATACCGAAGCAGCTCTAGGAACCTAAACTAGTGAACTCGGTCAGACCGAGTCACAGTTTGGTGGCACCGAGACTGCTAGGGTTTCACAAAGTTCTGAATTCGGTCTCACCGATTTGCAATTCTCGGTCAGACCGAGAATTACATGTGCAATGGCCTTGGCCAAATCGGTGGAACCGATTTCTACAACTCGGTGGGTCCGAGATGGTTTCGGCGGAAACCTAACCCTAAATTTTCAATCCATCTACGGATTGTTTTGACTAGATGAGATAGTTTCAATCGTGGCAAGATTCATGGCGAACACAATGTGCTAGGAATCAGATAGGGATAGCACAGCGATCAAGTCCATACCCTAGCTCGGCGATGGACTTGCTACGGCGGCAACAACGGTGTTGATTCCCATTGACGACAGCGGAGACCAGCGGCGGGAGGCGGCTGGCGACGAGGAGGATGATCCGGAGACCCTGGAGGCAGAGTGGGCTGAGCGCGGGCGAAAGTGTTCAGAGAAAATTTCCAAAATTTTGCCCGTGGGTATATATAGCCCGACCCTGACGGTGTGACCGAGTGGAACAACTCGGTGGCACCGAGGTGCATTACTGCAGGCAGTTACTGCAACTCGGTGAGACCGAAATGTTCAAATCAGTTGCACCAAGATTGAAAACCGAGATCGACTTAGTGTTCTCGGCATGACCGAAATGGAAGAATCGGTCAGACCGAAACACACAAAGAAGTTTTGGAAGTTTAAGTCCATGACGAATCGGGGACTCCGAGTGCTCCTCACACAGAGTGGTTCGAATCTGACTTGATCAAATTTTGTGATGTAGCATGAATAGAGTTTGAGACAAGAAAAGCATGCATAGCTAGAAGGTTCTTAGGCATTCTTGTCATCCACTTGGCCAAAAGAAAAAGAAGCCAAACAAGCAAATCTACCAGTGGATGTCCTCGAATGAGTAAAATATGCAACCAACATGCTCACACAATAAAATGACAAATGAAATATGTGGCAGAGCATGCACAACCAATTCTAGCATCTATCAAGCAATTGGCGATGACTAGGTCATCTATCTATGAGTATATTGACTTAGGAGTCAAATGAGAACATTTGATCATAGGTCATACTCATCATTTAAGCTCAAGTGGGGTTACCACTTTTACATAAAGCATTGATGTGTTCACACCATTAGAGTTGCTTTAGCTCAATTCTTAGAGTAAAGATCCCCCTAGATGTGAGATCCCCCCTTAGAGGGATGAACTAACCTTGGGTTTTGTCGATGATGACTTCATGTAGGTGTTGAAGATGTGGATGCTCAATGTTGATGTAGATCTTTTGGAGCAATCCTTTGGAGTGAGTTGCATTTTCAATACCTACACGGGTTAGTCCCACAAGGAACAAACAAGGATATCCATAGACATAGAGTGATGCTCACACAAGATGATGTCTATGAAAGCATTAGGTTACCTTGTCCCTTGTCTTACCAACAAGAGGGTTTGTGACTCCTTGAACTAGTGCAAGATGTGAAAGTTGATTGCACTTGTCCTTGCCAAAATGATGTGAGTGAAGAATGTTGGCGGAGTCACCCTCAAGAACTCTCTAGTTCTTCTTCTTTGGGATCCACACCATGTTGATGGGAATCCTTGGAGTTGTAGTTGTACTTGATGAAGTAGAACTTGACTTAGTCTTGGGAACCCACTTGGCCAAGGCCCTGGGAGCTTCTTCAAATGCGTCAATCTCCTCTTGAAGCTCACCCTTGCCTTTTTGCTTGTGGTCTTGTGGTGGAAGATCATCTTGAGCTTGTGTCCCTTTGAAGGAAGTAGGATCATACTTCTCTTGTTGAGGAACAAACTTCGTTTTGGGGTATTGATCTTCTTCCCACTCAACTCCATTGGCATTGAACTTTCGTTCAAAACCAACACCTTGGTTCTTCCTGTGCCTTCCTTGCTTGCGTACAATTTCCTCGAATTGCTTACTCCCGGCAAGGCTCTTGTAAACACCTTTCTCTATAATTCCCTTCAATAAACTATTTTCTTGCTCAAGTGTAACTCGGCTAAGAGAATCATTAGTGGAATCAAGAGAACTACTAGAAGCAACAACATTGGATTTAGCATGATTATTGTTACTACTAGAGGAAGAATCCTTCTTGTTCTTGTTACTAGACTTGACTTGAGGCATGTAAGTAGATAAGAGTAAACTCTTGGCAATGTAAGAAGAACTTTTATTGTGAAGATCATCATTGATTGCCTTTAAGAACTCATGCTCTTACTCAAGGTTGAGCTTTTCAAAGCGTAATTTCTCATGAGTCCTTAAAAGTTCTCGATGATCCCCTAAGATAGTTTCATGAGCTAACTTAAGAGTGTTTAGTTCTTTAGTTAGGAGCTCAATTTTCTCCTTATCATCGTCATTCGTTTTATCTTGATTAGCATGATTAATTGACATTTCATCATAGTATTCATCACTAGAGTTGTCAATAAGTAAATCATCATCACCTAGAAAGTCATCTTCATCACTATTGAAATCAACATACTCGGGGTGTGTTACCTTTGGGCCTTTAGCCATGAAGCATCTTCCAAGTCCTTCATTTGGTGAATCAAATATGTCGTGGGTGACACAAGTGCTAGACCGGCAACACCTTCATCTTGAGTATGTTCAAAGTCGGAGTGATAGCTTCTCTCGGAGTGATGTTCAGAGTCGGACCCGGATACCCATTCACCAACATGAGCTTGATGTCTTCGTTTTGTGTAGCGCCTTGATGACTTGTCCTCCCTTTCTGAATCCTTGCTTCTCCGGGATGTTCTTCGTTCATAACAATCATCTCTACTCCTTCTCTCTCTTGGCGGTAATTCTTCTCTTCTACTTCTCCTCTTAGGTGATTCTTCTCTTCTTTTGTAGGGAGCTGTACACTCATTGGAATAGTGTCTAGGTCTTCCACAGTTATAGCAATTTCGCTCTCTACTGGAAGATATTTTGTCATTGTAGGACCTTGACTTGGAACTTCTTTCCTTGCTTCCACTCTTGTAGAATTTGTTGAAGTTCTTCACCATTAGGCTCAGTTCTTCATTGAAGGTTTGTTTCTCAATTGATGATGTGGGAGCTTCACATGAGGCTTTGTATGCACCACTTGACTTGTTGTGCAGCTCCTCCTTATCCTTGAGTGACATCTCATGAGCAACAATTCTTCCAATGACCTCCGTTGGCTTGAGATTCTTGTAATTGGGCATCATTTGGATCAATGTGCACACAGTATCATATTTTCCATCCAAAGCTCTTAGGATCTTCTTAATGATGAATTTGTCAGTCATCTCTTCACTTCCTAAGCCGGCAATCTCATTTGTGATGAGAGCAAGCCTAGAGTACATTTCAGCAATGCCTTCACCATCCTTCATCTTGAACTTGTCAAGTTGACTTTGAAGCACATCCAATTTGGATTCCTTGACGGAGTCGGTACCTTCGTGCATATCAATCAAAGTGTCCCAAATTTCCTTTGCATTCTCAAGACGGCTGATTTTGTTGAATTCTTCGGGGCACAATCCGTTGAAGAGGATATCACAAGCGTGAGCGTTGTATCGCAGCATCTTTAACTCATCCGCGCTAGCTTCACGGTTCGGTTCTCTCCCATCAAAGAATTCACCTTGCAAGCCAATACACACAATAGCCCAAACGGCGGGGTTATGTCCGAGAATATGCATTTTCATCTTATGCATCCAACTAGCAAAATTTGTACCATCAAAGTAAGGACCTCTACGGTGGTAGTTTCCCTCGCTAGACGCCATACTCTCCTAGGTTGTGAAACCAAGGCTATGACCACCAAAAGCTATGGAAATCAAAGCAAATGGATACCAAAGCTCTAATACCACTTGTAGGATCTTGAAGTATGTCTAGAGGGGGGGGGGTGATTAGACTACTTAACCAAATAAAAAATTAACCTTTTCCCAATTTTAGTCTTTGGCAGATTTTAGCAAATTTAGCACAAGTCAAGCAATCTTAACACAATTCAAGCAAGCATGCAAAGAGTATATGAGCAGCGGAAAATAAAGCATGCAACTTGCAAGATTGTAAAGGGAAGGGTTTGGAGAATTCAAACGCAATTTGGAGAGACGGTGATTTTTGAGCCATGGTTCCGATAGGTGGTGCTATCGTACATCCATATTGATGGAGACTTAAACCCATGAAGGGTAACGGCTGCGCGAGTCCATGGAGGGCTCCACCCAAGAAGGGTCCACAAAGAAGCAACCTTGTCTATCCCACCATGGCCGTCGCCCACGAAGGACTTGCCTCACTAGCGGTAGATCTTTGCTACGTCTTGAGCTTGCGTTGGTTTTCCTCGAAGAGGAGAGGGTGATGCAACAATAGTAGCGTAAGTATTTCCCTCAATTTTTGAGAACCAAGGTATCAATCCAGTAGGAGGCTTCTCAACAAGTCCCACGAACCTACACAAACAAATAAAGAACTCGCAACCAACGCGACAAAGGGGTTGTCAATCCATTCACGGCCAATTGTGAAAGTGAGATCTGATAGAGATAGTATGATAAGATAAATATATTTTTGGTATTTTATAATATAGATGCAGAAAATAAAGATGCAAATAAAAGTAGATTGGGAGCAAATATGATAAGAGATAGACCTGGGGGCCATGGGTTTCACTAGAGGCTTCTCTCAAGAGCATAAGTATTACGGTGGGTGAATAAATTATTGTCGAGCAATTGATAGAAAAGCGAATAATTATGACGTTATCTAGGCATGATCATGTATATAGGCATCACGTCCATAACAAGTAGACCGACTCCTGCCTGCATCTACTACTATTACTCCACACATCGACCACTATCCAGCATGCATCTAGAGTATTAAGTTCATAAGAACAGAGTAACGCATTAAGCAAGATGACATTATGTAGAGGGATAAACTCAAGCAATATGATATAAACCCCATCTTTTTATCCTCGATGGCAACAATACAATACGTGTCTTGCAACCCTTTCTGTCACTGGGTAAGAACACCGCAAGATTGAACCCAAAGCTAAGCATGTCTCCCATGGCAAGAAAGATCAATCTAGTAGGCCAAACCAAACCGATAATTCGAAGAGACTTGCAAAGATAACTCAATCATATAAAAGAATTCAGAGAAGATTCAATTATTATCCATAGATAAATCTGATCATAAACCCACAATTCATCCGATCTCGACAAACACACCGCAAAAAGAGATTACATCGAATAGATGTCCACAAGAGAGGGGGAGAACATTGTATTGAGATCCAAAAAGAGAGAAGAAGCCATCTAGCTAATAACTATGGACCCGTAGGTCTGTGGTAAACTACTCACAACTCATAGGAGGGGCAAGGATGTTGATGTAGAAGCCCTCCATGGTGGATTCCCCTCCGGCAGAACACCAGCGACGGCTCCAAGATGGGATCTCGCGGATACAGAAGGTTACGGTGGTGGAAATTGTGTTTTGGGTGCCTCCTAGATGTTTTCGGGGTACGTAGGCTTATATAGGAGGAAGAAGTACGCCGGTGGACGCCCGAGGGGCCCACGAGACAGGGGGCGCGCCCTATAAGGAGGGGGCACGCCCTCCTATCTCGTAGAGGCTCCGGTTGTTTCTTGACTTGCACTCCAAGTCCTCTGGGTCATGTTCGTTCCAAAAATCACGCTCCCGAAGGTTTCATTCCGTTTGGACTCCGTTTGATATTCCTTTTCTTCGAAATACTGAAATAGGCAAAAAAAACAGCAATACAGGTTGGGCCTCCGGTTAGTAGGTTAGTCCCAAAAATGATATAAATGTGTAGAATAAAGCCCATAAACACCCAAAACAGGTAATATAATAGCATGGAACAATCAAAAATTATAGATACGTTGGAGACGTATCAAGCATCCCCAAGCTTATTTCCTGCTCGTCCTCGAGTAGGTAAATGATAAAAAAGAAAATTTTGATGTGGAATGCTACCTAGCATAGTACTCAATGTAATTTTCTTTAATGTGGCATGAATGTTCAGATCCAAATGACTCAAGATAAAAGCTTATAAAACATAAAAATAATAATGCTTCAAAGCATACTAACAGATAATCATGTCCTATTAAAATAACATAGCCAAAGAAAGCTTATCCCTACAAAATCATATAGTTAGGCCATGCTTCATTTCCATTACACAAAATACTCCCATCATGTACAACACCGATGACGAGCCGAGCAATTGGTTCATACTTTTTAACGCGTTTCAGCTTTTCAACTCTTACACACTACATGAGCGCAAGCCATGGACATAGCACTATGGTGGTCTAATATGGTGGTTGTGAGGACAAAAAGTGGGAGAAGATAGTCTCGCATCAACTAGGCGTATCAACGGGCTATGGAGATGCCCATCAATAGATATTAATGTGAGTGAGTAGGGATTGCCATGCAATGGATGCACTAGAGTTATAAATATATGAAAGCTCAACAAAAGAAACTAAGTGGGTGTGCATCCAACTTGCTTGCTCACGAAGACCTAGGGCACTTTGAGGAAGCCCATCATTGGAATATACAAGCCAAGTTCTATAATGAAAAATTCCCACTAGTATATGAAAGTGACAACATATGAGACTCTCTATTATGAAGATCATGGTGCTATTTTTGAAGCACAAGTGTGGAAAAAGAGATAGTAGCAATTGTCCCTTCTTTCTTTTTCTCTCATTTTATTTTTTTCCTTTTCTTTTTCTCTTTTTTTTCTTTTCCTTTTTTTCCTTTTCTTTTTTTTCTTTTTGTTCTTTTTGGTGGGCTTCTTTGGCCTCTTTTATTTTTATAAAGTCCGAAGTTCCATCCCGACTTGTGGGGGATAGTCTTCATCATCCTTTCCTCACTGGGACAATGCTCTAATAATGAAGATCATCACACTTATATGGATTTACAACCCAAGAATTACAACTCAAAGCTAGAACAAGATATGACTCTATGTGAATGCCTCCGGCGGTGTACCGGGATATGTAATGAATCAAGAGCGACATGTATGAAAATTATGAAGGTGGCCTTGCCACAAATACGATGTCAACTACATGATCATGCAAAGAGCAATATGACAATGATGAAACGTGTCATAATAAACGGAATGATGGAAAGTTGCATGGCAATATATCTCGAAATGGCTATGGAAATGCCATAATAGGTAGGTATGGTGGCTGTTTTTGAGGAAGGTAAATAATGTGTTTATGCTACCGGCAAAAATTGCGCAGTAAAATAGAGGTTAGCTAAGTGGAAGGATGAGTGTGCGTATATCCATGGACTCACATTAGTCATAAAGAACTCATATACTTATTGCAAAAATCTACTTCGCCCTCGAAGCAAAGTACTACTACGCATGCCCCAAGAGGGATAGATTGCTAGGAAAAAATTCCATCGCTCGTCCCCGACTGCCACTCATAAGGAAGACACTCAAAAGAGCACCTCATGCAACAAATTTGTCACACAACTTTTACCATACGTGCATGCTACGGGACTTGCCAACTTCAACAAAAGTATTTCTCAATTTCATAATTATCCACTAGCATGACCCTAACGTTACTACCTTTATATCTCAAAACAATTATCAAGCATCAAATTGATCCTAGCATCCAATTCATTTTCTATGATAGTTTTTATTATACCCAACTTGGATGCTCATCATTCTAGGACCAAATTTGTAACCATAGCAAATACCATGCTGTTCTAAAAGACTCTCAAAATAATATAAGTGAAGCATGAGAGACTAGCAATTTCTTCAAAATTAAGACACCACCGTGCTCTAAAAGATATAAGTGAAGCACTAGAGCAAAAACTATCAAGCTCAAAAGATATAAGTGAAGCACATAGAGTATTCTAGCAAATTCTAATCAAATAGGCTTCTCCAAAAAGGTGTGTACAGCAAGGATGATTGTGGTAAACTAAAAAGCAAAGACTAATATAATACACGACGCTCCAAGCAAAACACATATCATGTGGCGAATAAAAATATAGCTCCAAGTAAAGTTACCAACGAAGACGAAAGAGGGGATGCCTTCCCGGGGCATCCCCAAGCTTAGGCTTTTGGCTATCCTTGAATATATTGGGGTGCCTTGGGCATCCCCAAGCTTAGGCTCTTGCCACCCTTTATTCCATAGTCCATAAAAGCTTTACCCAAAACTTGAAAACTTCACAACACAAAACTCAACAGGAAATCTTATAAACTCCGTTAGTGAAAGAAAAGAAAACCACCACATAAGGTACTGTAATGAACTAATTCTTTATTTATTTTAGTGTTAAACCTACTGTATTCCAACTTCTCTATGGTTTATAAACTATTTTACTAGCCATAGATGCATCAAAATAAGCAAACAACACACGAAAAACAGAATCTGTCAAAAACAGAACAGTCTGTAGCAATCTGTAACTAACGCAAACTTCTGGAACTCTAAAAATCCTACAAAAATAGGATGTACTGGAGAATTTGTTTATTGATCAGCATAAGAAAGAATAAAAAAATCTCGTTTCTGTGATTTATTGAATTTTTTCTCGTGAGTGCAAAGTTTCTGTTTTTCAGCAGAATCAAATCAACTATCATCATAGTTTATCCTATAGGTTCTTCTTGGCACAAACACTAATTAAAAGCTAAAAACACATATAAACAGAAAGTAGAAACAAAATTTAACACTAAACAGGAACAAAAACAAAGAACATGAAGAAAATTGGGTTGCCTCCCAACTAGCGCTATCGTTTAATGCCCCTAGCTAGGCATAAAAGCGAAGATAGATCTAACGAGTGCCATCTTTGGCACTTGATAAGGAGAAAGAGGATCTTATTTCTATGGCATTCATTCTTCTATTTAGGGTAAGCACATTTCCATTAATGGATGAAGTAAGATTAAGCACGTTACGGAAGTTTGCATCTAAGCTAGACTTCATCTCTTTGATAATTTCATTTTGATAGAAGCACAAGAGAGTAGTGGATTCAACCTTGTCATTCATAGGGTGCCCAAATATGGTTTTCATTTTTTCATAGGTATCTATAGCATCCCCTTCAAGAAAACCTTCTTCAAAAATTGAGTCTAGAACTTGTTTGAAAGAAGCGGGCAAGCCAACATAAAAACTCTTTAAGTAAACTTGAATTTGATATTGTGGCACATAGCTAGCCCGAATCCTTAATAACCTATCCCAAGCATCTTTTAAAGACTCATCAAGCAAATAACGAAAAATTCCGGAGTCATCTTCATCACAATCATTTAAATTCTCATGGATAACCCCGGTAGGTCTCCCCATAGCCTCATTATTTAAGAGCTTAGAGAGGACAGAGGGGCTATCCAAGGCACTAGAATTAGGGAGAGGCCCCCTAGTTCTTTTTATCTCAGCCATGGCAACGGAAAGGCAAATCGAAGAGAGAGGAGAGAGATTGGGAAATAGAAGGCGAATAAAACGGCAAATGTGAAGTGGGGGAGAGGAAAACAAGAGGCAAATGGCAAATAATGTAAATGCGAGGGAGATGAGTTTGTGATGGGTACTTGGTATGTCTTGACTTGAGCGAAGACCTCCCCGGCAACGGCGCCAGAAATCCTTCTTGCTACGTCTTGAGCTTGCGTTGGTTTTCCTCGAAGAGGAGAGGGTGATGCAGCAATAATAGCGTAAGTATTTCCCTTAGTTTTTGAGAACCAAGGTATCAATCCAGTAGGAGGCTTCTCAACAAGTCCCACGAACCTACACAAACAAATAAAGAACTCGCAACCAACGCGACAAAGGGGTTGTCAATCCCTTCATGACCACTTGGGAAAGTGAGATCTGATAGAGATAGTATGATAAGATAAATATATTTTTGGTATTTTATAATATAGATGCAGAAAATAAAGATGCAAATAAAAGTAGATTGGAAGCAAATATGATAGAGATAGACCCGGGCCATAGGTTTCACTAGAGGCTTCTCTCAAGAGCATAAGTATTACGGTGAGTGAACAAATTACTCTCGAGCAATTGATAGAAAAGCGAATAATTATGACGTTATCTAGGCATGATCATGTATATAGGCATCAGTCCATAAAAAGTAGACCGACTCCTGCCTGCATCTACTACTATTACTCCACACATCGACCGCTATCCAGCATGCATCTAGAGTATTAAGTTCATAAGAACAGAGTAACGCATTAAGCAAGATGACATGATGTAGAGGGATAAACTCAAGCAATATGATATAAACCCCATCTTTTTATCCTCGATGGCAACAATACAATACGTGTCTTGCAACCCTTTCTGTCACTGGGTAAGAACACCGCAAGATTGAACCCAAAGCTAAGCACTTCTCCCATGGCAAGAAAGATCAATCTAGTAGGCCAAACCAAACCGATAATTCGAATAGACTTGCAAAGATAACTCAATCATATAAAAGAATTCAGAGAAGATTCAATTATTATCCATAGATAAATCTGATCATAAACCCACAATTTATCAAATCTCGACAAACACACCGCAAAAAGAGATTACATCGAATAGATCTCCACAAGAGAGGGGGAGAACATTGTATTGAGATCCAAAAAGAGAGAAGAATACATCTAGCTAATAACTATGGACCCGTAGATCTGTGGTAAACTACTCACAACTCATAGGAGGGGCAAGGATGTTGATGTAGAAGCCCTCCGTGGTGGATTCCCCCTCCGGTAGAACGCCGGCGACGGCTCTAAGATGGGATCTCGCGGATACAGAAGGTTACGGTGGTGGAAATTGTGTTTCGGGTGCCTCCTGGATGTTTTCGGGGTACGTAGGCTTATATAGGAAGAAGAAGTACGTTGGTGGACGCCCGAGGGGCCCACGAGACAGGAGGGTGCACCCTATAAGGGGGGGGGGGGACGCCCTCCTATCTCGTGGAGCCTCCGGTTGTTTCTTGACTTGCACTCCAAGTCCTCTGGACCACGTTCGTTCCAAAAATCACGCTCCCGAAGGTTTCATTCCGTTTGGACTCCGTTTGATATTCCTTTTCTTCGAAATACTGAAATAGGCAAAAAAACAGCAATACGGGTTGGGCCTCCGGTTAGTAGGTTAGTCCCAAAAATGATATAAATGTGTAGAATAAAGCCCATAAACATCCAAAACAGGTAATATAATAGCATGGAACAATAAAAAATTATAGATACGTTGGAGAAGTATCAATCTTCATGAAGTAGGCGATCTCCTTGCCCTTACAAACTCCTTGATTCAACTCCACAATCTTGTCGGAGGCTCCCAAGTGACACCTAGCCAATCTAGGAGACACCACTCTCCAAGAAGTAACAAATGGTGTGTTGATGGTGAACTCCTTGCTCTTGTGCTTCAAATGATAGTCTCCCCAACACTCAACTCTCTCTCACAGGGTTCGGATTTGGTGGAAAGAAGATTTGAGTGGAAAGCAACTTGGGCAAGGCTACAGATCAAGATTCATATGGTAGGAATGGAATATCTTGGTTTCAACACATGTGTAGGTGGTTCTCTCTCAGAAATGGTAAGTTGGAAGTGTAGGTTTGTTCTGATGGCTCTCTCCATGAATGAAGAGGAGGTGGAGGGGTATATATAGCCGCCACACAAAATCTAACCGTTACACACAATTTACCAATCTTGGTGGGACCGAATTGAGAAACTCGGTCTGACCGATTCAGTAAACCTAGTGACCGTTAGGGTTTTTGGTGGGACCGACATGCAACTCGGTAGGACCGATATGGTTAGGGTTAGGGAATAACGTAATCTCGGTGAGACCGATTACACAAACTCGGTGAGACTGATTTTGGTAATAAGCTAACCACAGAGTTGGTCAGATAAACTCGGCGGGACCGGTTCGCTCATTTCGGTGGGACCGAAATGTTACGAAAGGGAAACAGAGAGTTTACATTGCAATCTCGGTGGGACCAATCGCTCATCTCGGTGGTACCGAAACGTTACAAAGGGAAACAAAGAGATTACAATCCCATCTCGATGAGATCCCTATCGGTAAGACCGATTTGCCTAGGGTTTGTGGCAGTGGCTATGACATCTGAACTCGGTGGTGCCGGATAGAAAGAACCGGTTGGGCCGAGTTGGACTTTAGGTTTAGGTGATATGTGGATGTGGGAAAGCAGTTGAGGGTTTTGGAGCATATCACTAAGCACTATGAAGCAAGAACCTCATTAAGCAACACCTCATCCCTCCTTGATAGTATTGGCTTTTCCTATAGACTCAATGTGATCTTGGATCACTAAAATATAAAATGTAGAGTCTTGAGCTTGAGGCTTGAGCCAATCCTTTTATCCTAAGCATTTTGAGGGGTCCACTTTTCTCATCCATGTCATGCCATTCATTGAGCTTTCCTGAAATATTTATCTTGGAATAGTATTAGCTCAATGAGCTATATGTTGTTAGGAATTACCAAAACCACCTAGGGATAGTTGCACTTTCAGTTCATCACTATCATAGCAAGCACATGATTCATCACTATCATACTAAGCACATATGGTTCATCGCTATCATACTAAGCATACCGGACAATCTATGAGCACGAACATACATCTACAACAAACAACATGCTACAAATGGACCACCAATAGTTACAAATCACAGATCTAAGCATGAATCAACACAAGAACAAGCTTCAACTTCAAACTCCACTTCTAATCTAGCCTACCACATGCTTGAACATCTAGCCCTACCACTAGTTGCAACCGCAGCATAGCAATCAACCATATCAGCTGATAGATCAGACCACTAATCAACCACGCATCTAGA
>NC_041389.1:499314531-499324094 GCF_002162155.2 Triticum dicoccoides
TGGAAGATCAACGCCGGCCGGTGAAGGATCACCGACGCCGTGGCCCACCGACCGATAAAGATGCGCCGCTTACCTGCTCGTCGGTGCCTATGCGCGTCGGCGGTAAAGCTCGAACGGAGGGAGAATGGTGGCGGGAGTTGGTGCAGTGAGGGAGGGGGCTAAATAGGGGTGGACCCGGTGGGAGGTGAGCCAAAATCCTCCCGTTGATTTTTCGGCGACGCGGGTGAGCTCGCGCCATCTTCCTGCTCGAACAAGGAGAGAAACGCATCACCCTCCCCTGCCTCGCCCGAGCCAGCCTCGCGAGCTACTGCCGATTCGGATGTTTCCCATGGGCCTGGTCTAGACGTGCTAGTTTCGTGCGATGCGGGCCGCACAGTAAACGCACGCAACCAAATGGGTCAAGTTCTTCTCGCGCGGGCCAGGCTGGGCCATATACCGGCAACCAAACACGTCTATACAGTATCTTGTTTGCCCTCCTGAAAAGAATTGAAACCAAGTCATCAAAAAAATTGGAACACATTTGTTTCTTAAAATTCTGAACGCAACATGGTCATCCACGCATATGTATACACATCAAGGCTCATGAAGCATGAACGATTAAGTCATCATAGGCGTCTAGCTAATCCAGTGAACGTTGTCTCTCACCAAGGAAACAAATTATTTTTACAAAAGACACACAAGACGTTAAATATGATACTTCCTCCTTTCCAGAAAAGAAAAATGATACTCCCTCCAATTCATATTACTTGTTACAGTTTTAGTATAACAATGAAAACGTAGACTAGTTATAGACGGTAGCAACGGGTGGTAGCTACTGAAGACAAGGTGTAAGACAAAAAAAGTGATGTGAAAGGGCAAATCGGTGACAGCGATGGTTACAAAGAGGGGGGAAAGTAGGGGACAATAAAACATAGTCATCGATGGGTTAACTGAGCTCATATTTTTGACTAGGAGTGTGACAATATGATCAAACATTTTGATATATACTGAAATAACCCACACGATGTCACAAAAGCCCATGCTAAAGATTAGTAGGGTGATGATTTTGGATAACTTATGAGGACTACCATGATGAGATGGTATGTTGATGATGTAGAAAATACGCATGACTTATTGATGTAGATGAGTTGCATGGATAAGAAAAATAAGTAGTAGGTGTAGCATGCAACTGAAAACTAGGGGAAATAATTTTCTGAGGTGACATGTGTGATGAGGTCGTGTGTGTGTATGTTGAGAGAAATAAAAGTAGTGTGGATAAACTATTTAGGTATACTACATAACACATTAACACCATGTACATTGCTGCAAAAATTCATAACAACGATTGTAAAACTAAAAATAAAAGATATGAGAATAATATCATGCCACAGTTTCACCATATGAACGGTAACAAACCTAAAGGTAAATAGAAGATGGATGTGTGCTATATTGCCTTATGACATCCAGGCTCAATTATTTGTTATTGAAAAAAAATATGATGTGAAAGACTTGCATATACTTACTTGATGTGAGCGGCGTGTATGCAGGGTAGAGCTACATGGGGACAAAACAAGGTTGTGGCCCGCCCAGCCCGCAAGAAAACACAACCCAAAAAGCCTACCGAGCTTAGCTTAGCCTAGCCAAAAAAATTTTGTTTGCTCTCCTTTGAGCCTGGACTACCCAAATTTGTGACATTAGCTTTGACTCTGCTTGTTTGTGCATTTAAATGGGATCATTTACTTAGATATATGGAGTAGGATATATAATATGGCTGGTAGCCAAATTATGTAACCGAGACAATCAACAAAAAATGTGACAAAAAATATTGATCGCCGTTCGTTGCACTGCTGGCAAAGTTTGATAGTGTTGTAACTTCTATTATATTCTGGAAATGGTGGTGTAATGTTTGATAATTGCAAGATGTTGCTAAGAAATATAGAACTGGTGAGTGAAACTAAAATTGTTTTCGAGCAACATGTACTTAGAAGCGAACACGCGTCTTGTCATGTCGCTTTTTATTTTGAGGTCCACTTCATTTATTATTTTAGGTGATTATATTGTTAGTGTTTGTTGAATGCTACGCAATATTTTTTTAACTTTTGTGGGCTTTTAGATGTATTGAGCTTGGAGTTTTCTTTCATGATGGTGGCACTATCGTGGTTCTAAGTCTGACAGTAAGAGTAGGTGGTACGTATGAGGAGGCGAGGCCCTAGCTACGGCGAGGTTGTACACACGAGTTTACGAGTTCAGGCCCCTCTCGAAGGAGGTAAAAGCCCTACGTCTCGGTGCCCTGAGGCGGTCGACTGGAATATGGGTATGTGTTACGAGGGGTGTGAACCCTTGTCCCAAAGGAGGGGGTGGCTTATATAGAGTACGCCAGGACCCCAGCCGTCCTCCGTTACAGGGGTTCAATGTACATTAAGATAGGGCGTTACTGGTAACGCCAGCTATAAAGTGCTATTAATGATCTTTAAGACTACGGAGTGAACGCCTGACTGTTGCCGTCCTGAGTGACTCTAGGTCTTCTCTACTCCGAGTGGTTCCTTGTGTGGTCGAATGATTCCATCCAGGTCGAGTGAAATTTGGGTATTTGGGTGAGGCGATTGGTTGAGTGGATTGCACTCGATGGCTTCAGACGGTACTTATTTCTATACTTTGAATGTCCTTGACTCTAGGGTGGTGACCTTGGGTAGGGCGTATAGGTCGGACCTATGACCCTACCCTAGGTTCATGGCATCGTCATTAGCCCCCGAATGGATCGAGGTCCGAGTGAAAAGAGAGTTGAAGTTGACCTTGACTCGACTCTTATGCTTCATAGGCATTCTTGTTGAGCTCGAGGTTCATGATAAACTTCGACTTCATTTCAGTCGCCTTGATCGATTCAGAGGTAGTCGAGTTAACTTATGCTCGCAATCTTCGAGTGTTGATATGGTGTGAAATCTTCGGCGCGATTGGTTACTGCGGTTCCCGGATCTCAAGGGACTCGAAAATTTGGGGAAGCGCGCGAGGTGGAGCACGCCACAGTAAATAGGATGGATAGACATGGGCACCTTGATTTCTGCGCCACCTTTTTCGCCATGTATCTGGTGCGCGACTGTTGCGGGATTTGACAGGGTCGCTTGGGCCCACACATCAGCCACTCGGAAGTAGGCCCATAAAAGGCGTCGAGGCCGATGCGTTTGCACAGTGTGCTCCCATTCCCCTTCTTCTTCCTCTGCTTCTCCACTGCGTCCCCTTTCACCCTCGACGCCGCCGCTTCGCGCGTGCGCAGCCCGCCACCATGGTGAAGGATAAGACGGCGGCACTGGAGCGCGTGAAGAAAGCGGCGACGACGGTGAAGGGCAAGTAAACGAGTCAGGGATCTTCGTCAAGGTCCGGGTTACCGCCTGGTTGGATCCAGGGGGACTGGATCCGGTCCACGCTCCGGCCAGAGGATATGGAGGATCTGGCCGCCACGGGCTTGATCGCCGATGGGACTTCGAGGCTGCCGGGGGACGAGATAGAGCCTCAGCCGCAGGCGGGTGAGTGCGTCCTTCTTGCCACCCATGTCGACCGTGGCTTCTCCCTTCCGCCGCATCCTTTCTTCCAGGGTTTTCTGAACTATTTCGGTGCTCAGCTTCACCATTTCTCTCCCAACACCATGACATACCTTGCTTCATTCATTTCTATGTGCGAAAACTTCCTGGGCTGTAGACCGCACTAGAGTCTCTCCAAACATATTTTCACAGTTCGTTCCCAAACCGTGAAGAAGGCAAATCTGACTGACGAGAGGACGCACGTGATTCAAATGTGCGGGGGTTTAGGGATTCAGATGAGGAAGAGGAGCACTTTTCCCCCTATGACTCTTCCTGAGTCGGTTAGGGGCTGGCAGTCGACCTGGTTCTACTGCCGGGACATTCTGACCCCCAATCAGTCGATCGGTCTTCCTCCCTTTACCCTAGATCAAGTCCAACAACCTTCTTCACTAATTGTGACCGCAACAGAGAAGTAGAGACGAACATGTTAGTTGAGAGGGTAGCTCACTTGGTCCGTCAGGGTGTAACTGGCATGGATTTATTGGAAGTGTTTCTCAGTCGACGCATCCAGCCGCTCCAAGCCCGTGATCATTCGATGTGGATGTACTCAGACTCCAATGACACCGCTCGGGTCCACCCAGAGGAGGTCCCCGATGAGACGGTGGCCCTGTGGCTGAAGAGCATTACCGGAAACAAAGATAACCCCAGGGGGGCCAGGAGAGTCGATCCATTCGACGCCGACAACCAGTCGGACAAGGTTCGGTCCTTATTGCCGAGTGTACTTCATTCTGTCTTGCAACCGTCTTTGAATCTGACTGATGTTTGATTAACTTCTTGCCTTGCAGGTTTATACTGAGATGTATTCAATGCTGAATGGGGAGCAAGCCCAGGAGCAAGTCTAGGAGGGAGCGGATAGCGCAGAAGAGAGCACTGACTGGCAATCTCCTGATTATGATGATGATGAGGAAGAGAGTGATGAGTCGGACGATAAAGAAGAGGAGGTCGACTCACCACCTTGCATAGAGCACCGATCCAAGCAGTCTCATGATCCGGCGGGTGGGCGCAACAAGGTCGTGGCTCCGAGCACGCAAGTGCATAAGCGCACTCGGACTTCGACTCCGGAGCTGTCGGAAAAGGTCGCCAAGCAGCCCAAAGTTGCCCCTTTGAAGCCTCGGAAGACCTTGCCCAAGATCAAGATGGATGTTATCGTCGCTTCTGCATGAGTGTTATGTCTTTCCGTGTTTTCCTGCCGATTCATACTTCTGCTCTGACCGAGTGGGTTATGAATTTTTCAGTGCTACAACTTCTGGGACCTCCATGGATATTGACAAGGCCCCGGACAATGAAGAGACTGAAGATGCGGCTACTTCCAAAGCTAGTATGATCCTGCAATCATGTGTTTGTTTTGTCGACTGAATTGGCGGTCGATTGAGCCTCTATGGTTGCATTTTGTGTAGCCCCACGAGACGTCATTGAACTTCCAGACGATGATGAAGAGGCGCCTCAAAAGAATGCGGGAAGGAGGGACAGGGCTTCGAGCAGGAGGGATGTAGGCTAGGAGCCTCAATCGACATCTGCACCAGAGACGGTGGTCCAGCGGCCCGGAGATCTGACTCGGGCCACTATTTCTTTTGCCAATCCTGTGTGGACTGACCGTCCCTCGGCATCGATTGCTCAAGTCTCTGCTTCTCCTATACAGCTCCATGCTTCAGATCCTGTGATTGCTCCAATTGTACTGCCATCGTCGCTCTTTGCTGCACATCACACTCCAGATGACCCGACGGGTGCTGTCAAGGAAGCCATATTCCAAATAAACCTTATGATGGAGCAGATGAAGGTGGTGCACGAGGCCAGCCAGGCTGCCTACAACGTCAGCTCTGCTCTGCATGTTAATGCAAGGTCAGTTGATTTCTGACTGATCTCTCAATTTGATTTTTTCCTTGCTATGATATAGTAGTTGTAGCTGCTGCTTCACTGATGTCCCTTGATGAGCGTTTTGGAACTTTTATGTGCATCTATCATGAGTCTGCGTTTTGCATCCAATCACCCACTGGGTGTTTTAACTAAGTGTTGAATAGCTCTTCTGCTTGAGTCGACCAAATTGAGTCAAATGTATCTCTGAACCAGTGGGGGCACGCAAAGTGCAGCCACTGGGTGTAGTCCCCGAAACCACCCTCGGATGTTTGATTCAGCGGGGGTCTTTGTCGAATGTCACATCAATGTTCTTTCACTCTGTTGAATAGCTTGATCCGAGTGGAATCCAGACCAGTGGGGGCACGCAAAGTGCACCCACTGGGTGTAGTCCCCGAGACCACGATCGACTGCTGGCAGTCGGCTAGGGTCTGAGAATCTCTCTCTCTCTCTCTCTCTCTCTCTCTCTCTCTTTTATGCATACT
Organism: Triticum dicoccoides; assembly: GCF_002162155.2. Lineage (NCBI taxonomy): Eukaryota > Viridiplantae > Streptophyta > Magnoliopsida > Poales > Poaceae > Triticum > Triticum dicoccoides. The sequence continues at coordinate 499,320,422 of NC_041389.1, forward strand.
CATGTTGGGCACACCATGCAAAGAGGTAAACTAGACCAGTGGGGGCACGCCAAGTGCACCCACTAGGTGTAGTCCCCGAGACTACTGTTGAATATTTTGATTCAACAGTAGTCTTAGAACACTTTTTTGCTGAGATTAACCTTTGTTTCTGTCGACTGACGTGCTTTGTTTGTTGACCATAGAAATTTTGTGAGCTCGGGGCCCGGTTTGCTGAGTTGGAGAAGAAATAGATCAGCCTCAACCTTGATCTGGAACTAGCCAAGAAGAATCTTCAAAAGGCCAAGGACGATGCTGCTGCAATGGGAGGTAATAAATCACCGACTGACCACCTTGCAGTTTTTACCTTTTAGTCTTTTGAACCGAGTGACTTCACTCGAACAGATGTGCATAGTGAAAACCGTCAAATTCAAGGTTGTCTGAAGAATGTTATTTCTTTAGTCAAAATGAAGCAGGATCTGGAGCAGAAGGACAATGAGCTTGTTGCAGCCCAGAAAGAAGCGCGGGAGAAAACATAGCTTGCTGACAAGAAGCTGGCTTCAGTCGGCAAGTTAGAAGAGGAGAACGCCAAGCTGAAGACTACCGTTACTGAGGCCAATAAGGAGGTTGTGAGGCTGAAGAAGGACAAGGAGACCCTAACTGACAAGGTTAGAGACCTCACGTCGAAGAAGGGTGAACCGTAGGCTTATCTGGGAAGGATTGCTGAGAAGCTGGTCCTCAAACTTGAAGGTACTTCCTCTCGCCCGACTGATTTGTGATCGTCGACTCGTTAATTAACTGTCGACTCACCGCTTTTCCGACTGTGCAGAACTCTGTCAAGACTTTGAAGCAGAGACTGGGCGGATCAAAACAGATCTTGACCCCATAAACTCTCGTCTGGACAGGGTCGTGGATTATCTTGCTTGTGTGAAGGTGGCGATGTCGCGGATTGACACTGAGATCTGGCCCCGAGCGGAATTCCAGAATGATCTCAAGTCCCTGATGACTTGACTGAATGAAATCCCTGGTCGAGTGCAAGAGTGGAAGAAGTCGTCTGCTCGCTGTGGCGCTGATGTGGCTCTGTCTTTGGTCCGATTCCACTGCAAGGACGTCAGAGAAGACAAGCTGGCGGCATTCTGATACGTCTCCAACATATCTACAATTTTTGATTGTTCCATGCTATTATATTACATGTTTTGGATGTTTATGGGCTTTACTAAACACTTTTATATCATTTTTGGGACTAACCTATTAACCTAGAGCCCAGTGCCAGTTTCTGTTTTTTTCCTTGTTTTTGAGTTCTACATAAAAGGAATACCAAATGGAGTCCAATTGACGTGCCAATTTTTGATGAATTTTTATGGACCAAAAGAAGCCCCTGGAGTGCAAGAGTTGGGCCAGAAGAGTCCGGGGCTGCCCACGAGGGTGGGGGGCACCCCCCCTAGGGCACGCCCCCTACCTCGTTGATAGCCTGGAGACCCCCCTGACATGAGACCTATGCCAAAAATTCCTATAAACACTGAAACCTCCAGAAAATAACCTAGATCAGGAGTTCTGCCGCCGCAAGCCTCTGTAGCCACCAAAAACCAATCGGTACCCTGTTCTGGCACCTTGCCGGAGGGGGGGATCGCTCATCGGTGGCCATCTTCATCATCCCGGCGCTCTCCATGACGAGGAGGGAGTAGTTCACCCTCGGGGTTGAGGGTATGTACCAGTAGCTATGTGTTTGATCTCTCTCTCTCTCTCGTTTTCTTGATTTGGCATGATCTTGATGTATCGCAAGCTTTGCTATTATAGTTGGATCTTATGATGTTTCTCCCCCTCTACTCTCTTGTAATCGATTGAGTTTTCCCTTTGAAGTTATCTTATCGGATTGAGTCTTTAAGGATTTGAGAACACTTGATGTATGTCTTGCGTGGGATACCTATGGTGACAATGGGGTATTCTATTGATTCAATTGATGTATGTTTTGGTGATCAACTTGCGGGTTCCGTGACCTTGAGAATCTATGCATAGGGGTTGGCACACGTTTTTGTCTTGACTCTCCGGTAGAAACTTTAGGGCACTCTTTGAAGTACTTTGTGTTGGTTGAATAGATGAATCTGAGATTGTGTGATGCATATCATATAATCATGCCCACGGATACTTGAGGTGACATTGGAGTATCTAGGTGACATTAGGGTTTTGGTTGATTTGTGTCTTAACATGTTATTCTAGTACAAACTCTATGATAGATCGAATGGAAAGAATAGTTTCGTGTTATTTTACTACAGACTCTTGAATAGATCGATCAGAAAGGATAACTTTAAGGTTGTTTCGTACCCTACAATAATCTCTTCGTTTGTTCTCCGCTATTAGTGACTTTGGAGTGACTCTTTGTTGCATGTTGAGGGATAGTTATATGATCCGGTTATGTTATTATTATTGAGAGAACTTGCACTAGTGAAGTATGAACCGGCCTTCTTTCCTAGCATTGCAATACCGTTTACGCTCACTTTCATTACTTGTTACCTTGCTGTTTTTATATTTTCAGATTACAAATATCCATATCTACTATCCATATTGCACTTGTATCACCATCTCTTCGCCGAACTAGTGCACCTATACAATTTACCATTGTATTGGGTTTGTTGGGGACACAAAAGACTCTTTGTTATTTGGTTGCAGGGTTGTTTGAGAGATACCATCTTCATCCTACGCCTCCCACGGACCGATAAACCTTAGGTCATCCACTTGAGGGAAATTTGCTACTGTCCTACAAACCTCTGCACTTGGAGGCCCAACAACGTCTACAAGAAGAAGGTTGCATAGTAGACATCACTTTCAAGGTTGCCAACACCAAGAAGCTCAACTTCCAGTCCTTCATGGACACCTTCATCGACGCCGCTACTCGTATCGTAGACAACATTGACCTCAACAGCTTCGTCGAACTAGCAAGTCCTCCTCTTGTCGAGTGAACACACATTATGCCATACCTTTATTTGCCTCGGAATGCCAAGTGATTTTGTAACCGTTAGACTCTTTCAGGCCTGATGCCTGAGTACTTCTACCCGCTGTGGTTCTGAACTTTTGGGGGTTTATCTGGACTTGGTTTTTCTTGAATATGGTAGCTTTGCTTTTGCCACTTCTGGATCTTTTTTAATTCTGAGTGAAACTTGGCTTACCCCTCGGAATAGACATTGTACTTGTGATGCAGCTCTGATGAGGTGTTCGATCGACACCTCGTCATCCTTGTGGATCGGGATGGAGCGTACGTTGTACTTGTGGCGCAGTTCAGAGGATCTTTGTGGCTTAGGCGAGTACGGGGTCGCAGCTAAGCCTCCGAGTAGGAGGATTTCTCTCCACTCGGAGTAGTTTTTAACTTAGGCAAGTACGGGGTCGCAACTAAGCCCCCGAGTGGGAGGGTTACTCTCCACTCGGAGTATTTTTTTTACTTAGGCGAGTACGGGATCGCAACTAAGCCCCCGAGTGGGAGAGTTGCTCTCCACTCGGAGTAGTTTTTAACTTAGGTGAGTACGGGATCACCGCTAAGCCCCCGAGTGGGAGGATTACTCTCCACTCGGAGTAGTTTTTAACTTAGGCGAGTACGGGATCACAGCTAAGCCCCCGAGTGGGAGGGTTTCTCTCCACTCGGAGTAGTTTTTAGCTTAGGCGAGTACGGGGTCATGGCTAAGCCCCTGAGTAGGAGGATTGCTCT
>NC_041389.1:499324474-499330903 GCF_002162155.2 Triticum dicoccoides
TTTTTAACTTAGGAGAGTACGGGGTCGCAGCTAAGCCCCCGAGTGGGAGGGTTTCTCTCCACTCAGAGTAGTTCATAACTTAGGCGAGTACAGGGTCACGGCTAAGCCCCCGAGTGGGAGGGTTGCTCTCCACTCAGAGTAGTTTATAACTTAGGTGAGTACGGGGTCACGGCTAAGCCCCCGAGTGGGAGGTTGCTCTCCACTCGTAGTAGTTTTTAACTTAGGCGGGTACGGGATCGCAGCTAAGCCCCCGAGTGGGAGGGTTGCTCTCCACTCGGAGTAATTTTTAACTTAGGCGAGTACGGAATCGCAGCTAAGCCCTCGAGTGGGAGGATTGCTCTCCACTCGGAGTCGTTTTTAACTTAGGCGAAACAGGTTCGCGGCTAAGCCACCCACTGGGGGATTTGAACACATGCGTTTATGGAAAACAATCATTAAGATACTGCAAAAATCTTGTCTTTGATAAGCAAACTGAAGGACTTTTATTACAACTCATCGATCCGAGTGGTTTAGGTGTAGAAATGGCGAAGCAGTTCTATGTTCCATGCGCATGGCTCGTCCATCTTCTTGGCTATGTTGTAGAGGTGATACGCTCCGTTGTGGAGCACCTTGGTGATGATGAAGGGACCTTCCCAGGCCGAAGCGAGCTTGTGAGGTCATTTCTGATCCACTCGGAGCACAAGGTCTCCTTCCTGGAACGCTCGACCTCTGACATTGCGGGCATGGAATCGACACAGATCTTGCTGGTAGATGGTCGACCGGATCAGAGCCATCTCACATTCTTCCTCTAGGAGATCAACTGCGTCCTGGCGTGCCTGTTCTGCTTCGGCTTCTGAGAAGAGTTTCACTCGGGGAGCGTTGTGCAGCAAATCACTCGGAAGCACAACTTTAGCGCCATATACCATGAAGAAAGGGGTCCAGTCAGTCGACCGGTTTGGATTTGTTCTTAATCCCCATAAGACGGATGGCAACTAAGTCACCCAAGCCCCAGCGGCGTGCTTGAGGTCGCGCATTAATCTAGGTGTCAGCCCTTGAAGGATCAAACCATTCGCCCTTTCAGCTTTCCCATTCGACTGTGGGTGCGCAATGGATGCATAGTCGACCTGAGTGCCTTGGGAAGCACAGAATGCCTTGAACTCATCAAAATCAAAGTTGGAGCCATTATCTGTGATAATGTTGTGAGGGAATCCATATCTGAATATCAACTCTTTGATGAAACTGATGGCAGTGCTTGGGTCAAGGTTTTTGATAGGCTTGGCTTCGATCCATTTGGTGAACTTGTCGACTGCTACGAGCAAATGAGTGAAACCACTTCTGCCGGTCTTGAAGGATCCGACCATATCTAACCCCCAGACTGCAAATGGCCAGATGAGTGGAATAGTCTGCAAGGCAAATGCGGGCTTGTGAGACATGTTGGAGTAGAACTGACAACCTGCACACTTGTCGACTATATCTTTTGCCATCTCATTGGCACGAGGCCAATAGAATCCCGCTCGGTATGCTTTGGCCACGATGGTCTGAGAAGATGCATGGTGACCACAGGTCCCCGAGTGGATCTCCTTTAAAATCATTTGGCCTTCTTCTGGGGTGATACAACGTTGAGCCACTCCTGTTACACTTTCTCAGTAAAGCTACCCTTTTATCACGGTGAAAGCCTTCGATTGATGGACGATCTGGAGGGCCTCATCCTCATCTTCTGGGAGTTCCTTCCTGAGCAGGTACGCGATATACGGCACCATCCAGTCGGGCGTGATCACTAAGACTTCCATGATCAAGTCGACTACAGCTGGGACTTTGATTTCAGTCAGATTGGTTGAACTTAACGGTTGCGGGGGCTCTTCCTTGAAGGGATCTTATTATACAGATGGGGTGTGGAGATGCTCCAAGAACACATTACTCGGAATAGGTTTCTGAGTGGAACCTATCCTCGCCAGATCATCAACGGCTTGATTCTTGATTCGGGGTATGTGGTGGAGCTCTAACCCTTCAAACTTCTTCTCTAGCTTTCTTACTGCATTGCAATAACCGGTCATTGCTGGACTCGTGATGTCCCATTCCTTCATTATTTGATTAACCACTAAGTCTGAGTCGCCGTAGACCATCAAGCGTCGGACGTCGAGTGAAATGGCCATACGTAACCCATACAATAGTGCCTCATACTCAGCTTCATTGTTTGAAGAATTAAAGTGAATCTGGAGGACATACTTGAGCTTGTCGCCTCTTGGGGATACCAAAACCACTCCAACACTGGAACCATTCAACATCTTGGACCCATCAAAGAACATAGTCCAATGCTCTGAGTGAACCTGAGTCGGTTTCTCTTGTTCAGTCCACTCAACGAGGAAATCTGTTATTGCTTGGGACTTGATGGCTTTCTTTGCCTCAAACTTGATACTAACAGAAGGAGTTCAATCGCCCACTTTGCCACTCGACCAATTGCATCTCTATTGTTCAGAATTTCCAATAGTGGGGCATCACTGACTACTGAAACTGAGTGGTCTGAGAAGTAGTGTGCCGCTTTCTTCATGGTCAGATAAATTCCATAAACGAGCTTCTGATAGTGTGGGTATCTCTGCTTGGATGGAGTTAAGACTTCAGAAATATAATATACTGGGCGTTGAACTTTGAAGGCCTTGACTTCTTCTTCCCGCTTGACCATGAGCACTGTGCTGACAACTTGTCCAGTGGTTCAGATGTAAAGCAGTAAAGGCTCTTTGCTAACTGGAGCAGCAAGCACCGGCTGGGTGGAAAGTAGGGCATTGAGCTCTTCAAATGTTGCTTCAGCTTCATCGTTCCACTCGAACTTATCAGACTTCTTCATCAGTCGGTAAAGAGGCAATGCCTTTTCACCGAGGCGTGAAATGAATCGACTCAATGCGGCCAAACAACCAGTAAGCCTCTGCACATAATGCACACGCACGGGGCGTTTCATTCGGAGGACTGTGTCAACCTTTTCTGGGTTTGCATCGACCCCTCGTTCGGAAACAAGGAAACCGAGTAGCTTTCCACCTGGGACTCCAAACATGCACTTTGATGGATTGAGCTTGATATCATACCTTCTCAAGTTGGCAAAGGTTTTGGCAAGGTCAGTCAGTAGGTCGGAACCTTTGCGTGACTTGACCACTATGTCATCCATGTATGCTTCCACATTCCGACTGATTTGAGTGAGCAGGCACTTATGAATCATGCGCATGAACGTGGCACGAACATTCTTGAGGCCAAAGGGCATAGTGACATAGCAAAAACATCCGAACGGAGTGATGAAAGCTGTTTTTATCTCATCGGGTCCATACAAACGGATCTGATGGTACCCGGAATACACATCCAAAAAGGACAGGCGCTCACATCCCAGAGTTGAGTCGACTATCTGGTCGATGCGGGGCAGAGGGAAATGATCTTTCGGGCAGGCTCGATTGATATGCTTGAAATCAATACACATTCGAAGTGACTTATCTTTCTTGCGGACCATGACGATGTTGGCGAGCCACTCGGAGTGGTATATCTCGCGGATGAACTCGGCTACCAGAAGCCGAGCCACCTCCTTGCCAATTGCTTTCCTCTTCACCGTGGCGGACCGACGGAGATGCTCTTTAATGGGTTTTGCTTTCGGGTCGACTCGCAAACGGTGCTCAGCCAGTCCCCTGGATACACCTGGCATGTCAGATGGCTTCCATGCAAACATGTCCTAGTTCTCACGGAGGAACTGGATGAGCACTTCTTCCTATTTGCTGTCGAGTGTTGTTGAAATATGGGTCGGAGCAGCATTGGGGTCAGTCGGGTGAATGTGCACCGGTTTTGTTTCGTCGGCCGACTGAAACGCACACTCAGAGGCAGGCTTTTTGGCACGTAACAAATCACTCGGATCTGCATTCTTCTGGTACTCTTGAAACTTCACTGCTACTATCTATTCATCGGCGATCTCAGAGCCTTTCTGGAGGCAATCTTCTGCTCTCTGTTGATTCCCAGTGACTGTGATCACGCCTTTGGGGCCAAGCATTTTCAACTTGAGGTACACATAACACAGTCGAGCCATGAAACGAGCGTACGCAGGCCGGCCCAGAATGGCATGGTACGCACTTTTGAAATCCACTACCTCAAAGGTCAACTTTTCCTTGCGATAATTCTTCTCATCCCGAAAACCACGTCAAGAGTGATCTGACCGAGTGAATCGGATTTCTTTCCTGGGATGACTCCGTGGAATCGCATGTTGCTCTCAATGAGCTTGGACATCAGGATGCCCATCCCTTCGAGGGCCTCAGCGTATAGGATATTCAGACCACTGCCGCCATCCATCAAAATCTTGGTCAGTCAAGTGCCCCCAACGACTGGGTCAACCACCAACGCTTGCCGCCCAGGGGTGGCAACATGTGCTGGGTGGTCGGACTGGTCGAATGTAATGGGGGGTTTTTGACCATGAAATATGTCATTGCCGGAGCAACTATGTTTACTTCCCTGTTAATCACTTTCAATCGACTTTTGTCTTGATGTCAGCGAAAATCACTAAAGTGGCATCGACATTGGGGGAACCTTCATCCTCCTCTTTGTCCTCTTCCTTATCAGATTCCTTTTCCTTTTCACTAGGCTGACCTTTCTCACGGAAACTCTGAATCAGGAGTCAACATTATCGATGGTATGTTTGGGAAGGATCAAGTTACCCTCCTCATCCTTTTTGGTGTGAATGTGTGATGACCCACAAGTGTAGGGGATCTATTGTAGTCCTTTCAATAAGTAAGAGTGTCGAACCCAACGAGGAGCAGAAGGAAATGATAAGCGGTTTTTAGTAAGGTTTTCTCTGCAAGCACTGAAATTGTAGGTAACAAATAGTTTTGTGATAAGATAAATTGTAATGAGTAACAAGCAATGAAAGTAAATAAAGTGCAGCAAGGTGGCCCAATCCTTTTTGTAGCAAAGGATAAGCCTGGACAATTTCTTATAATGAGAAAAGAGCTCCCGAGAACACATGGGAATTATCGTCAAGCTAGTTTTCATCACGCTCATATGATTCGTGTTCGGTACTTTGATAATTTGATATGTGGGTGGACCGGTGCTTGGGTACTGCCCTTACTTGGACAAGAATCCCACTTATGATTAACCCCTATGCAAGCATCCGCAACTACAAAAGAAGTATTAAGGTAAACCTAACCACAACATTAAACATATGGATCCAAATCAGCCCCTTACGAAGCAACGCGTAAACTAGGGTTTAAGCTTCTGTCACTCTAGCAACCCATCATCTACTTATTACTTCCCAATGCCTTCCTCTAGGCCCAAATAATGGTGAAGTGTCATGTAGTCGACGTTCACATAACACCACTAGAGGAAAGACAACATACATCTCATCAAAATATCGAACGAATACCAAATTCACATGACTACTAATAGCAAGACTTCACCCATGTCCTCAGGAACAAACGTAACTACTCATAAAGCATATTCATGTTCATAAACAGAGGAGTAATAATATGCATTAAGGATCTGAACATATGATCTTCCACCAAGTAAACCAATTATCATCAACTACAAGGAGTAATCAACACTACTAGCAACCCACAAGTACCAATTTGTGGTTTGGATACAAGATTGGATACAAGAGATGAACTAGGGTTTTGAGAGGAGATGGTGCTGGTGAAGATGTTGATGGAGATTGGCCCTCTCCCAATGGGAGGATTGTTGGTGATGACGATGGTGATGATTTCCCCCTCCCAGAGGGAAGTGTCCCCGGCAGAACAGCTCTATCGGAGCTCTAGATAAGTTTCATGGAGTTTCAGGATTTTTGGAGCAGTGCAGAATAGGTTTCCAATGTTTGCTCCTTTTCCAGCCAGAATTCTAGCTGCCGGCATTCCCCCTTTTCATGGTAAACCTTATAAAATAAGAGAGAATAGCCATAAGTATTGATATATAATGTGTAATAACAACCCATAATGCAATAAATATTGATATAAAAGCATGATGCAAAATGGACGTATCAACTCCCCCAAGCTTAGACCTCGCTTGTCCTCAAGCGGAAGCCGAAATCGAAAAATATGTCCGCATGTTTAGAGATAGAGGTGTCGATAAAAATAAAATATGGACATGAGGGCATCATGATCATTCTTATAACAACAACATAAATAGATTTTGTCATATGACTTCTTATGCTCAAGTAACAATCAATTCACAATGTCAAGTATGGTTCAGAAACTTCATTGAAAGCTAACAAACTATAATCTTAGTCATTGAAGCAATTGCAATTTATCATAACATCAAAAATAGTCAAGAATAGAGCTTTTCAGCAAGTCCACATACTCAACTATCATGTAGTCTTCTACAATTGCTAACACTCACGCAATAATTGTGGTTATGGAGTTTCAACCGGACACTGAGAAAGATAGGGGCTTATTGTGTTGCCTCCCAGCGTATTCACCTTTAGGTGATGTCAACAATAATAGT
>NC_041389.1:499331312-499337766 GCF_002162155.2 Triticum dicoccoides
TTCAAACACGAGGAGCTTGCCAAAGGATAAAATGAAAAAGGGAAAGGTGAAGATCACCTTGACTCAAGCATAAAGTAAAAACATAAATTAAAAGATAGGCCCTTCGCAGAGGGAAGTAGAGGTTGTCATGTGCTTTTAGGGTTGGATGCATAAAATCTTAATGCAAAAGAACGTCACTTTATATTGCCACTTGTATGTGGACCTTTATTATGCAGTCCATCGCTTTTATTGCTTCCACAACAAGATCGTATAAAGCTTATTTTCTCTGCACTAATAAGTCATACATATTTAGATAGCAGTTTTTATTGCCTGCAACATGACAACTTACTTGAAGGATCTTACTCAATCCATAGGTAGGTATGGTGGACTCTCATGGCAAAACTGGGTTTAAGGATATTTGGAAGCACAAGTAGTATTTCTACTTGGTGCAAGGAGTTTGGCTAGCATGAGGGGGAAAGGCAAGCTCAACAAGTTTGGAAGGTCAATGACAATATACTTTAACTGAGATGTTAGAAAACATAAACCATCACGTTGTCTTCCTTGTCCAACGTCGACTCTTTTATCATGTCATACTTAATGAGTGCTCCCAACCATAAAAGATGTCCAAGATAATATATTTGTATGTGAAACCTATCTTTCCTTATTACTTCCTATTAATTGCAACGATGACCAAAACTACGTTTATCAACTCTCAACAACTTTTATGCCTCATACTTTCTATGTGTGAAGTCATTACTATCCATAAGATCAATATGAACTCTTTTATTCTTTCTACTTTCTCAAGGTCATAGCAACATAACAAAGCCCTTGACTCAACACTAATCTTTATTATAGATATCTCATGGACTCGATTACATAAAGAGATCACAAAGCAAAACTCAAAACTACTTGATATCAAAACTTCAATCTACTAGATCAAGATACTACTAAAAGGATCGAACTAAATAAAATGGTAAAGATAAGAGTGTGATGGTGATACGATACCGGGGCACCTCCCCCAAGCTTGGCAGTTGCCAAGGGGAGTGCCCATACCCATGTGATTATGTCCTCGGAGGTGATGGAGGTGGTGATGATGATGGTGGATAATCGCACATCGAGTGTAAAAGCTCCTCCAACTTGCGGATAATGCCCTTGAGTCCGGCGATATGATCCTTCAGCAAAATATTCTCCTGTGTGAGATACTTATTCTGTATGCGATCTAACTCAATCATCTTGAAAGCTTCAATCTCAGTTGGAGTAAAGAGGTTAGGTAAGGGTTGAGGGATGTCTTCTTCTTTCACTGCCGGAGCTTGAACCTCCATGGCCTTCTTGATCCCTTCATCCTTGTTGATCTCTTTCGGTTCTTCTCTTTTCAGCTCTATCTTCAATAGCCAAGCATCCTTGTCTTCATTGTTGAAGGAGGGTGACGCTATGGTGCTCTAGATCTATCAGAAAAACAGCTCGAAACGAAAACAGTGGATATTTGCGTGATACGGTGGTCAAAACCTTCGGGAGTTTATATAATGAATTTTTACCGACCAAAATACATAACGTGCAAGAAAACGGAGTCCGGGAGGCACACGAGGTGGCCACGAGACAGGGGTGCGCCCAGTAAGGGTGGGCGCGCCCTCCACCCTCGTGGAGGCCTCGTGTCCTTCCCGGACTACTTCTTTCTTCCTAAAATTCATAAATATTCCAAACTGATAAAAAATGCCATTAGAATTCTTTTGGAGTCTGTTTACTTACCGTACCACATACCTATTCCTTTTCGGAGTCTGGAACGTTCTGGAAAGTGTCCCTTATGTATTCCTCTGGGGTTACGGTTTCAATAATATTAGTTTCAACATTGATAGGATTACCTGAGATATAATGTTTAAACCTCTGACCGTTCACCTCCCTCGGACTTGTGCCTTCGAAGTTGTTGATTTTTATGGCACGCGAATGATAGACCTCCTCGACAACGTAAGGACCTTCCCATTTAGAGAGAAATTTTCCTGCAAAAAATCTTAAACATGAGTTGAATAATAACACATAATCACCTACATTAAACTCGCGCTTTTGTATCCTTTTGTCATGCCAGCGTTTGACTTTTTCTTTGAATAGCTTGGCATTCTCATAAGCTTGGGTTCTCCATTCATCAAGTGAGCTAATATCAAACAACCTCTTCTCACCTACAAGTTTGAAGTCATAGTTGAGCTCTTTGATAACCCAATATGCTTTATGTTCAAGTTCTAGAGGTAAATGACAAGCTTTTCCATAAACCATCTAATATGGAGACATGCCCATAAGATTTTTGTATGCAATTCTATATGCCCATAATGCATCATCAAGTTTTTTGGACCAATTCTTTCTAGATCTATTCACAGTCTTTTGCAAAATTAATTTGAGCTCTCTATTGCTCAACTCTACTTGACCACTAAACTGTGGGTGATAAGGAGATGCGATTCTATGATTAACATCATACTTAGCAAGCATCTTACGGAAAGCACCATGAATAAAATGTGAGCCACCATTAGTCATAAGATATCTAGGGACTCCAAACCTCAGAAAAATAACTTCTTTAAGCATTTTAATAGAAGTGTTATGATCAGCACTACTAGTTGGAATAGCTTCTACCCACTTAGTAATGTAATCAACAGCAACTAAAATATGTGTGTAACCATTAGAGGCAGGAAAAGGTCCCATATAATCAAAGCCCCAAACATCAAACGGTTCTATAACAAGAGAATAATTCATAGGCATTTCTTGACGTCTACTAATGTTACCAATTCTTCGACATTCATCACAAGACAAGACAAACTTACGAGCATCTTTGAAGTGAGTAGGCCAATAAAAACCGGATTGCAATACCTTATGTGCAGTTCTATCTCCAGCGTGGTGTCCTCCATATGATTCAGAGTGACACTTGCGTAGGATATGTTCATGTTCATGCTCAGGTACACAACATCTAATAACACCATCTACTCCTTTATAAAGGCGTGGGTCATCCCAGAAGTAATGTCTTAAATCATAAAAGAACTTTTTCTTTTGCTGGTATGTGAAACTAGGTGGTATAAATTTAACAACAATGTATTTAGCATAATCATCATACCAAGGAGCAGTACGAGAAGCATTAATGACCGCTAATTGTTCATCTGGAAAGCTATCATCAATAGGCAGTGGGTCATCAAGAACATTCTCTAACCTAGACAAGTTGTCTGCAACGGGGTTCTCAGCTCCCTTTCTATCAATAATATGCAAATCAAATTCTTGGAGCAAGAGAACCCATCTAATGAGTCTAGGCTTAGCATCTTTCTTTTCCATAAGATATTTAATAGCAGCATGATCAGTGTGAATAGTAACTTTGGAATCAACAATATAAGGTCTAAACTTATCGGATGCAAACACAACTGCTAAGAATTCTTTTTCAGTAGTAGCATAATTTCTCTGGGCAGTTTCAAGAGTCTTACTAGCATACTGGATAACATTCAATTTCTTCTCAACTCTTTGCCCTAGAACATCACCTACAACATAATCACTAGCATCACACATAATTTCAAAAGGTAAATTCCAATCAGGTGGCTGAACAATAGGTGCAGTGATCAAAGCTTTCTTAAGTATTTCAAATGCTTCTACACAATTATCATCAAAGACAAAAGGAATATCTTTTTGCAATAAATTAGTCAGAGGCCTAGAGATTTTAGAAAAGTCCTTAATGAACCTCCTACAAAAACCGGCATGACCAAGGAAATTCTTATACCTTTTATGTCCTTGGGACATGGCATCTTTTCAATAGCATCAACTTTAGCTTTATAACTTCAATACCTCTCTCAGAGATTTTGTGCCCCAAGACAATGCCTTCATTAACCATAAAGTGGCACTTTTCCCAATTCAAGACGAGACTAGTGTCTTCGCATCTCTGCAAAACTCGATCAAGGTTGCTCAAGCAATCATCAAAGCAGGATCCATAAACGGAGAAATCATCCATGAATACCTCACAAATCTTTTCACAGAAGTCAGAGAATATAGCCATCATGCATCTTTGAAAGGTAGCAGGTGCATTACATAAACCAAAAGGCATACGTCTATAAGCAAAAGTACCGAAAGGGCAAGTAAAAGTAGTTTTTGATTGATCCCCCGCTGACACAAGTATTTGAGAGAAACCAAAATAACCATCTAGAAAGCAGAAATGTGTGTGTTTGGATAGTCTTTCTATCATTTGATCAATAAAAGGTAAAGGGTAATGATCTTTCTTAGTAGCTTTATTTAATTTACGGAAATCAATTACCATCCTATAACCTGTAATAATTCTTTGCGGGATCAATTCATCTTTATCATTAGGAACGACAGTAATACCTCCCTTTAGGAACATAATGGACAGGGCTTACCCAATCACTATCAGCAACGGGATAAATTATACCTGCCTCAAGGAGCTTTAGTATCTCCTTTCTTACCACTTCTTTCATCTTGGGATTCAGTCGTCATTGAGGATCTCTAACTGGTTTGGCACCTTCCTCCAAATTAATTTTGTGTTGGCATAACGTGGGACTAATGCCCTTAAGATCATCCAGAGTATATCCGATAGCAGCACGGTGCTTCTTCAGAGTTTTCAATAATCTTTCTTCTTGTTGTTGTGAAAGGCTAGCACTAATAATAACAAGATATATTTTCTTTTCATCAAGATAAGCATACTTAAGATTATCAGGTAATGGTTTGAGTTCAAACACGGGATCACCCTTGGGTGGAGGGGGACGCCCTAGAATTTCAACGGGAAGGTTATGTTTCAGAATAGGTTTCTGTTTAAGGAACACTTCATCTATTTCCCTTCTTTCTTTCATAAACATATCATTTTCATGGTCTAGCAAGTATTGTTCTAACGGATCAGTAGGAGGCACGACAATAGAAGCAAGACCAATAATCTCATCCTTACTAGGTGATTCTCTATCATGAGGTTGTCTATGAAACTTAGCAAAATTAAACTCGTGAGACATACCCTCTAAGCCAATTGTGGCAGTATCCTTTTCACAGTCAATCTTAGCATTAACAGTATTCAAGAAGGGTCTACCAAAAATAATGGGACAAAAGTCATCTTGTGGGGAACTAAGAACAAGAAAATCAGTGGGATATTTAACCTTCCCACACAAGACTTCAACATCTCTAACAATCCCAACTGGTGAAATAGCATCTCTATTGGCAAGCTTGATAGTAACATCAATACCTTCCAATTCAACGGGTGCAATGTCGTGCATAATTTATTTATATAAATCATAGGGTATTGCACTAGCACTAGCACCCATATCACATAAGCCATGATAACAATGATCTCCTATTTTAACAGAAATAACAGGCATGCCTACCACAGGTCTATGTATCTTAGTATCTGGTCTAACAATATTAGCAGTCTCACCACAGAAATAAATAACATGCCCATCTAAATCATCATCCAAGATATCTTTAACCATAGCAATACTAGGTTCAACTTTGATTTGCTCAGGAGGTGTATAAGTCCTAGTATTACTCTTATGAACAACAGTCGAAGTTTTAGCATGATCCTTTATCCTAACAGGAAAAGGGGGTTTCTCAACATAAGTAGTAGGAACAATAGGATCACTATAGGTGACAGTCTTTTCTTCAACTGTAATAGGTGCAACTACTTCTACTTCAACGGGAGGATTATATTTAAACCACTTCTCCTTAGGGAGATCAACGTGAGTAGCAAAAGATTCACAAAAAGAAGCTACTATCTCAGAGTCAAGTCCATATTTAGCGCTAAATCCACGAAAAGCATTGGTATCCATAAAAGATTTAACACAATCAAACTTAGGTGTCATACCTGACTCCTTACCATCGTCGGAACCCCAATCTTTAGAGTTGCGTTTAATTCTTTCCAATAAGTCCCATTTGAATTCAATAGTCTTCAGCATATAAGAACCAGCACAGGAAGTATTGAGCATGTTGCGATCATTGAGAGAAAGACGAGCATAAATTTTTTGAATAATTATTTCTCTGGAGAGATCATGATTGGGGCATGAATATAACATTGACTTAAGCCTCCTCCAAGCTTGAGCGATGCTTTCTCCTTCGCGAGGCCAGAAATTATATATGTAATTACGATCACGATGAACACGATGCATAGGATAGAACTTCTGGTGAAATTCCAACTTCAATCGTTTATAATTCCAAGATCCCGTATCATTGATACATCTCCAATGTATCTATAATTTTTGATTGTTCCATGCTATTATATTACCCCTTTTGGATGTTTATGGGCTTTATTTTACACATTTATATCATTTTTGGGACTAACCTACTAACCGGAGGCCCAGCCCGTATTGCTGTTTTTTTGCCTATTTCAGTATTTCGAAGAAAAGGAATATCAAACAGAGTCCAAACGGAATGAAACCTTCGGGAGCGTGATTTTTGGAACAAACGTGATCCAGAGGACTTCGAGTGCAAGTCAAGAAGCAGCCGAGGCTCCCACGAGATAGGAGGGCGC
>NC_041389.1:499338236-499344596 GCF_002162155.2 Triticum dicoccoides
CCGACGTACTTCTTCCTCCTATATAAGCCTACGTACCCCAAAAACATCCAGGGGCACCACGAAACACAATTTCCACTGCCGTAACCTTCTGTATCCGCGAGATCCCATCTTGGAGCCTTCGCCGGCACTCTGCCGAAGGGGGAATCGACCATGGAGGGCCTCTACATCAACATCCTTGCCTCTCCTATGAGTTGTGAGTAGTTTACCACAGACCTACGGGTCCATAGTTATTAGCTAGATGGCTTCTTCTCTCTTTTTGGATCTCAATACAATGTTCTCCCCCTCTCTTGTGGAGATCTATTCGATGTAATCTCTTTTTGTGGTGTGTTTGTCGAGATCCGATGAATTGTGGGTTTATGATCAGATTTATCTATGAATAATAATTGAATCTTCTCTGAATTCTTTTATGTATGATTGAGTTATCTTTGCAAGTCTCTTCGAATTATCAGTTTGGTTTGGCCTACTAGATTGATCTTTCTTGCCATGGGAGAAGTGCTTAGCTTTGGGTTCAATCTTGCGGTGTTCTTACCCAGTGATAGAAAGGGTTGCAAGACACGTATTGTATTGTTGCCATCGAGGATAACAAGATGGGGTTTATATCATATTGCTTGAGTCTATCCCTATCATCATGTCATCTTGCTTAATGCGTTACTCTGTTCTTATGAACTTAATACTCTAGATGCATGCTGGATAGCGGTCGATGTGTGGAGTAATAGTAGTAGATGCAGGCAGGAGTCGGTCTACTTGTTATGGACGTGATGCCTATATACATGATCATGCCTAGATAACATCATAATTATTCGCTTTTCTATCAATTGCTCGACAGTAATTTGTTCACCCACCGTAATACTTATGCTCTTGAGAGAAGCCTCTAGTGAAACCTATGGCCCCCGGGTCTATCTCTTATCATATTTGCTTTCAATTTAATTTTATTTGCATCTTTATTTTCTGCATCTATATTGCAAAATACCAAAAATATATTTATCTTATCATACTATCTCTATCAGATCTCACTTTTGCAAGTGGCCGTGAAGGGATTGACAACCCCTTTATCGCGTTGGTTGCGAGTTCTCAGTTTGTTTGTGTAGGCGCGTGGGACTTGTTGAGGAGCCTCCTACTGGATTGATACATTGGTTCTCAAAAACTGAGGGAAATACTTACGCTACTATTGCTGCATCACCCTCTCCTCTTCGAGGAAAACCAACGCAAGCTCAAGACGTAGCAATCATCACATAGCCTATACCATGTCAATGCATCTCCCTTCAAAGATAAATGGAAGACCTTCCTTTTGACAACATCATCAGGAATACCTGCAAGCTTAAATAATCCACAAACTTCATCCACAAATATAAGGTGTAAATCGGGATGCAATGTTCCATCTCCTGCAAATGGATTAGCTAGCAGTTTCTCTATCATACCCAAAGGAATCTGAAAGTAAATATTTTCAATAAGTTCAGTAGGTTGAGGAGCAACTCTTTGCTCTTCTGGTCGGGGTGAAGATACCCCGAACAAGCCCCTCAAAAGATTAGTTTCCATAGTGACAAGTAACAGAAAATTTCAGCACACTATATAAATGTTTCCTTACCAAGTTCCACTCACCAAAAGCGCTACACTCCCCGGCAACGGCGCTAGAAAAGAGTCTTGATGACCCACAAGTGTAGGGGATCTATCATAGTCCTTTTGATAGGTAAGAGTGTCGAACCCAACGAGGAGCAGAAGGAAATGATAAGCGGTTTTCAGTAAGGTTTTCTCTGCAAGTACTGAAATTGTAGGTAACAGATAGTTTTGTGATAAGATAAATTGTAACGAGTAACAAGCAATGAAAGTAAATAAAGTGCAGCAAGGTGGTCTAATCCTTTTTGTAGCAAAGGATAAGCCTGGGCAATTTCTTATAATGAGAAAAGAGCTCCTGAGGACACATGGGAATTATCGTCAAGCTAGTTTTCATCACGCTCATATGATTCGCGTTCGGTACTTTGATAATTTGATATGTGGGTGGACCGGTGCTTGGGTACTGCCCTTACTTGGACAAGCATCCCACTTATGATTAACCCCTATTGCAAGCATCCGCAACTACAAAAGAAGTATTAAGGTAAACCTAACCACAACATTAAACATATGTATCCAAATCAGCCCCTTACGAAGCAACACATAAACTAGGGTTTAAGCTTCTGTCACTCTAGCAACCCATCATCTACTTATTACTTCCAAATGCCTTCCTCTAGGCCCAAATAATGGTGAAGTGTCATGTAGTCGACGTTCACATAACACCACTAGAGGAAAGACAACATACATCTCATCAAAATATCGAACGAATACCAAATTCACATGACTACTAATAGCAAGACTTCACCCATATCCTCAGGAACAAACGTAACTACTCACAAAGCATATTCATGTTCATAATCAGAGGAGTAATAATATGAATTAAGGATCTGAACATATGATCTTCCACCAAGTAAACCAATTAGCATCAACTACAAGGAGTAATCAACACTACTAGCAACCCACAAGTACCAATTTGTGGTTTGGATACAAGATTCAATACAAGAGATGAACTAGGGTTTTGAGAGGAGATGGTGCTGGTGAAGATGTTGATGGGGATTGACCCTCTCCCGATGGGAGGATCATTGGTGATGACGATGGTGATGATTTCCCTCTCCCGGAGGGAAGTGTCCCCGGCAGAACAGCTCTGCCGGAGCTCTAGATTGGTTCCGCCAAGGTTCCGCCTCATGGCGGCGGAGTTTCATCCCGTAAGCTTGCCCACGATTTTTTCCAGGGTAAAAGCCTTCATATAGCAGAAGATGGACACCGGAGGGCCACCAGGGGGTCCAGGAGACAGGGTGCGCGCCCAGTAGGGGTGGACATGCCCCCCACCCTCCTGACCAGGATGTGCCCCCTGAGGTGTTTCTTCTGCTCAATAATTCATATTAATTCCAAAAATAAGTTTCGTGGAGTTTCAGAATTTTTGGAGCAGTGCAGAATAGGTTTCCAATGTTTGCTCCTTTTCCAGGCAGAATTCCAGCTGCCGGCATTCCCCCTCTTCATGGTAAACCTTATAAAATAAAAGAGAATAGCCATAAGTATTGATATATATATATAATGTGTAATAATAGCCCATAATGCAATAAATATTGATATAAAAGCATGATGCAAAATGGGCGTATCAATGTGACACGGTAAATCAAGCACATCATTCCCGGCTTGATCTTTCACTTTCTTGGGGGTCCAAGGTCCTTTAGGCTTCCCCTTGAACTTCCCCTAATTCAAGACTGCTCCCTCGCCAGGACCTGCAGCTTCGGCTTTACATTTCTGTTTCCGACTGGAGTTCCCTCCTCCAGTGTCCTGGGCAACTGACTTGTGCTTGCCGCTCTGGAGTCGGTCCTCTTCTTCGCCGTTAGCGTACCGAGTGGCAATCTCCATCATCCGAGACAGAGTCAAGTCTCCTGTCCGATCGAACTTTAGATTGAGCTCTCTATAACGAACGCCTTCTTTAAAGGCACAGACTGCTTGGTGATCCGATACATTCTCCATCGTGTGGTGAAGAGTGGTCCATCTCTCTCAAAGTCTTGTTATGTTTCTGGACGCAATGCTGCAATTCCGTCAAACCAGCAGGTCTCTTGCAGGTGCCCTCAAATGTTTTGGTAAACACTCAGGCCAACTCATCCCAACTGAAAATGCTTCCACGGGCCAACTGATTCAGCCAAGCTCTGGCAGAACCTTCAAGCATCAAAGGGAGGTGCTTCATGGCCACCTCGTCATTGCCGCCACCAATATGCATAGCCACTCGGTAGTCTTCCAACCAAGTGTCAGGCTTCGACTCTCTTGTGAACTTACTGACGCCAGTCGCCAATCTAAAGTTGTGAGAGATCTCAGTGGCTCGGATGGCTCTTCCGAAACACTCAGGGCCGGAAACGTGGACCCTGCTTCCACTGGGCCTGTCTCTATCCAACCCTTCCCTGCATGCTCTGTTCTGGTCGACCAAACCTTGTACAAGGACAGACCTTACGTCGAACCCAGGCTCTCTTGGGTCGACTGGAACTCTGCGGTCGTTACCATACGGGCGCCTGTCGTCGTACCGTCGGGGCGCGTACGACCCGTCCCTCGGAAGGGGCGAAGGCACTCGACGGTGGTTGTCACGGGCGTACTCACGATCAAACTCTCCATGAGCTCTTCCCGGGTGCTGATTCCAGCGGTGATCATGATCTTCACGCCGCAAAGGCGACTCAGGACTGTGTGCCGGCTGAACTGTATCTGCCCTTACTAGCCTGTTGTGGATCCTGTTTCGCGACTGAGAAACGGCGGAGTTCAGCTCTCCTGCTGCTCGGAGCAGTGCTCGGATCCGTTCCAAGTCCCTTCCAGCTTCTGAATAGAATGGCTGAATAGACTCTGCTATATGCGCAGCAGCGATAAGATTCTGGATCAGAGTGGGGTATACTTGAGATTCAGGCAGAAACAACTGTCTTTGAGTTGACTGGATTCTAGGATCAGTCGACGGGCGCGTTCACCGAGAGAATGTTGGAGATTCTCCAAACATGTGCACTCAGCCAGCATGGCCAAGCGCGTAGCCTCCAAGGCTCGAGCCTCGGCGGTTTCCCCTATGATGGGGGTCTAGAGGGCCTCCATGTTGCGGCGGTAGAGCTCTTCCCTCTGCTTCGAATTGAGAGGTTGGGGCTCGTACTCCTCGTGGACGAATGACGGGCCGTCGCCACCGCCACACTGTCGATGCAATGAAACCCGGGAGGGCTGTGATAAGGGTCGTCCATGAGAACTTCCGCCACAGGGTCACAGCTCCCGCGCTCGGAAAAAGTATCCGTAGAGCTAGTCGACAGGTCGACTGGGCCGCAAAGGAATTGGTCGGGCTCGATCGCCGCGACTTGTGGGGTGGCCGTCTGACGAGCCACCGCATGCTTTACCCACCGCTGGAGCCACGACCAACCGGATCACTTGTGGTGACAACCAGCGGAGTGAGTGGATGATGTGAGGACCGACCGATAGGAGTCGACGGCTGTCGTAGGAGAACGCCGCAAGCACTCACGCGGAAGTGTGATGCCCCGTGGATCGGAAGGGCCTCGACATCGAGGGGGATTCTTGAAGCCAGGGGGAGTTGTCGGCGACAAAAGTGAGTGCACCAAGTCGGAACTCATGGCCCATCATCAAGCCGCCGCCGGAAACCATGTTGATGAAGATCGGAGAAAACACAACCTCACCGGAAGTCGCTAAGATGCTAGGCCCCAAGTGAAGGAAATATGCCCTAGAGGCAATAATAAAGTTATTATTTATTTCCTTATATCATGATAAATGTTTATTACTCATGCTAGAATTGTATTAACCGGAAACATAATACATGTGTGAATACATAGACAAACAGATTGTCACTAGTATGCCTCTACTTGACTAGCTTGTTGATCAAAGATGGTTATGTTTCCTAGCCATAGACATGAGTTGTCATTTGATTAACAGGATCACATCATTAGGAGAATGATGTGATTGACTTGACCAATTCCGTTAGCTTAGCACACGATCGTTTAGTATGTTGATGTTGCTTTCTTCATGACTTATACATGTTCCTATGACTATGAGATTATGCAACTCCCGTTTACCGGAGGAACACTTTGTGTGCTACCAAACGTCACAACATAACTGGGTGATTATAAAGGTGCTCTACAGGTGTCTCCGAAGGTACATGTTGGGTTGGCGTATTTCGAGATTAGGATTTGTCACTCCGATTGTCGGAGAGGTATTTCTAGGTCCTCTCGGTAATAGACATCACTTAAGCCTTGCAAGCATTGCAACTAATGAGTTAGTTGCGGGATGATGTATTATGGAACGAGTAAAGAGACTTGCCAGTAACGAGATTGAACTAGGTATTGAGATACCGACGATCAAATCTCGGGCAAGTAACATACCGATGACAAAAGGAACAATGTATGTTGTTATGCGGCCTGACCGATAAAGATCTTCGTAGAATATGTGGGAGCCAATATGAGCATCCAGGTTCCGCTATTGGTTATTGACCGGAGACGTGTCTCGGTCATGTCTACATAGTTCTCGAACCTGTAGGGTCTGCACGCTTAACATTAAGATGACAGTTATATTATGAGTTTATATGTTTTGATGTACCGGAGGTTGTTCGGAGTCCCGGATGTGATCACGGACATGACGGGGAGTCTCGAAATGGTCGAGACATGAAGATTGATATATTGGAAGCCTATGTTTGGATATCGGAAGTGTTCCGGGTGAAATGGGATTTTACCGGACTACTGGGAGGTTACCGGAACCCCCCGGGAGGTTAATGGGCCTCAGTGGGCCTTTACGGAGAAGAGGAGAGGCGGCCAGGGCTGGGCCTCGCCCCCCCCC
>NC_041389.1:499344991-499351332 GCF_002162155.2 Triticum dicoccoides
AAAGGGGGGAGTCCTAATCCCGGTGGGAGTAGGACTCCTCCCGGCACGCCTCTCCCCTTAGCCGGCCGCACCCCCCCCTTGCTCCTTTATATACCGGGGCAGGGGGCACCCCATAGAGACAACAATTGATCATTGATCTCTTAGCCGTGTGCGGTGCCCCCCTCCACCATAGTCCACCTCGATAATACTATAGCGGTGCTTAGGCGAAGCCCTGCGTCGGTAGAATATCAACATCGTCACCACGTCGTTGTGCTGACGAAACTCTCCCTAAACACTCAACTGGATCGGAGTTCGAGGGACGTCATCGGACTAAACGTGTGCTGAACCCGGAGGTGTCGTACGTTCGGTATTTGATCGGTCGGATCGTGAAGACGTACGACTACATCAACCGCGTGGTGCTAACGCTTCCGCTTTCGGTCTACAAGGGTACGTAGACAACACTCTCCCCTCTCGTTGCTATGCATCACCATGATCTTGTGTGTGCGTAGGAAAATTTTGAAATTACTACGTTCCCCAATAGTGGCACCCGATCCAGGTTTTATGCGTAGATGTCATATGCACGAGTAGAACACAAGTGAGTCGTGGGCGATATAAGTCATACTGCTTATCAGCATGTCATACTTTGGTTCAGTGGCATTGTGAGATGAAGCGGCCCGGATCGACATTATGCGTACGCTTACGCGAGACTGGTTTCACCACCACGAGCACTAGTTGCTTAAAGGTGACCGGCGGGTGTCTGACTCTCTCACTTTAGTTGAACCGAGTGTGGCTACGCCCAGTCCTTGCGAAGGTTAAAACAGCACCAACTTGATAAACTATCGTTGTGGTTTTGATGCGTAGGTAAGAACGGTTCTTGCTCAGTCCGTAGCAGCCACGTAAAATTTGTAACAACAAAGTAGAGGACGTATAACTTGTTTTTGTAGGGCATGCTATGATGTGATATGGTCAAGACATGATGCTAAATTTTATTGTATGAGATGATCATGTTTTGTAACTGAGTTATCGGCAACTGGCAGGAGCCATATGGTTGTCGCTTTATTGTATGCAATGCAATCGCCATGTAATGCTTTACTTTATCACTAAGCGGTAGCGATAGTCGTAGAAGCATAAGATTGGCGAGACAACAACGATGCTATGATGGAGATCAAGGTGTCGCGCCGGTGACGATGGTGATCATGACGGTGCTTCGGAGATGGAGATCACAAGCACAAGATGATGATGGCCATATCATATCAATTATATTGATTGCATGTGATGTTTATCTTTTATGCATCTTATCTTGCTTTGATTGACGGTAGCATTATAAGATGATCTCTCACTAAATTTCAAGATAAAAGTGTTCTCCCTGAGTATGCACCATTGCCAAAGTTCGTCGTGCCTAGACACCACGTGATGATCGGGTGTGATAAGCTCTACGTCCATCTACAATGAGTGCAAGCCAGTTTTTGCACACGCAGAATACTCAGGTTAAACTTGACGAGCCTAGCATATGCAGATATGGCCTCGGAACACTGAGACCGAAAGGTCGAGCATGAATCATATAGTAGATATGATCAACATAATGATGTACACCATTGAAAACTACTCCATTTCACGTGATGATCGGTTATGGTTTAGTTGATTTGGATCATGTGATCACTTAGAGGATTAGAGTGATATCTATCTAAGTGGGAGTTCTTAAGTAATATGATTAATTGAACTTAAATTTATCATGAACTTAGTACCTGATAGTGTCTTGCTTGTCTATGTTGATTGTAGATAGATGGCCCGTGCTGTTGTTCCGTTAAATTTTAATGCGTTCCTTGAGAAAGCAAAGTTGAAAGATGATGGTAGCAATTACACGGACTCGGTCCGTAACTTGAGGATTATCCTCATTGTTGCACAGAAGAATTACGTACTGGAAGCACCGCTAGGTGCCTGACCTGCTGCAAGAGCAACACCAGATGTTGTGAACGTCTGGCAGAGCAAAGCTGATGACTACTCGATAGTTCAGTGTGCCATGCTTTACGGCTTAGAACCGGGACTTAACGATGTTTTGAACGTCATGGAGCATATGAGATGTTTCAGGAGTTGAAGTTAATATTTCAAGCAAATGCCCGGATTGAGAGATATGAAGTCTCCAATAAGTTCTACAGCTGCAAGATGGAGGAGAATAGTTCTGTCAGTGAGCATATACTCAAAATGTCTGGGTATAATAATCACTTGATTCAATTGGGAGTTAATCTTCCGGATGATAGCGTCATTGACAGAATTCTTCAATCATTGCCACCAAGCTACAAGAGCTTCGTGATGAACTATAACATGCAAGGGATGGATAAGACGATTCCCGAGCTCTTCGCAATGCTAAAGGCTGCGGAGGTAGAAATCAAGAAGGAGCATCAAGTGTTGATGGTCAACAAGACCACTAGTTTCAAGAAAAGGGGCAAAGGGAAGAAAAAGGGGAACTTCAAAAAGAACAGCAAGCAAGTTGTTGCTCAGGAGAAGAAACCCAAGTCTGGACCTAAGCCTGAAACTGAGTGCTTCTATTGCAAGCAGACTGGTCACTGGAAGCGGAACTGCCCCAAGTATTTGGCGGATAAGAAGGATGGCAAGGTGAACAAAGGTATATGTGGTATACATGTTATTGATGTGTACCTTACTAGAGCTCACAGTAGCACCTGGGTATTTGATATTGGTTCTGTTGCTAATATTTGCAACTCGAAACAGGGACTATGGATTAAGAGAACACTGGCAAAGGACAAGGTGACGATGCACGTGGGAAATGGTTCCAAAGTCGATGTGATCGCGGTCGGCACGCTACCTATACATCTACCTTCGGGATTAGTATTAGACCTAAATAATTGTTATTTGGTGCCAGCGTTGAGCATGAACATTATATATGGATCTTGTTTAATGCGAGACGGTTACTCATTTAAATCAGAGAATAATGGTTGTTCTATTTATATGAGTAATATCTTTTATGGTCATGCACCCTTGAAGAGTGGTCTATTTTTGATGAATCTCGATAGTAGTGATACACATATTCATAATGTTGAAGCCAAAAGATGCAGAGTTGATAATGATAGTGCAACATATTTGTGGCACTGCCATTTAGGTCATATCGGTGTAAAGCGCATGAAGAAACTCCATACTAATGGACTTTTGGAACCACTTGATTATGAATCACTTGGTACTTGCGAACCGTGCCTCATGGGCAAGATAACTAAAACACCGTTCTCCGGAACTATGGAGAGAGCAACAGATTTGTTGGAAATCATACATACAGATGTATGTGGTCCAATGAATATGGAGGCTCGTGGCGGATATCGTTATTTTCTCACCTTCATAGATGATTTAAGCAGATATGGGTATATCTACTTAATTAAACATAAGTCTGAAACATTTGAAAAGTTCAAAGAATTTCAGAGTGAAGTTGAAAATCATCGTAACAAGAAAATAAAGTTTCTACGATCTGATCGTGGAGGAGAATATTTGAGTTACGAGTTTGGTCTACATTTGAAACAATGCGGAATAGTTTCGCAACTCACGCCACCCGGAACACCACAGCGTAATGGTGTGTCCTAACGTCGTAATCGTACTTTACTAGATATGGTGCGATCTATGATGTCTCTTACTGATTTACCGCTATCGTTTTGGGGTTATGCTTTAGAGACGATCACATTCACGTTAAATAGGGCACCATCGAAATCCGTTGAGACGACGCCTTATGAACTATGGTTTGGTAAGAAACCAAAGTTGTCGTTTCTTAAAGTTTGGGGCTGCGATGCTTATGTGAAAAAGCTTCAACCTGATAAGCTCGAACCCAAATCGGAGAAATGTGTCTTCATAGGATACCCAAAGGAGACTGTTGGGTACACCTTCTATCACAGATCCGAAGGCAAGACATTCGTTGCCAAGAATGGATCCTTTTATGATTATGAAATTTGGCAAATGGATGTAAAAACTGCATTCCTGAATGGATTTCTGGAAGAAGAGTTGTATATGATGCAACCGGAAGGTTTTGTTGATCCAAAAGGAGCTAACAAAGTTTGCAAACTCCAGCGATCCATTTATGGACTGGTGCAAGCCTCGGAGTTGGAATAAAGGCTTTGATAGTATGATCAAAGCATTTGGTTTTATACAGACTTTTGGAGAAGCCTATATTTACAAGAAAGTGAATGGGAGCTTTGTAGCATTTCTGATATTATATGTGGATGACATATTACTGATTGGAAATGATATAGAATTTTTGGATAGCATAAAGAGATACTTGAATAAGAGTTTTTCAATGAAAGACCTCGGTGAAGCTGCTTACATATTGGGCATTAAGATCTATAGAGATAGATCAAGACGCTTAATTGGACTTTCACAAAGCACATACCTTGACAAAGTTTTAAAGAAGTTCAAAGTGGATCAAGCAAAGAAAGGGTTCTTGCCTGTGTTACAAGGTGTGAAGTTGAGTAAGACTCAAAGCCCGACCACTGCAGAAGATAGAGAGAAAATGAAAGATGTTCCCTATGCTTTAGCCATAGGCTCTATCATGTATGCAATGTTGTGTACCTGACCTGATGTGTGCCTTGCTATAAGTCTAGCAGGGAGGTACCAAAGTAATCCAGGAGTGGATCACTGGACAGCGGTCAAGAACATCCTGAAATACCTGAAAAGGACTAAGGATATGTTTCTCATTTATGGAGGTGACAAAGAGCTCATCGTAAATGGTTACGTTGATGCAAGCTTTGACACTGATCCGGACGATTCCAAATCGCAAACCAGATACGTGTTTACATTGAACGGTGGAGCTGTCAGTTGGTGTAGTTCTAAACAAAGCATCATGGCGGGATCTACATGTGAAGCGGAGTACATGGCTGCTTCAGAAGCAGCAAATGAAGGAGTCTGTATGAAGGAGTTCATATCCGATCTAGGTGTCATACCTAGTGCATCGGGTCCAATGAAAATCTTTTGTGACAATACTGGTGCAATTGCCTTGGCGAAGGAATCCAGATTTCACAAGAGAACCAAGCACATCAAGAGACGCTTCAATTCCATCCGGGATCTAGTCCAGGAGGGAGACAGAAATTTGCAAGATACATACGGATCTGAATGTTGCAGACCCGTTGACTAAGCCTCTTCCACAAGCAAAACATGATCAGCACCAAGGCTCCATGGGTGTTAGAATCATTACTGTGTAATCTAGATTATTGACTCTAGTGCAAGTGGGAGACTGAAGGAAATATGCCCTAGAGGCAATAATAAAGTTATTATTTATTTCTTTATATCATGATAAATATTTATTATTCATGCTAGAATTGTATTAACCGGAAACATAATACATGTGTGAATACATAGACAAACAAATTGTCACTAGTATGCCTCTACTTGACTAGCTCGTTGATCAAAGATGGTTATGTTTCCTTGCCATGGACATGAGTTGTCATTTGATTAACAGGATCACATCATTAGGAGAATGATTTGATTGACTTGACCCATTCCGTTAGCTTAGCACATGATCATTTAGTATGTTGTTGTTGCTTTCTTCATGACTTATACATGTTCCTATGACTATGAGATTATGCAACTCCCGTTTACCGGAGGAACACTTTGTGTGCTACCAAACGTCACAACGTAACTGGGTGATTATAAAGGTGCTCTAAAGGTGTCTCCGAAGGTACATGTTGGGTTGGCGTATTTCGAGATTAGGATTTGTCACTCCGATTGTCGGAGAGGTATCTCTGGGCCCTCTCGGTAATACACATCACTTAAGCCTTGCAAGCATTGCAACTAATGAGTTAGTTGTGGGATGATGTATTATGGAACAAGTAAAGAGACTTGCCAGTAACGAGATTGAACTAGGTATTGAGATACCGACGATCGAATCTCGGGCAAGTAACATACCGATGACAAAGGGAACAACGTATGTTGTTATGCAGTCTGACCGATAAAGATCTTCGTAGAATATGTGGGAGCCAATATGAGCATCCAGGTTCCGCTATTGGCTATTGACCGGAGACGTGTCTCGGTCATGTCTACATAGTTCTCGAACCCGTAGGGTCCGCACGCTTAACGTTACGATGACAGTTATATTATGAGTTTATATGTTTTGATGTACTGAAGGTTGTTCGGAGTCCCAGATGTGATCACGGACATGATGAGGAGTCTCGAAATGGTCGAGACATGAAGATTGATATATTGGAAGCCTATGTTTGGATATCGGAAGTGTTCCGGGTGAAATCGGGATTTTACCGGACTACCGGGAGGTTACCGGAACCCCCCGGGAGGTTAATGAGCCTCAGTGGGCCTTTACGGAGAAGAGGAGAGGCGGCCAGGGCTGGGCCGCGCGTCCCTCCCCCCTAGTCCGAATAGGA
>NC_041389.1:499351720-499504920 GCF_002162155.2 Triticum dicoccoides
CTTCCTCTCTCCCTCCTCTTTCCCCCCTCCCAAGTCCTAATCCAACTAGGAAAGGGGGGAGTCCTACTCCCGGTGGGAGTAGGACTCCTCCCGGCGCGCCTCTCCCCTTGGCCGGCCGCACCCCCCCTTGCTCCTTTATATACGGGGGCAGGGGGCACCCCATAGAGACAACAATTGATCATTGATCTCTTAGCCGTGTGCGGTACCCCCCTCCACCATAGTCCACCTCGATAATAGTGTAGCGGTGCTTAGGCGATGCCCTGCGTCGGTAGAACATCAACACCATCACCACGTCGTCATGCTGACGAAACTCTCCCTCAACACTCGACTGGGTCGGAGTTCGAGGGACGTCATCGGACTGAACGTGTGCTGAACTCGGAGGTGTCGTACGTTCGGTACTTGATCGGTCGGATCGTGAAGACGTACGACTACATCAACCGCGTTGTGCTAACGCTTCCGCTTTCGGTCTACGAGGGTACGTAGACAACTCTCTCCCCTCTCGTTGCTATGCATCACCATGATCTTGTGTATGCGTAGGAATTTTTTTGAAATTACTACGCTCCCCAACACCAAGGTGGGCGCCAACTGTCGTGGTTCTAAGTCTGACAATAAGAGTAGGGGGTACGTATGAGGAGGCCAGGCCCTAGCTACGGTGAGGTTGTACACACGAGTTTACGAGTTCGGGCCCCTCTCGGAGGAGGTAAAAGGCCTAAGTCTCGGTGCCCTCAGGCGGTCGATTGGAATATGGGTGTGTGTTACAAGGGGTGTGAACCCTTGTCCTAGAGAAGCGGGATGGCTTATATAGAGTATGCCAGGACCCCAGCTGTCCTCCGTTACAGGGGTTCAATGCACATTAAGATAGGGCGTTACTGGTAACGCCAGCTATAAAGTGCTATTAATGATCTTTAAGACTACAGAGTAAACGCCTGACTATTGTCGTCCTGAGTGACTCTAGGTCTTGTGTACTCCGAGTGGTTCCCTGTGTGGTCGAATGATTCCATCCAGGTCGAGTGAAATTTGGATATCTGGGTGAGGTGATTGGTCGAGTGGATTGCACTCGATGGCTTCAGTCGGTAGTTCTTGCTATACTTTGAATGTCCTTGACTCTAGGGTAGTGACCTTGGTAGGGCATATAGGTCGGACCTATGACCCTACCCTAGGTTCATGCATCGTCAGGCACCCTGCCGAAATCTAAGAATATTCTCGAATTTCAAGGCAAGATGGGAAACCATACGAACAAACCAAGTGTTGGCACACGCCTATACACAATGACCATCACCAGCATTAGCCCAAAAAGAGGCAACCCAACCCACCTCACAGACTACTCCAACAAAAGGACTCACACTCAAGATGAAAAGACCAACACCAATCAAACCAATGACAACACATAAGACCGCCCAAACACACCAGAACAACAGAGCCCGACAATCTCCACTGACACATCCCTTGTACCACAATGAATGCAACAATCGAAGCAACATCAAGTAAAATAAAGAAGGATGAAAATAAGTCACGGAGCCAAGGAAGATTGGCGTGCACCCCACGGTTGAATGGACCCTTTCCCTTAACAAGTTGAATGAAGGAAGGTGACACGGAGCAAAGGAAAAACCCCAGCGCAACGAATCCCTCCCCTCACAAATCTACCGGTGCCCCCTCTCGGCCACACCCACAACACCACCAAAAATCGAAATAGAAATCAGTATATCTTCGTTCTCCCACGCATCGACCACAGTACAAATCCCCCAACCGCTCAACGGTAGACACCACACAAGCATGGACTAAAGTCCCACAAAAACAAACACCATGTGATCACTAGATCCCATGTGGTATGCTAACCTCGTTGCACGACAGGGCTCCCTCTATGGGAAGCTTAATAGTTGTAAATACAAGTTCACCTCAAAGGGTATTCTATCTGGACATTTACATTTGAGCCCCTAGTTGTGTCACACTCGTGTGTTTTGCCCCTAAATTCCAAAAACCCTCGTTTCTGCCCAAGCTCGTTTGCTCTTCTTATGCTTTTGCCCTTTACCATTTGACCGCAACTTTAGAAACTTCATCATGAATTCATACTAACTTAGAAAAATGCAAATAAGATATCAAAATGTTTGGAAAAACATCACCTATATGTGCATGTCATTTGCATTCATGACAAAAGTGCTGAAAAGTCACTGTCTCAGCTTGAGCTCATATGATGTCAACAAGAATAGTAAATGATGAAAAAAATTGAAAATAGATTCAAAAAAATTTAATTTTTTCTGTGGCAAACATTGAAAAATGTTTTGAGAGATTGCAAAGTTTCATGAGGAAATGACACTCATGGAAATCGTGGAAAAAAAGGAAAATGCAGACTAAGGCATAGCCTAGTGGTGGGAAGGGGCTGATGCTTTCCCACCCACCCAAGTTCAAGGCATGGTACTTGCAATTTGGATTTGTTGCACCAATTATACTGTAGGGGGTTATCTTACAGTCTTTCTGTCAAAAAAAGAAAAAAAGGAAAATTGATGCTCCAAAACAAAAGCATTTTGGAGTGCTAATTTTTTTTCACAACTTCCATGAATGTCATTCCCTGGTGAAACTTTATAAGTGCTCAAAACATTAGTCGATGTTTTCCACAAAAATAATTCAGAATTATTTTTGATTTTTTTAAATATTTTTTGATTTTTTTGGACTTCATCTGACATTATATGAGGTCAAACTCAGATGAGGACTTTTCACCACTTTTGTCATTAATGCAAATGACATGCACATATAGGTGATGTTTTTTTTGAACATTTTGATAACTTATGTGCATTTTTCTGAGTTAGTGTGAATTCTTTATGAAGTTTCCAAAGTTATGGTCAAATGGTCAAGGGGCAAAAGCATAAGAAGAGAAAACGAGCTTGGACATAAACAAGTTTTTTTTTAATTTAGGGACAAAACACACAGGTGTGACATAACTAGGGGCTCAAATGTAATTGTCCCTATTCTATCCTTTTAAAAATAAAATAATATAAAATAATGATTTGCATAAAGTCGAAGAATGAGTGTGTGTTTGTCATGGACTTTGTGCGATTAGCGTACAAGCTACTGGTTGAGAATGTGATGAATGATAAAGCTATAACCAGCTGCTCCATTGCTGCCCCAGGCGGGGTTTGGAAAGCATTGTGGAAACTCAAATGTTTCGCTGAAAGTCAGGATTGGTACTCAAGAACATGCTTCCTTGTTCTGATGAACTCACGCATCGTCATATTGCAAAAGAAAACTCAAAGTGTAGACTTCGTAGATACAAAAATGAAAGTCTTTAGAGCATCTCTAACAGGCGCCCAACGCGCGGCGCGCTAAAATCTGGTTCGCGGCGCGCGCAATGTCGGGTTTGGCGCGTCGCGCAACGCTTGCTCCAGCACTAGCGCTAAAATGCGGCGCGCGCGCTACTCAAGTAGCACGCTAAAATGCAGCATGCGCGAGCAGCCGGCGCACACATTTGTTCTTTCTCTTCGCGGATGTCTTGCCCTTCTTCGGCCGCGGCGCATTTGGAAACTTCGAGGTGCCGGAGCTGTCCGCCGCCTTGTTCTTCATCACGGCGGGCGCCGGCGCAACGCCGCCCGAGGCGGCATGAAGAAGAGGCGCGCGAGGCCGATGCTCGGAGGAGCTCCGGCGGAGGCGCGGCCAACGCTCCCAGCGCTAGGGTTTGCGGCGGTGGCGGCGGCGCCGGAGGGTTCGCGGTTGTAGGACAGGGTGAGGGGAGTGCCGACGCGTGGGTCCATCGGGTCAGCTCGCCGGCGCCGGCGCGTGTGGGGTGAAGGTGGCGCGGGGGAGAGAGTGCGGCGCGAGCGCTCGTGTGTGCCGTGCACGGAAGCGGGCGCCCCAAATACGCAGCGTGCGGTAGCGACCGGATCGCGCGCCCAACTCTATATGCCGCGCGTGCGTTTATTGTGCGCCCGCTGGAGACAAACTAGCGATTGTGCACGCACTAAAATGGGTAAATTTGTGGCGCGGCGCCTGTTTAGCGCGCCTGTTGGAGATGCTCTTATCGTGTGATGATCACTTGTGGCCATAAAAACAGTTCGGGAAGGCGCTTCTGCAGCAGAGAGGCATGAAGCTCCCACGGCTGCATCATGCGATAGGGGTTGGGGATGTTCTTGCCTCAGACCTGATCAAGAAAGAAGATTTTGGGGTGTTTGTTACCATGATGTGGTGCATTTGGTCGAGCAAGAACAAGTTCACTCATGGGAAAGTAGGCTTCCAACCGATGTGATCTATTGCACTGGTTGATGAGATCATGGCGACCCTCGAGCTCCCTCCATGCTAGAATGATCCAGGAGGGAGTCGCCAGCACCACTGCCGGTCACCTCCACTGGAAGGTTGGGTTGCAGTTGTTAGGTTGATCTCTATCCCGTTCGAACCCAACGGGTCGAACGGGCCCCTGACTCGCGCCCTGATCGGGGGCGGCCAACCAAACCATGGTTGGTGGGCCCGTGTGACCCATGCTATATAACAGAGGTGGGGGCTGGGGCACGACTCACGAGGTTGATCGCTGCCACAAACCCCACCGAACACTCCCTACCGATCTAGGGTAAGCGCGGTGCTCACGGGAAGCACACCACCATCGCCATCTCTGTCCACATTGCCGCCGTCACCACACCACCATGTGCAGCTTTGAGTCTGTCCTCTTCTTGGACACACATTGCTATTGTCTTTTCAATGTCCCATGTTCCAGGTGACATATTATAGTTTACAACAAAAGTTTCAAACTCCTTTGGCAGTGAAGCCATGACCAGGTGGACCAGGAGCTTTGGTTTGATCTCCAGATCCTCATCCATGGGCTTTAGCTTTGCTGCCATATTGCTTATCCTAAGGATGTGCTCTCTTATATCATGATTACCACATGTGTAGCGTTTTGTCACCAGTTGTTCTAACAGCTGGGTGGCATATATCTTTGAAGAGCCAGTGAACTGGCTCTTTATCTTTGTAAGCAACTCCCCTGCAGAAGTGCACTCTGCAATGGAGCCCATAATGGTGCTCTCGATTGTATTCTTTATAAATGTCATGCACTTTTTGTTTGAGTTGACCCACTTTTGGATTTCTATGATGTAGGACATCTCCAAAGGAGCATAGTCCCTCCACTTTTTAGACCATGCAGCATCATTATCAGTGGCCTCTCTTACTGGTTTTGTGGGTCTGACCGGCTGTGATTCATCCACAACCCAGTCCAGATCAGCACAAACAAATGCCAGTTCAACTTTCTTCCTCCACTCAGTGTGATTATCACATTTGAGCGTCGGAACTTCTTTTAGGCAATTCATCAAGTGAAAGCCTCCTGAAATCACAATTTAAGTGACATCACTATTAACAATCATATGCATTAATCTAATGTTGGTCAAATTAAACATACAATTGTCTATGCAATTAAATTTATATTACCGTTGGGTAAAAATATTAGAAAAAAATGCACCTTTAAATTTCAATAATAAAACATGATCATGTTATTAAACAACGTTGGTCATAAAAAATAACATAATCATATTCATTTTAATAATCACTTTAACATGCTCTTAAAAACATAATTCTATCTAAACTTTTATTTTCTTTGTAAAAGAGCACTAATTATTTACGCAGTGGAAAAACATGAATAAAATTCATGTACTTTTTTACTCTTTACAGAGACTTTTCTATGACCGAATAAAAATCATGAATTTTTTTTAATTTTCTTTATAAAAATTCATGAACATTTATTTTTCTAAAAATTTTCTGTTTTAATTTTCACAAAGTTTCCTGTTTACTTTTCTATTTTCTAAACAAATAATTTGTTGGAAAAAATTTGCATCGGAAAACTATAAAAAAATTGCCCAAAAAGTTGGACAAAAAACTATTAACACAAAAGAAAATAGCAGCAGCAGCCGGCCTTGACTCGGCCTGGGCCGCTCGTGGCTGCGGCCTCGGCCTAGCTCGCGCGTGGGCTGTGCCCGCGGCTGCGCCCACGCCGTCGCTCTCCACTTTCGGCCCAAAAGGCCCAGTCTGCATTAGGGTTTCAATCCCTGACGTTCGATGAGATCGACAGTCGAGAGCCATTTTTGGGCGAACAAAACAGCCCCGATCGATCCTCCCGGAAAACCCTAACGTTTTCCTCTTCCTCTCCGGCAGCGCTCGCTCTGGCCGTCCAGCCACCGCACGAGAGCGCTAGCCGCCGGCGATGGCGTCCACCACCGCGCCGCGCGAGCCCGGCCATTATCTCTTCCTTTCCCCCCACCATTTCTTTGACAGAGAGAGAGGGACGTCTGTTGTGCCCTCCTATGCTCCCCTTGTGCCTCGACAACGCCCTTTTCTGCGGAGTAGCGGCGGGGCACGACTGCGCCGGCCGCCAGCGTCGGAAGTGAACCACCGCGCCGCGCGAGCGGCCTTCCTTTTCCCTTCTTCTCTGCTCATCTACTACCGCATACAGCAACAGATAGAGAGAGAGATCCGATGGGTTTCCGATGCGGTGCCCCTGCTGACCCCTTTGCCGGCGTGCGCGAGCACCTTGAGGGTGAACGCATCGCCGTCAAACGGCTCGGTGGTGATGCATGTACTTTGCCTCGATGGGGTTTGGTTCTTCGTCCCTGCACCTCGGCTTGCCGATGCGTGTGGGGATCGAGAGGAACAGGCGCGGCCGGAGTGGCGACACACTTTGCCGGCGGCCTAAGGCCTTCTCCGGTGAAGCATCATATGTTTTGACATAACAGATCTTGGTGAAGCATCATATGTTTTGGGCATAGAAATTCTCCGAGATAGAAACAATGGAGTCTTAGGACTATCGCAGAAAGCATATTTAGAAAAGGTTCTTAAAAGGTATAATATGCATGCGAGTAAAGCCACACATGCTTCTATAGTTAAGGGCGATAGTTTTGGGAAATTTCAATGTCCCAAGAACCAGTACGAGATCAATCAAATGAAAGGAGTACCATATGCTTCGGCAGTTGGCAGCTTACAGTATGCACAAGTGTGCACTCGCCCTGACTTAGCCTTTATCACCGGGGTACTCGGTAGATATCAAGAGAATCCAGGCATAGAGCACTGGAAGATGGTAAAGAAAGCATTGCGTTATGCGCAAGGCACGAAGCACTACATGCTAATATACAGGAGAAGTGATTCCCTAGAGATAAAAGGGTATTCAGACGCAGATTTTGCAGGGGACAAAGATGATAGAAAATCCACGTCAGGATACGTATTCACCCTCGCTGGGGGAGCTATTTCATGGAAAAGCTCCAAACAGTCGATAGTTGCATCATCCACGATGTATGCGGAATTCATAGCATGCTTCGAAGCCACGGGGCAGGCGATATGACTAAAGAAATTTATACCCGACTTGAAAGTGGTAGATTGTATTCACAAACCACTAAAGATGTACTGCGACAACCAGCCCGCGGTATTTTATGCTCACAACAACAAGTCGAGTAATGCTGCCAAAACAATAGAGATAAGGTATTATGTTGTGAAAGATAAAATCCAGGATCAAACTATAAGTCTCGAGCATATAAGGACAAAAGATATGCTTGCGGATCCGCTAACGAAAGGCTTACCACCCAATGTGTTCAAGGAACACTTAGCCGGCATGGGTTTAAGGGAAAGCCTTATGATTCCTGGATAGGCCCAAAAGGAACAGAATTTGTTTTTCAACATAATGTATGTTGTAGCTGTATGATTCTATCGGTAATTAAGTTGTGCCGATGAAACATGCTCTATGTACCAATATGGGATGAAACAAATAAACTAGAAAGTATAAGGTTGAAAGTAAAGTTGAGATTAAGGGGGAGAATGTTAGGTTGATCTCTATCCCGTTCGAACCCAACAGGTCGAACGGGTCCCTGACTCGCGCCTTGATCGGGGGCGCCCAACCAAACCATGGTTGGTGGGCCCCTGTGACCCGTGCTATATGACAGAGGTGAGGGCCGGGGCACGACTCACGAGGTTAATCGCTGCCACAAACCCCACCGAACACTCCCTATCGATCTAGGGTAAGCGCGGTGCTCACGGAAAGCACACCACCACCGCCATCTCTGTCCACATCGCCGCCGTCACCACACCACCATGGCAGGCGCTGGATCGAGCTCATCCGCACCAGGAGAAGGTAGGTTCACCGGATCTACTAGCCTACTCCGATCCAAGGTCTATCAACAATCAATGTTGATGGTGCTCTCGACATCCAGAACCGAGTGCCTGGCTCAGGCCATGTCGTTAGGGACTACCATAGTACCTTTATTGAGTCATGTATGAGTCAATATAAGGACATCGATGATCCGTTTATTAGTGAGCTCTTTGCTTGACGGATGGTATTGATGCAGCTGTCAGAATGGAGATCAATAGGTCATTGTGTACATAGACTGCTCTAGTATAGTATATCCGTGGCAATGATATTTGATGCCCTCCGGGTAAATGGTGCACATATGATGAAGGAAATCAAGCATATGTCCGAGTCTTTCCAGGGTTTCAAGCTTCTTTGGATTCATTGTGAAGCAAATTGAGCGACCCACCTTTGCGCTAAAGAAACTCTTAGTTTCTCTTCTTGTACACGCTTCGATGTAATTCTTGGATTCCCTGACTAGAACCATACAATTAGATTGTAATCTCTTGTCAGTTTAGTAAAGCGAGGGATTAATGTCCAAACAAAAAAAAAGCATTATGGATCACTTCACTCAACAGTGTCTGAATATCTGGTCAAACACGTTTCCCTAGGACCCCAATAGCCAGCGAAAGAGTGATGACATTTTTTACGGCATTTTGTGCTAGCGAGCATGACGATTTTAGTCAGTGGGCATGGCAACTCCGCCGCACTTACGTTTTCGCCCAAAATTGCGGCGAATGTTCGCTGGTTATGATTACCGTTACCGTAACATTTTCTGCACGGACAGTCACGCAAACGCAACAACGACAAAGCAAAGTCTTGACACTCGTGAATAAACAGTCACAGCAAGCTTGGCACATATTGCATGGATGACCAGCATCGCAGTCCGGCAGTCGCGTCTCATCGGTACATCATCGACTAGCAGAGCTGTGCCCGGACGCCGGCCTCCAAGAGCAGCAGCAGCAGCGCACCAGCATCAGCACCCACTCAAAACTGCACACACGAAGTTAATTAATGAGATCTCCCTGCCCGGCGACGTGATTTAACCACTAATCCGAAGTCCAAATGAACACGACAATGGTTTGTCCGTCAGGCACTTACCACAATGCTCCGAGATCGAACCGTCTTCTCGGCGGCTGCTCCCGTCGAGCGGACGCGGCGGCGTCCATGGAGAAGGCGGAGTAATGCAGCAGCCGCGGCTCGGACCGCACCGCCCGCCGTGCTAGCAGCGGCGACGGCGACGGCGACGGCGAGGCGTCGAAGTCACGCGGAGAGAAGGGCGGCGACGCGGACGGGGACGGCGTGAATGCGTACGGCCGGCGTCCCGGGCCGACGCTGACGGGCAGCGGGGACGGCGGCGTCAGCGGCGGAGAGGAGGAGGAGGAGGCCGCGCTGGTGCTCATGATCACCCGACCCGACCCAGCACGTCGCGTACGCAGTGGTGACTGGGGTGCTACTGTGCGTGCTTGGTATGGGACAGTGGGAAGCGCTGGGTTCATCGAGGCCTCAGGCTTGTGTAAGCTCGGGCCAACCACGAGTCAAACATGCGTCTGGTCTGGTGGTGAGATCAGAGACTCACAGATAGGCTCCTGCTCCGCATGACAAAGGTGGTTGTGGACAATAACAATCGTTTTTTTTTTCCAATAAACCAGCAACAGTTTGTACATCATCATCGTGTCGTGTATGCACGGGCTACAATGTTGAACGGCGGGCATTTATATTAGTCGACCATGCGTGCCCGTGCGTGCAAACCGTCTCAAATATTTACGCGGGCAGCACGAAGTCTCTCTCGATCGATCCCCTGTGCGCGCACTTCTCCTAGCAATCGTGGTACGTGCCGCTGCCAGCACGGTGCGCTCGTCACGCGAAGCCTTGCAGGTAGCGGTACCTGCCGCCGAAGCACCCGAGCAAGGAGGACCGGTGGTGGAGGTGGCGGTGGCCGTGCGCGCGCGGCAGGGGCCTCCGCGTCCACCCGCGCCACGCCCTGCCCAGCCCCGCCCCGAGCCACGACCGCGCACGGGACGCCGCGCCAGCAGCCGAGACCCTGCCGGCCACCCACGCCCGGCACGCCGCACGCGCAGCCGCGGCCCTCCCGGCGACCCTGGCCTCGCGCAGCAGACGCGCCGCCCGCCCGCGGAGCCCCGTGGCGGCCGCCTCCTACTCGTCCTCCTCGCCGGGGGCGGACAGCCGGTAGGTCTGCAGGAACAGCGCCCGCCGCGCCGCGTACTCCTCGCTCTGCCGGCACCGCGCGGCGTGCTCGCCCTGGCGCGGCCACCCGGTCCCCGCGGGCGCCGGCATCGGCATGACCGGCACCCGAGCTGGCGCGCGAGCTGGCTGGTTCGCGTACGTGCTTGCGGGGCGAGTCAGTGAGTGCGTTGCCGTGTCACTGTGCCGGTGGGATCAGTTATATGGGGGTGGTCAGGTGGGGCGGCAGTGCAGTGCAGTGAGAGTGACGGGAGATAGCAGGTGGTTGAACCAGAAGTAGCAAAGCAACGGCTCTGCTTGTTTGGTGCTGATGGTTGCACCGGGACGCACCAACCCGACCCAGGATATACACATTCTCAAAAAGAAAAAGAAAAAGAAAAAAAGAAGACCCAGGATATACACTGATGGGCACTGGCTCGGTTGGCTGGTTGGTTGCGTCCCTGCTCCACGGCCTCGCTCTGTCGGTTCGACACTAAAACAGAGGGGATTCAAGAACTCCACCCGTTTTTCCCGCAAAAATGAAAAGAGAGAGAACTCCGCCGATTTCGGTCGTATGCATTTGCCAAAATAAAAATAAATGGGACTGGCTAGATGTCAAGTGACTGAAAATGCAATTTGGGTCGGTCGGATCATTATGAACCGTTGAATGCAAGATGCATGGCTAGATGGGCTTCTTCGGCCTCCGAAAACAGATCATTGTTCATCTTCTACCAATTTGGGTCGGTCGGATCATTATGAACCGTTGAATGCAAGATGCATGGCTAGATGGAGTATCTATGAACCGCCGAGCCATCACAGGCCTAACCGCCTGCTGCCGCCGCCCGTGGCCGGAGGCGCTCCCGCGTCAGCCTTGCCGTCCCGTCCTTCTCCCAATCGCCGCCCACCATGGTGCTACCGCTGCCCTCGGCCATCCCTCTAACCCCGACCATGCACAATTTTTTCCGGCGACCTGCAACCCCCACCCCCATCCCTGAGATAGATAATGGGATAGCCTGCCGCCCTAAGACAGATATTGGGGTCGACTGCCACACTAAAATAGACCCAGAGGCCTTCTCCGGAGAGTCGGCGACTGCTCCTTCCTTATCTCCAGCGGCTTCTTCCTTCCTTTCAAAATCGACTGGCCCAAAATTGATTTTGATGCAACTTACAAGTAGGTATTGTGAAAATAAAAACATGTAGAGGCAGGCTAGAGCGGGGCCCCATTATGTTTTCAACCTTGGGCCCACATGGCAGTGCCGCAGGCTGGCTGCACAAGATAAAAATGTTTCAGCATCTACTGCTCGAGTTGACTGAGTTTGACAATATGTTGGAATTAGACTATTCATTTCCTCTAAGTTGCCCACCGGCACTGACGCACTGTACAGGTAGCAAATGATGGCTGCGGCTGCATGCAACAACGCAAATGTTCTATCTGTCCAAAACCAAAGACTCAACCAGAAATTCTCAACGACCTAGCCATTTTCCTTCAACTACAACGAACAAGCGCCTTCCACGAGACTGTCCGCGCGTGTGCTCATCGTTCGACATTATGAGTATAATTGGATTGGTGCCAAAAATTAACATGCCAATGTTTAGCATTGTGCCAAATATTGGCTACAACTTGATTAGTTATCGAGTTGTTTTTTTAT
Organism: Triticum dicoccoides; assembly: GCF_002162155.2. Classification (NCBI taxonomy): domain Eukaryota; kingdom Viridiplantae; phylum Streptophyta; class Magnoliopsida; order Poales; family Poaceae; genus Triticum; species Triticum dicoccoides. The sequence continues at coordinate 499,363,631 of NC_041389.1, forward strand.
CTCACATAAAGTGAGTGAATTGTAAGAAACCACCACATTTGGGGCTTATCTTGCAGAAAACAACCTAGTCGCTAATCATTTGCAAAATCCACCACGGATTCAGTAACAGCGTTGCGGATTGCACTGAACAAGTGATTTCGCGCGGTTGAGGGCGTTTCCGACAGGTGGGGCCCAATATGCGTGACGTGGCGTAACGGACGCGGTGACGGCGCCGTTTGTGCTTAAGATAGACGCGGTCGGGTCGGCAGAGACAGACCGCCCGCGCCCGACCAGATCTCGCTCGCTCTCCTCTCTGCTCCCACGCTCGCTCTCTCTGCTCCCACGCTCGCTCGCTCCCCTCTCCGGTCGCCGCCGTCCGCCGTCCGCCATGGTGTCCTGGAGCGATAGTGAGAGCACCGAGGGCTCCGCCGCGCAGTACATCTCCTCCGAAGACTCCCCTCTCAAGGTCAGAACCATGTTGCTCATTTGTGTTCTAGGGTTTCTAGGGTTCAACATTGCTCGATTTGAACAAGTTTTTGTTGGATTTCTCAGATCCCAGCTACAATTGATGATCCGTCATTCGAGGGTCTTGCTGATGACTTGAATGTGTTTTGTGAGCATGGGAATCCAGGGAGGAAATATGTTGCATTTGAGGGGATAAGCACTGGTAGGAGGTTCATTGCATGTGCCACTGAAGTAAGTTTCAAGTTTTGTTTGCAGCATTCCAGTTCTTGTTCATGTTCTAGGGTTCATAGGTAATGTTCATGTTCTAGGGTTCATAGGTACTGTTCATGTTCTAGGGTTCATAGGTACTGTTCATGTACTGAATTTTTGTATTGCAGGGTGTTGGAAATTGTGGATTAGTGCAGTGGGTAGATGAGCATTGGCCAGAGCATCTGCAGAATGCTAGTCATAAGCTGTGGCTTATGTATGAGCATAGCCAGCATGATAACAAGATGGCATGCCTGGAGCATTCAAGCACTGTACACAATCTCACACGGCAGAAAAAAGAGTTGCAGGAGACATATGAGAAGCTTGTTGAAGATGTGAACAACCTATTGGATTATAAGGATAGCCAGCCTGAGGTAAACCAGAAGAATGATGCTGAGAACATTTCAGTGTGTGTGGAAAGCAGCATGACAAAGGATGGTGAGATCAAGAAATTGAAGGTTGTTGTTGTCCAGTTAAAGCAAATTCATGTAGCTCAAGCCACTGTCATTAGGAATTTGAAGTTCAAGCATCTTAAAGAGAAGGAAAAGTTGAGCTCTGATAAGAGGATGTTGGAGATTTGCTATGCTGACCTGAAGAAAGAGAAGGATGACCTGAAGAAAGAGAAGGATAAGCTGGATTGTTGCATTGCTGAGCTGATGAAAGTGAAGGAGAAGTTGACCATGGAGAAGAGCACTCTTGCTTCCTGCATTGTTGAGCTGAAGACAGCAGGTGATAGCAACAAGAGGAAGCTTCACCAGATCAAGTCTATTTGTGATGAGGACTAAGTTGTGTTGTTGGCTGACCATGTGTGTCAATGATGTCTTTTGTACTAGCTATGGAGGAAACTTGGAATGTGTTAAGCTTTATTGTGGTGAACCTTGGATTGTCTATCAGATTTGTGAGAGTACTATGTTTGTCATTAATTATCAGGTTGGATTAAGTTCAGTTTGTACCTGGCATACTAACATAATACTGCTGGCATACATATATAGTACATGCATAGATAGCCTGACATAGATAGCAAGTTCATACTAACATAGATAGAACTGACATAGATAGTACCTGCATATATAGCCTAACATAGATAGCAAGTTCATACTAACCTAGATAGAACTGACATAGATAGAACTGGCATGCTAACATACTGACGAAACTGAACTTTTTCTTCTTCTGACGAAACTGAAGACAGCATGTCACTCCTCCTTCTTCAGCATCTTCAGGCGTTGCGAGCGCCACACTTCATTGTTGTTCACCGCCGCCCTCTTCTTCTTGGCCAGCGGTGGCTCCACCACCTCTTCACCACCGCCCCCTCTTCTTGCTTGACAATGACGAGCTCCTGGTTGTCGACGACCTCCGACAGCTTTTCCACATCAATTGGGTTGTTCTTCTGCCCCTCGACGGCGTGGAGGACGGGCGCCAGGAGCTGCACATCAGGCTCGTCGTCGGAGGAGTCGGAGGAGAGTACGACGACCTCGTCCACCTCGTCGTCAGAGGAGTAGGAGGAGTAGTCGTCAGATTCGTCAGAGTCGTAGTCGCCAGAGGACTCGGACTCGGCGTCAAAGTCGTCGTCTGGCCGGAGCACCCATGGATTGCGCCTCTCCCAGTAGGCGTTGTTGATGGGGGCTGGGATAGCGAGGACGGCATCGGTGATGTCATCCGCGGCGGCCGGCGGCGTGGTGGATGAGCGGTACATCCACCAACTGGCGCGCTGCCTGGGGTCGGGGGAGCGCTGCACCTCGCGCATCGCCCACAGGAGAATGGTCGGCGACGGGACTGTGCGGCTGGCAGGGAATGCACGCTGCCTTTCGGCAGGTGTCATCACCTTCACCAGGCCGCGGGCATGGTTCCTCAGCATCGCCAAGCTAGGGAACCAGCGAGCGATCTCCCTGTACTACGCGCGCATCTCGTGGTTGTTGCCGGCGAGCTCTTCGATGGCCAGCTGCCACTCCATGGCGACGGCGATGGGGGTGGCTGTCGGCGGTGGTTTCGACGGGAGAGAGGGGAAGAGGAGTGAGCGGTGCGGGCGGCGAGCGATAGGTGGACACGTATTAAAGGCAGAAACCGAAACGACTAGTTATACAAAACGGACGTTCACCACGCTGTCGGCCTCAATGCACGCTGTCGGTCTCAACGTACCTAACTAAATATAAGTAAAATTGCGGATGCTACTAAAACAACATCACTAGCACTATCCTATTGGTATTGAACCCCTGGTTACTACCCACTGGTCCTGGGTTCGATCTCCAGGCCAAACTATTTTTGTGCAATTTTTTTGAATTTAAAAAATTAATATGTCAGTAACTATGCACCAATAGGGTTTTTATTTGTGTGCAATTTTTTTGAATTTCTTGTAAAAAATTAAGAATGAAACTATGCTCATCATCACAACAACAGAATGAAAACTTCTTGCAAAACATCATAACTATAAGTTCATCATCACATCATCATAACCAGAGTATCATAGTGCATGACAACCATTAGGTACATTACATAGTCCACCACTTGGACTTGATTTAACTGGTTTCAACATGAAATTCTTAATATTCTTCATCACAAACTAGCCAAAAAAGGCTGAATTAAACATGTTTCAACATTACATCACTTCTTGCTGCCTTAAGAACAATTGAACCATTCAGACATCTTGTATGATGGCTTTCTCACTCTTTCAGTACCTGACAGTCTTGGTGGTATGAATGTTTTCTTTGCCCTTGACCTAGCAACAGTAGCAGAAGATGAACTAGGCCTATCAGCAGCAGCAGAAGATGAACTTGGCCTTGTTGGAGCAGGAGCAGAAGGAGATGACCTAGGTACAGCCCTAGTTGTTGTTGGAGCTGTCCTTGCTGTTGGAGCAGGAGCAGAAGGAGCTGCCCTAGGTACAGCCCTAGTTGCTCTTGCCCTTACTGCTGGTGGAGTTGTCCTTGCTGTTGCACTGGTTGCAGAAGGAGCTCTTGCCCTTGGTGCATCAACTCTCTTGTTTTCCTACAGTGACAACATATAGATAGATTAGAACATAGTATTAAATATACAAAGATTTAACCTGCAGTGACAACATATATAAACAGCATTTAACCTGGTGTTGGTTCCTTCTCATTGCTAGGGATGGCTTCGGATTTTTGTGGCAGCTAGTGTACCTATGCCCTGTCAAGTTGCAATTGCTGCAGGTTATTGTTGCCATCCTTGAAGTATCTTTGGGAGCTGGCTTCTCAAACTGATTCTTTCTCCTCTTAGTCTGCTTCTTTCCTGGCTTGTCTCTGAAAACTGGTGGCTCTATGTGAGGGGTCCCAGTATTTGGCCATAGATCAGGCCTAGGCACAGGATACACAATTGGATTGTAGGCTGCTTGGTACATTGGTTTCTTGAAGAAATCACTAACAAAATCTTCTGGATGAAGTTTTGCCTTGTTAATTGCAGAAACACCATGCTTGCAAGGAACACCAGTCATGTCCCATTTGCTACACCCACATGTGTGCACTTGCAGATTAACTGCATATGTGCTTTCTCCACTGCTAACCTGGTATAGATCAGGCCCTGCTTTGATTGACTGACAATATCTAGCATGGTGTTTTGCTTCTTCTAGCTTCTCAGCATATGTTGGGCATATCTGCCACTTGGCTGTCTCAGTCCTGGTCCTATTGGCATTGAACATAACTAGCAATTTTGTTCTGATGCCATCAACCATGGTTTTAATTGGTTTCCCTCTCACATCAAGTATCATTTTGTTGAACACTTCACTAATATTGTTAACAACCAAATCAGTTTTACAATTCTTGTCCATGGCATGTCTAGCCCATGTATGCTTGGGTATCTTTCTAAGCCATTTCCAAGCTGCCTCACAGTCTCTTTTCATGCCTTCCATTGCTTGTTCAAAACCATGCTCAGTATATGAATAACTAGCCTGATCCATATACTTCTTTAACTCTTCACCTCTAAAGCCAGCTGTTTGAAAGTTCTGATAAATATGTCTAAGGCAGTATCTTTGAGGGCAATTTGGGAAGACATTGTTTATGGCTTTAAGAAGGCCCTGTTTAAATAACTAGTGTTCAAAATATAGTACAACGACACACTATTTGACAGTACTAAGCATGGTAAAACTTCAGTAAAAATAAGAATTATGATGTATGAGGTATCTTTTGTCTATCAGATATGATAGTGTACTTGTCATACTTCCCTGACTCACCACCAAGAGCATACTTGAGCTGGGTTAGAAACCAGGACCAGCTGGCAGTGTCCTCCTTGTCAACAATAGCAAATGCAATGGGAAAGATGTTGTTATTACCATCTCTTCCAGTTGCAGCCAATATTTGTTGCCCTGTTGTCAACTTAACAAAGCAACCATCAACACCTACAACCAAACATAACACATTAGCACCAAACTTAAACAAAAGCAATGGCAAATATGTTGGGAAAATAATTATGCAAGTACCTATGAAGGGTCTGCAACCATTTAGGAAGCCCTCTTTGCAAGCATTGAGGCACATGAACAAGCCATGAAATCTAGGGTTTTTGCTAGGATGAAACTTTAAATGTTTTGTTATCACAATGCATCTACTTCCAGGATTGGTATCCAGCACAGCTTGGAGGTAATCCCTTATCCTAGTGTATTGTGCCCTCTGATCTCCTTGGACAACTTCCTTAGCTGCTTTCCTTGCCCTGTAGGCCATGTGAATGGACACTTCAATTCCATGTTTTTTCTTCAAATTGTCAATTATTGCCTGGACCGGTGTGTTTATGTCAGACCTTAACTGTTGCTCACACTCATGTGCCAACCATTTTGCAGTGACTTTGGTGCTCTCTCCAACAGCGGGACAGCTGTGATACAAGTTCATTTTCTTCATGCAAAATGTCTTCTCATGTGCAATTTGGGATGCAGCAATGAAAAAAGGACAGTCATCTGTACTGCAAACTACAATAACTCTATCTGAGCAATTCCTATGAAATGAGTAGTTCCTGTTTTGTGAGATGTGAAATTAAGGAGTGCCCTCCTGAACTGCTGGACATCTAGGAAACAAAGTTGCTTCACAAATTGTTCTTGTGGGTTTTCCCTCTCCTCATCATACCAAACCCTAACTTTATTCTTTTTGGACCTGCTCTTCCTACCATTTGGTAGCTTAAATGGTGGAAGCTGAGCACAATCATTCTCTTCCTGACTTAAGTCACCTGGGTTGCTCTCCTCATCAGATGAAGGTGCCCAGTCTTGCTCTATGATTTGATCCAAACTTGCATGGGATCTTGTTGTTGGCCCCTTCCCCCTCCTCTTACTTCCTCCTGTGCTGCTGCTACCTCCTGCACTGCTTCCTCCTACACTGCTTCCTCCTATCAAGCAAGCATCTAGTTGCTCCTCTTGTCCTTCCTCTTCATCTCTTCCTTCATTCTCCTCCTCCTCCTCCTCATCTTGTCCATATAGCTCTTCTACATCAGTGTCTTCTTCAAAGTGATGTAGTGGATCATCCCTATGCCTCTTCATTGCCTCCAACCTTGCCAATATGCCCTCATCTTCAAGATCTTCATCCTCACTTTCACTATCAGTGAACTCCTCAGCAAGCAGCTGTGGGAGTTTTCTTTTTGCTGCCTTGTACTTCTCTCTTTGTATCATGTTACTCATGTACCTCTGAATTTCTTCATTTCTTTTCTGCTCCATCATCTGCTCAATGTGCTCTTGCTCTTGGTCTGTCTCCATGAAATACTCATGCCTCTCATTATCATTGTCCAAAGCAAACTCAGGTTCACTTGGGCCCTTTTGCTTCAACAAACAAGAGATGTCTTGTGTGTTCACTACTTGGACTGGCAGTGGTTGGGGTTTCACTGGACTGGGGAAAAGAACTCCTGAATTGTCTACCTCATAGACAACTGGTACACCTATTTCTGACAAAGGAACCTGCTCTTCATAAGCATGACCAATGTTCAAATCAACTGGTCTAGGTGCATCACTTCTCATAACTGTAATGTTAACAACATTCTTTCCTTTTCTAGCTATGTCATCCAACATTTCTTCCACCTTGTCATCAGCAGTTAATTCTTCCATTCCTGACACACCAACTCCTGGATCTCTAATATAATACATAAAATCCCTTGAACTATAGCCTTCTACCTCTATTAGGGCAATGAGATTCCAGAAGGTTATGTCTGATAAACAGATTGTTCTTTCCAAGTTATCTCTGTCTAGGAAATGGAACCTCACTTCCCATTCTTCATCATCCAAGCTACAAATAGTGATAAAATGCATTTAACAGTGTTCACAATTATTGTTAAGAGGTCTTATTGGTGCCAACAGAATTTCAGTTTACAGTGTTAAAATCCAGTTAACAGTGTAAACAAAATTCAGTTAACAGCATACACTTATCAATAAAATCAGTTAACAGTTAACAGTGTTCACAATATTCAGTTAACAGAGTTAAGATTGTTGGCAACAGAAATTCAGTTAACAGTGTTAAAATCCAATTAACAGTGTTCAATAAATTCAGTACACAGTTGACAGTTTACTGAAAATTCAGTTAACAGCTAACACTAACCCTAATGCTAGAACCCTAACACTACAACCTTAACCGCACTACAACTACCCAAGAACACCAACCATAGAACCCTAACACTACAACCCTAACCCTAGAATACAAATAGCGGAAATGACAAGGGAGGAGGAGGATGACTTACTCCACTCCGCCGAAGGAGGAGGCAAAATGGTGGCTGCCCGTCGGATTGGCCTTCACCACCTGGGCGAACGCAATAGCCACCGCGTATTCCAACGACTTTGGCGGCGACGGCGGTTGGGGAAGAGGCAGCGAGCTCGAGGGATTGGAGCTCCCGCAGAACTCCGGTGGATCTCCAGCACCGCCGCCCGGAGCATCCCCACCGGCAGCAACTCCCCCGCCGCCGTCCACGCCGCCAGGTTTCGTCGTCGCCATGGATTGGAGCTGGAGGGAGAGGACGGAGCAGATCTGATCTGGTCGGGCGCCGTTGGTCGGTCGGTCCGGCTCGACCAGATGTACGCGCAAACGACGCCGTCACTGCGTCCGTTACGCCACATCACGCATATTGGGCCCCACCTGTCGGAAACGCCCTCAACCGCGCGAAATCACTTGTTCAGTGCAATCTGCAACACTGTTACTGAATCCGCGGTGGATTTTGCAAATGATTAGCGACCAGGTTGTTTTCTGCAAGATAAGCCCCAAATGTGGTGGTTTCTTGCAATTCACTCCACATAAAGTTGCCAATAGTTGACAAGTTTTGATATTGCCAATATTTAGCGATGCCATGTGTTCTGCTGTATGCATCACAACTGAGAGATCTGCTAACCATGTGTTCTGCTGTATGCATCAAGCCGAACTGTAAAGTTTATCACTGATGATGTACAAATAAATAATAACGCAGTATTTTTGACATGTACAGAACAGAAAAGGCCACCTTCCTGTTTAAAGAAACGCCTGTAGAACTCCAACTGTATTTTCGTTCTGAAAATACATGGATGAAACACAGCAATACCAGAGGCGAACACAGGATGCAGGCAGGTCACAGGGCTACCTGGCTGAACTCTACGGGAGGCGATGGCCATTACACAAGAGCAGGTAAAGGCGAAACCAGCCAGCTTGATTTTGTCGCAATTTGATACACAGCCACGGAAAGGGTAATTGGAAACGAACTAATAAGATTCAGAATCGTGCACAAATAGAAATGAGCAATCTTTCTCTCAAAAAAAAAAGAGCACGGATTGAAGGCAAACGACATTGCAATTTAATAGTTTCATCACATTCTTGGTAATGTTGTACACCTAATAACACGGCATTTTGACATGTGCAGTGTAGATCGCCAACAGCATGTTCATTCTGAAATACTACATGGATGAAACACAATATCAACAGACGCATACTACACATTAATGGGCAGAGCTAGGATCACGTCCTCAGACAGAGGAATACAAAAATGCGGGAGGTTTCAGAAAGAAAACAAGGCAGGCTTGATTTGGGGGACAGTTTGATACAGAGCCACAGAAAGGGAAATGGGAACGGGCAGATAAGATGGACATCGTGCACAAATCAACGAACTGGGCAAGGGAATGCAGGTGGACTCAAGGGTAAACAACGTCGCTGTAATTCCCATATTCGATTTCCATTCAGTCTTGGTACTAGTACATCGATCCCAACATCAAGCAGGAACAGAGCAAAGCAAACAACACCGAAGACACCACGAACCCTGGACAAATACTGCTAGCTTTATAGTGGTAATTTATCATGTTGCTGGATGGAGGGAGGAGCCCGGCGTTGGCGGCCTAGCCGCCGAAGCCGTAGAGGGTGCGGCCCTGGCGCTTGAGCGCGTAGACGACGTCCATGGCGGTGACGGTCTTGCGGCGGGCGTGCTCGGTGTAGGTGACGGCGTCGCGGATGACATTCTCGAGGAAGATCTTGAGCACGCCGCGGGTCTCCTCGTAGATGAGCCCCGAGATGCGCTTCACGCCGCCCCGCCGCGCCAGCCGCCGGATCGCCGGCTTGGTGATGCCCTGGATGTTGTCGCGGAGCACCTTGCGGTGGCGCTTGGCGCCGCCCTTGCCCAGCCCCTTTCCTCCCTTGCCTCTCCCGGACATCTTCGCCGCCGCCGCTGCTTCTTTCTGTCTCTGCGTGGGATTGCCTTGTGTTGGGAGTGGTGGAGGTGGAGGATGGTGGTGGAGGTGGAGGATGGGGTGAGGTGGGTTAATATAGTCACGGTGTTCGGGGGGCTGGGGAGAGGCCGCGATCCGCGTGAAGCGTGATTTCCGCCGTTGGATGAAGGATGGATGGTGGGAAGTGTGCGAGGAGGGGTGCCGCGGATCGGTGACGTGGCGGGGATGTAGTCAGGGCTGGGCGCGGGATGGTTTCCGATGGCGGGGATGCGCGCGCGCGCGTGCGACTTTTCGGTTGCGTTTTCGCGGTGGCCGGTGTGCCAGTGGCCAGAAACTTTTTTTTGAGAGAGAGAGAGTGGCCAGAAACCTTTTTTTGAGAGAGAAAGAGAGTGGCCAGAAACTTGTACAGACGCGTACGAGCTGGGCAATGGGCATTCTCGAGCCGGGCCGGGCTTCTCTGCAAAGCCCCGCACCTGAGATGTCATCAGGTCCGACAAGCCTGCTCTTAGAGCAGCTTCAACACGCCGACTCATTTTATCCGCGGGCGTCCGTTTGAATCTCGGCGGACAGAAAATTCAGTTCAACACGCCGACCCAAACGGACGCGCGTCAGGTTTCGTCCGCCTACCGACCCATTTTCGGTCCTTTTTTAGCCTCATTTCCGTTGGCATGGACACGACACGGACGCGCGTGAAGCGCGCCAACTACTCCCCCTGACCCGCCAGTCGATGGCAGCCTCCACCATTTTCCTCCACTTTCCCAAAAACCCTCCCGCCCGCCCGCGCTCCAGCCGCTCGCCATGGATGATGACCTCGTTGCCGCCGCCGGCCTCGCCTCCCTCGCCTCGTCCGCCATCACCTCTGTCACCTCCGACAATGGCAAGCCCCACGCCTCCTGCAAGACTGCCACCGCGGCCAAGCCGAAGAAGAAGCTGACGCCCAAGTAGCGGGCCAGGGAGTCGGCGAAGAGAAAGGGTCGGAGGCACACGACGGACGTGAGGGGCGAAGCAGCTGCCGCCGCGCAGCAGGAGGCCACCAACGCCCATGTTGCGGCGGCAACGAGGGAGGCGCTGATGTACCTAGGATTACCCCCGCCAACAAGGCCTCGTCAACACCGACGTGGCCGCGGCCAGCACCGGCTCATCTGCGTTTCCTCGGATGGTGCTGCTCGAGTCGCCCGACGCGCCGGCGACGCAACCGATACATGGCTTCCACGTCTACCCGCAAGCCTCCCGACTATCCGGGGAATGCTCACCCGAGGTGAGCGTGGTGGCGCCTTCCACGCCCGCGCATGCGCCCATCGACCTCACCACCACACTGGTGTCCAGTGGCTCGTCATCCGGAGGGGCAAGGAAACGCGCGCGGCAGATGCGAGCCGACGTGTTGCTGAGCGCACGCAACCTGTTTGACGGAATGCCGGCCTCTGGCGATGACGACTTCATGCCGAACATCATCTTCGAGGGTGGTACGGCGACCGCTGGTGGTGCCGCCGGGGATGGTTATGATCCCGACGAGACACAAAGCTAGGACGGCCGAGGGTCGTTCACACCATCGACCTTTGATCAAGATTAGGTCGCCTTCATGCATGAACAGGTCGGCCTGGACCTGGACGGCTTCCCGCTCGACCACGAGTTTCCGGAGGACTGCGGACTCAAGAAAGAGGATGATTTGGACATCAAAGGGGAGCCTTTGTTCGAGGACGAGCTCATCGCAAGAGGAGGCGAACGAATGCATACACGGTGGCCGAGGACAAGCTCCTTTGTGAGCGTTCGAGGGACATTGGGCAAGACCACAAGACCGACGCCGAACAAGAGGCATCAACCTTTTGGGTTAGTGGCCATCGTGAGTTTCATGAGCGCAAGAAGTTTCCGCCGTACCAAATGCAAAGCACGCGCGGGTGGGTGTCCATTTCAAAGCGATGGAAGGTGATCCAACAAGAGTGCAACAAGCTTTTTGCCACTCTTGAGAGAATCAAGGCATGCCATGTGAGCGACATCGGCATGCAAGACATGGTATGCTTGCAAGTGCCCCTCTTTTGTGTCATTCTGTTTATGCTTGCATGTCCATTTCCATATCCATTTGCCAATATGCTTGCATGCAATTCATTTATAGGCATTCCAAGCTTTGGAGGCATTCAAGGTCCAACGATGGCAAGTCCTTCAACCTCTCCCATTGTTGGAGGGTCATCAAAGACGAGGAGAAGTTCAAGGTGCAATATGTCACCCTCATGTCGCGTGGGGGGAGAAAGCCATGGAGGAGGTTGGGGAGGGCGAGAAGCCACGGCCGCAGGAGAAGACCAACTCCAAGAAGGAGGACAAGCGGGATGTGGCGTCGAACACCTTGATCGCAACTGTGGAGGGCATGATGACCAAGAAAAACTAAAGGGAGGAGAAGCACCCGCAAGACAAGGAAGACCAAATGAACGCCTTCATGGAGATCCAAAGGAGGGGGCTTGAGATGGAGCCATAGAAGCAAACGAGGATGCTTGATATGGAGGCGAAGAAGTAAGCCAAGATGCTAGAGATCGAGACCACCAATGCCAAGACCAAGATGAAAGAAGTGGCTCTCGCTAGCATGATGATGGGGTGGATATCATGAAGGTGGATCTCAACACCGTGTCGCCAAGGAAGAGGCCGTGGTTCGAGAAGATGCAGTCCAACATGCTCAAGTTCGATGCGAGGGCCATCCTTTTTTGTATGTCGGCAAGTGTGTTGGCATGACCACGGCCGTGATGGCGTGGTCGAACTCCCGCCCCTTTTTGTGTGTTGGCATGTGTGCCGGCCGCTGGCAAGTGCGCCAACATGAATTGTGGGGTGTTTTTCTGAAGCTGGCATTGTATGCCGGCGCTAGCATGGTGCCGGCATGAACTTCGGGCAACGGCATGGCCGCTGTCATGATCTATGGCCGCAGGCCTTTTTCAAAATTTGTGTGCAGACATGAAATGGGTCACGGCCGTTGGGTGCATTCCTGACTCAAATTTTAAATAGGGCGAACGCCGAGCGGGCGTTCGACACAAAAGGACAAAAATCGGACAAAAGCGGCCGTCCGTTTGGGTCGGCGCGTTGAAGTTGCTCTTATTTATTTATTTCAAATTGTCTCAAAAAATATTTATTTAAAAATGTCTTAAAAAGTATTTATTTCAAAAAGGAGGGCCAAGCTTGCTAAATAAAAAATGAGAGGCAAAAGGATGTTGATTAATTAAGTGAAAGAGAATAGCGTAGTTAATTGATAGAAACTCAACGAAAACTATAAAAATATAACTACCTCCGGAATGCTCCAAAGCATGAATCTCCACAACCACTCGAGGCGGACAAACGCCCACAACAGCTACACGCAAACCTCACGGCCTATGCAAACACAACAACGCAAAGGAGCCTCATCGAAAACACATCAACAAAGACACCATGCACAACAACAAAAAAAGAAGATAACCATCTATCAAGTAGCCGCAGACGTCTTCCCTATGACGCCATTCTTCCTGCTTTTGCTCCCAAATGATTTCTAATTCAGAATGTCGGAACGATGGCTAGTGCACACCCTCTTGTCTCTGTGGTCTCCGATGGTGGTGGTGTGGGTGGCGGCAAAACCACAGTCGAGGCCACAAGTGAGTCCACATGTACCATCGACAAACGCAAAGCATGCTTCCCACCCATCATTTGTAGCTTGGGCTTGATCAGCAACACCGGAGCCACAACGTTAGTGATGTCCTCGCACATAGAGGCAGCCGACACATCAGATAATGGTGACGAGCAAGGCCTAACATGAGGGGAGAACCACCAAAGAGGTATGTTCTCCTTCATCCACAGAATCAACCACACCAGGAGGGTGCGACATCATAGTGGTCTACAACATAGCCCGCACAAGGGAGAGTCCATTCAGAGCAGCCTCCGCTCGCTCCAAAAAGTTTCCAAACCGCGCTAGCCAGCCTCGCAGTTGCGCAATATGCATCCAGAGTGGGTTGCAAGACCACTTTGGACAGGGTTGCCGAGACAATGGTAGCAGAGATGCAGACGCCCAAGACCGATGGTGAAGCACCTTGGAGGAAGAGGGGATGCCACCAGACCCTCGCATGAAGCTGAAGTCATACGATGCCCGGTGTCGAGGCGCGACACAGGCGGCACTGCTAGGCTTGCCAGCGAGCTCATGGGACGCCACGGATTACGATACCCGCGAGCCTGGTTTTATGAAACATTTACACAATCACATTCAAAATAAGGAAACATTCACACCATGTTTTCCCCCTAACTTTGATATATTTGTTGATGAATGATTTTTTGCCGAGCTTGTCATGACGGGTTGAGATATACTAGCGAGAGTGGGTTTCGGACTCGAATGGCGTTGAGTGACACGAGATAATTTGCAATACGAAAACTTTGCTATGTTATTTTCTTTTTATGGCTCATGAGCACCTGTCAACAGACATCACCCCGAACATCTAGGATGCATATAAATTCCAATGACTTTTGGCACAGAAGCAGTGGCGGAGGCAGGGGTGGCCAACCAGGGCTGGGCCCTCCCTAACATCCTCATTTCCTTTGTATTATGCATGTGAACAGTGACAATTATTTATTGTTGCCTGCTGCCGGCCCTCCCCAACATCCGATTATATGCATTCCCGCCTCCGCCACTTCACAATAGTAAATGATACTCTCTTTTTTCCACAATATAAAAGCACTTTTAACACTAGTGTAGTGTTAAAAACGCTATTAATGTAGTGTTAAAAACGCTATTTTATTATGGAACGGAGGGAGTAGTCTAGAATTCTAATCAAAACATGACTTGTTCAGCACCTTATTCCTCGACCATGCCTCAAAGTGCCAGCCACCCCACCGCCATATCTTACTATATCAGCATCGCGCCTTGGCGCGAAGGTGCCGATCCCAACGATGTGACCAAGCAATTGATAGAAAATCGCATAATTATGATGATATCCAAGGCAATGATCATGAATATAGGCATCACGTCCGTGTCAAGTGGACCGAAACAATTCTGCATCTACTACTATTACTTCACACATCGACCGCTATCCAGAATGCATCTAGAGTATTAAGTTCATAAAGAACAAAGTAACGCATTAAGTAAGATTACATGGTGTAAAGGAATAAACTCAAGCAATATGATGAAAACTCCATCTTTTTTATCCTCGATGGCAACAATACAATACGTGCCTTGCTGCCCCTACTGTCACTGGGAAAGGACACCACAAGAGTGAACCCAAAGCTAAGCACATCTCCCATTGCAAGAAAGATCAATCTAGTAGGCCAAACTAAACTGATAATTCGAAGAGACTTGCAAAGATATCAAATCATGCATATAAGAATTCAGAGAAGAACCAAATAATATTCATAGATAATCTGATCATAAATCCACAATTCATCGGATCTCGGTAGACACACCGCAAAAGAATATTACATCAAATAGATCTCCAAGAACATCGAGGAGAACATGGTATTGAGAATCAAAAAGAGAGAAGAAGTCATCTAGCTAATAACTATGGACCTATAGGTCTGTGGTAAACTACTCACGTTTCATCGGAGAGGTAATGGTGTTGATGTAGAAGCCCTCCATGATCGAATCCCCCTCCGGTAGGACGCAGGAAAGGCCCCTAGATGGGATCTCATGGGTACAGAAGGTTGCAACGGTGGAAAAGTGGTTTCGTGGCTCTCCTGGATGTTTTCAGTGTATAAGAGTATATATAGGCGAAGGAACTAGGTCAGGGGAGCTACAAGGAGCCCACGAGGTAGGGGGTGCGCCCTACCCCCTGGGTGCGCCTTCCTGCCCCGTTGCGTCTCCGACTTCATCTCCAAGTCTTCTTGTTTCCTTTCGGTCTAAGAAAGATCATCGCGGAGGTTTCATTCCGTTTGGACCCTGTTTGGTATTCCTTTTTTGCTAAACTCTAAAATAGGCAAAAAAACAAAAACTGACATTGGGCCCTCGGTTAATAGGTTAGTCCCAAAAATAATATAAAATAGCATATAAATGTCTATTAAACATCCAAACAGATAATATAATAGCATGGAACATTCAAAAATTATAGATACGTTGGAGACGTATCAAGCATCCCCAAGCTTAATTCCTGCTCGTCCTCGAGTAGGTAAATGATAAAAACAGAATTTTTGATGTGGAATGCTACCTAACATATTTATCAATGCAATTTTCTTTATTGTGGCATGAATGTTGAGATCCGAAAGATTCAAAACAAAAGTTTAATATTGACATAAAAATAATAATCCTTCAAGCATACTAACAAAGCAATCATGTCTTCTCAAAATAGCATGGCCAAAGAAAGCTATCCCTACAAAATCATATAGTCTGGCTATGCTTTATCTTCATCACACAAAATATTTAAATCATGCAAAACCCCGGTTTCAGCCAAGCAATTGTTTCATACTTTAGTATTTTCAAACCTTTTCAACTTTCAACCAATACATGAGCGTGAGCCATGGACATAGCACTATATGAGGATTAGAATGGTGGTTGTGGAGAAGACAAAAAGGAGAAGATAGTCTGACATCAACTAGGCGTATCAACGGGCTATGGAGATGCCCATCAACAAATATCAATGTGAGTGAGTAGGGATTGCCATGCAACATATGCACTAGAGCTATAAGTGTATGAAAGCTCAAAAAGAGAGTACGTGGGCGTGCATCCAACTCGCTTGCTCATGAAGACCTAGGGAATTTTGAGGAAGCCAATCATTGAAATATACAAGCCAAGTTCTATAATGTAAAATTCCCACTGGTATATGAAAGTGACAACATAGGAGACTCTCTATCATGAAGATCATGGTGGTACTTTGAAGCACAGGTGTGAAAAAGGATAGGAACATTGTCCCTTCTCTCTTTTTCTCTCATTTTTTTATTTGTCCTTCTCTTTTTTGGGGCCTCTTTTTTTCCTTTTCTTTTTTTGTCTGGAGTCTCATCCCGACTTGTGGGGGAATCATAGTCTCCATCATCCTTTCCTCACATGGGACAATGCTCTAATAATGAAGATCATCACACTTTTATTTACTTACAACTCAAGAATTACAACTCAATACTTAGAACAAAATATGACTATGTGAATGCCTTCGGCGGTGTATCAGAATGTGCAATGATTCAAGAGTGTCATGTATGAAAGAAATATGAACGGTGGCTTTGCCACGAATACGATGTCAACTACATGATCGTGCAAAGCAATATGACAATGATGAAGTGTGTCATAATAAACGGAATGATGGAAAGTTGCATGGCAATATATCTCAGAATGGCCATGAAAATGCCATAATAGATAGGTATGGTGGCTGTTTTGAGGAAGGTAATGGTGGGTGCATGGTACCAGCAAAAGTTGCGCGACACAAGAGAGGCTAGAAATGGTGGAAGGGTGAGAGTGCGTATAATCCATGGACTCAACATTAGTCATAAAGAACTCATATGCTTATTGCAAAAATCTACAAGTCATCAAAACAAAGTACTATGCGCATGCTCCTAGGGGAAGGGTTGGTAGGAGTTAACCATCGCGCGATCCCGACCTCCACTCATAAGAAAGGCAATCAATAAATAAATCATGCTCCAACTTCATCACATAACGGTTCACCATACGTGCATGCTACAGAAATCACAAACTTTAGCACAAGTATCTCTCAAATCCACAATTACTCCACTAGCATGACTCTAATATCACCATCTTTATATCTCAAAACAATCATAAAGAATCAAACTTCTCATAGTATTCAAGGTCCTACTTGGCACAAAATCTAATTAAAACATAAAACCACATCTAACCAGAGTCTAGATGAATTATTTATTACTCCCTCCGTCCCATAATGTAAGACGTTTTTTGACACGAACCTTTAGGATAGCTTACGGTGATAGTTGTATTGATCTTGCTGAAAATCAGAAACTTTTGCGCTTAGTAAATTAGTTTTGAAAATTCACAGAAACGTGATTTGATCTGATTCTTTTTTCTATGGATTGGTACACAAATTGCTCAGGTTTTCCTGATTTGGATGGATTTTTGGACTTACAGAAGTATTCGAGAGTTACAGATTACTACAGACTGTTCTGTTTTTGACAGATTCTGTTTTTCGCGTGTTGTTTGCTTTATTTTGATGAATCTATGGGTAGTATCGGGGGGTATGAACCATGGAGAAGTTGTAATACAGTAGATATTACACCAATATAAATAAAGAATGATTTTGCAACAGTACCCTAAAGTGGTGATTTATTTTCTTATACTAACAGAGCTCATGAGATTTTCTGTCGAGTTTTGTGTTCTGAAGTTTTCAAGTTTTGGGTAAGGATTTGATTGACTATGGAATAAGGAGTGGCAAGAGACCAAGCTTGGGGATTCCCAAGGCACCCCGAGGTAATATTCAAGGACAACAAAAATCCTAAGCTTGGGGATGCCCCGGAAGGCATCTCCTCTTTCGCCTTTGTCTATCTGTAACTTTACTTGAGGCTACATTTTTATTCATCACATGATATGTGTTTTGCTTGGAGCGTCTTGTATGATTTGAGTCTTTGCTACCACAATCATCCTTGCTGTACACACCTTTTGGGAGAGACATGCATGAATCGTGATTTATTAGAATACTCTATGTGCTTCACTTATATCTTTTGAGCTAGGCAATATTGCGCTAGTGCTTCACTTATATATTTTTAGAGCACGGCGGTGGCTTTATTATATAGAAATTGTTGAACTCTCATGCTTCGCTTATATCATTTTGAGAGTCTTTTAGAACAGCATGGCAATTTGCTTGGGTTATAAAACTAGTCCTAATATGATGGGCATTCAAGATGGATATAATAAAAACTTTCATATAAAGTGCGTTGAATACTATGAGAAGTTTTATTCTTTATGATTGTTTTGAGATATAAAGATGGTGATATTAGAGTCATGCTAGTGGAGTAATTGTGGATTTGAGAGATACTTGTGCTAAAGTTTGTGATTTCTGTAGCATGCACGTATGGTGAACCGTTATGTGATGAAGTTGGAGCATGATTTATTTATTGATTGTCTTTCTAATGAGTGGAGGTCAAGATCGCGCGATGGTTAACTCCTACCAACCCTTCCCCTAGGAGCATGCGCATAGTACTTTGTTTTGATGACTTGTAGATTTTTGCAATAAGTATATGAGTTCTTTATGACTAATGTTGAGTCCATGGATTATACGCACTCTCACCCTTCCACCATTGCTAGCCTCTCTTGTGTCGCGCAACTTTCGCCGGTACCATACACCCACCATTACCTTCCTCAAAACAGCCACCATACCTATCTATTATGGCATTTTCATAGCCATTCTGAGATATATTGCCATGCAACTTTCCATCATTCTGTTTATTATGACACACTTCATCATTGTCATATTGCTTTGCACGATCATGTAGTTGACATTGTATTCGTGGCAAAGCCACCGTTCATATTTCTTTCATACATGACACTCTTGAATCATTGCACATTCCGGTACACCACCGAAGGCATTCACATAGTCATATTTTGTTCTAAGTATTGAGTTGTAATTCTTGAGTTGTAAGTAAATAAAAGTGTGATGATCTTCATTATTAGAGCATTGTCCCATGTGAGGAAAGGATGATGGAGACTATGAATCCCCCACAAGTCGGGATGAGACTCCGGACGAAAAAAAAGGAAAAAAAGAGGCCCAAAAAAAGCGAAGGCCAAATAAAAAATGAGAGAAAAAGAGAGAAGGGACAATGTTACTATCCTTTTTTCACACCTGTGCTTCAAAGTACCACCATGATCTTCATGACAGAGAGTCTCCTATGTTGTCACTTTCATATACCAGTGGGAATTTTACATTATAGAACTTGGCTTGTATATTCCAATGACTGGCTTCCTCAAAATTCCCTAGGTCTTCGTGAGCAAGCAAGTTGGATGCACGCCCACTTACTCTCTTTTTGAGCTTTCATACACTTATAGCTCTAGTGCATATGTTGCATGGCAATCCCTACTCACTCACATTGATATCTGTTGATGGGCATCTCCATAGCCCGTTGATACGCCTAGTTGATGTCAGACTATCTTCTCCTTTTTGTCTTCTCCACAACCACCATTCTAATCCACCTATAGTGCTATGTCCATGGCTCACGCTCATGTATTGCGTGAAAGTTGAAAAGGTTTGAAAATACTAAAGTATGAAACAATTGTTTGGCTGGAACCGGGATTTTGCATGATTTAAATATTTTGTGTGATGAAGATAGAGCATAGCCAGACTATATGATTTTGTAGGAATAGCTTTCTTTGGCCATGCTATTTTGAGAAGACATGATTGCTTTGTTAGTATGCTTGAAGGATTATTATTTTTATGTCAATATTAAACTTTTGTTTTGAATCTTTCGGATCTCAACATTCATGCCACAATAAAGAAAATTGCATTGATAAATATGTTAGGTAGCATTCCACATCAAAAATTCTATTTTTATCATTTACCTACTCGAGGACGAGCAGGAATTAAGCTTGGGGATGCTTGATACGTCTCCAACGTATCTATAATTTTTGAATGTTCCATGCTATTATATTATCTGTTTTGGATGTTTAATAGGCATTTATATGCTATTTTATATTATTTTTGGGACTAACCTATTAACCGAGGGCCCAGTGTCAGTTTCTGTTTTTTTGCCTATTTTAGAGTTTCGCAAAAAAGGAATACCAAACGGGGTCCAAACGGAATGAAACCTTCGCGATGATCTTTCTTAGACCGAAAGGAAACAAGAAGACTTGGAGATGAAGTCGGAGACGCAACGGGGCAGGAAGGCGCACCCAGGGGGTAGGGCGCGCCCCCTACCTCGTGGGCTCCTCGTAGCTCCCCTGACCTAGTTCCTTCGCCTATATATACTCTTATACACTGGAAACATCTAGGAGAGCTACGAAACCACTTTTCCACCACCGCAACCTTCTGTACCCATGAGATCCCATCTAGGGGCCTTTCCTGCGTCCTACCGGAGGGGGATTCGATCATGGAGGGCTTCTACATCAACACCATTACCTCTCCGATGAAACGTGAGTAGTTTACCACAGACCTATAGGTCCATAGTTATTAGCTAGATGGCTTCTTCTCTCTTTTTGATTCTCAATACCATGTTCTCCTCGATGTTCTTGGAGATCTATTTGATGTAATATTCTTTTGTGATGTGTTTACCGAGATTCGATGAATTGTGGATTTATGATCAGATTATCTATGAATATTATTTTGTTCTTCTCTGAATTCTTATATGCATGATTTGATATCTTTGCAAGTCTCTTCGAATTATCGGTTTAGTTTGGCCTACTAGATTGATCTTTCTTGCAATGGGAGATGTGCTTAGCTTTGGGTTCACTCTTGTTGTGTCCTTTCCGAGTGACAGTAGGGGCAGCAAGGCACGTATTGTATTGTTGCCATCGAGGATAAAAAGATGGGGTTTTCATCATATTGCTTGAGTTAATTCCTCTACATCATGCCATCTTACTTAATGCGTTACTCTGTTCTTTATGAACTTAATGCTCTAGATGCATGCTGGATAGAGGTCGATGTGTGAAGTAATAGTAGTAGATGCAGAATCGTTTCGGTCCACTTGACACGGACGTGATGCCTATGTTCATGATCATTTCCTTGGATATCATCATAATTATGTGCTTTTCTATCAATTGGTCGGCAGTAATTTGTTCACCCACCGTAATATTTGCTATCTTGAGAGAAGCCACTAGTGAAACCTATGGCCCCCGGGTCTCTTTTCCATTATACTGAATCTCTTTTACATCTTACTAGTTTCCGATCTACTATTTTGCAATCTTTACTTTCCAATCTATAAACCAAAAATACCAAAAATATTTACTTTACCGTTTATCAATCTCTATCAAATCTCACTTTGCAAGTGACCATGAAGGGATTGACAACCCATTTATCATGTTGGGTGCAAGTGGTTGATTGTTTGTGCAGGTATTCGGTGACGTGTGTTGTCTCCTACTGGATTGATACATTGGTTCTCAAAACTGAGGGAAATACTTACGCTACTTTGCTGCATCACCCTTTCCTCTTCAAGGGAAAACCAACGCAGTCTCAAGAGGTAGCATACACATGTATACTACAATAAGCTTCTCTATGAGACTGAGGTAAAACAATAAGCTGATTTTCATTATCTATTTTTTCAGGAATATATGGTAATCAGTATAGCAGCTATAACCACATCTGTCTTTCTGAACATGAACAAAAACATACGCATGTGTATTCATTTTCTTATGAAGTGACAACAACAATGTGGAAGCAAAGGCATTCCAAGTAAGAGAAAGCGAAAGGGAAATAGAGCATCCAGGAAGGGTAGGGGAGGCGAGAGGAGATTGGAGAGTACATGCTGCAAGGACAAATAAAACCTCCACACTAAACCGAATGGAAGTCGCGAGTGCTCTGAATGCCCATGTATTGTGCCTACTTCTCATGACATGTTCATAGAAGCATAACAGATCTTGGAAGAGAATGATAGAGAAAGGAATGGATGGGAGCTAATAACCTACCGAACACATTCGAAGATTGATCCTGAGAAACGTCCACGGGACTCATTCCTCGATTGATTCAAGCTTGCTATGGCTGGGAGCAGCGGATTGAGGCGTGGCACCATGGAAAGGAGAAAACCGAGCACCATCAAAGGACTCATCACTTTGTATCCTTGCTTGTTGCACTTGTCCCGTAAATGGGCAGAGCCCAATTAAAGTTTTGTGGGCCTAGTAAGAATAGTTTGTTATAAACATTTTTTCATAGGGCGAACAAACCTCTCCTTACAGACAACATAATGAGTACAATTGTCCTAAAATAGAAGAAGCAAAATTAGTAGAATGACAATCTAAAAATTTATATGCAGGGCAAATTAACCATTTGGAGAATAATATAAGCAGAACATTTCTCTTACAATTAGCAATAATTTATGAAGATTTTTATGATGCAAATTCATCTTTTAATCATGCACATTTTATAAAATAAGCGGCGGTGTCAAACAGGTATCAAGAAAACCGAAGGATATGCACAACATAAATGGCTTGTGAGAAGTCAGATTCATTAGACAATTCACTTATCAAACTAGAATGAGAACACAACATACATAAAGGATGGAATGTTTATACATGCTAAGATATGCTCGAGCAGCTACTTACCATCTATCTTTCACTTGATTGTTTGACACCTTCACCCCATCCACTGATCAATTGAGCTCATGAAAAAGTGGTAATATATATTTTATTCACTGATGAATTGATGTGAAAGCTCATGAAAAAAATCATGTTCCTTTGCGTCGACTGCAGGAATTCAGTTAAACATCCAAAGAACAATATGTAGTTCAGTTTACATTTGAAGAACAATCTGTTAAACGATAGTGTAAGTACCCCCATTAAGGTCCTCTCACAAAGAGATGATTCACTGCATGGACCTTTGATTTGACGGTCGAACCCCATGAACCAAATCCTTCCGGACCACAAGCATATCCTTCTATGAGAAATACAAAAATGTTGGACCATATGTCAACATGCACATACGTAGGACCTTGAGAAGAGGTGTCTAGAGGGGGGGGGGTGATTAGACACTAAGTACCAAAGTTGCAGTTTTTAGGATTCTTTATGTTTAAGTGAAGTTTAGGCACAAATTTAACATTCACAACATATAGCAAGCAAGCATGCAAAGAGTATATGAGTAGCGGAAAGTAAAGCATGCAACTTGCAAGAATGTAAAGGGAAGGGTTTTGGAGGATTCAAACGCAATTGGAGACACGGATGTTTTGGCGTGGTTCCGATAGGTGGTGCTATCGTACATCCACGTTGATGGAGACTTCAACCCACGAAGGGTAATGGTTGCGCAAGTCCACGGAGGGCTCCACCCACGAAGGGTCCATGAAGAAGCAACCTTGTCTATCCCACCATGGCCATCGCCCACGAAGGACTTGCCTCACTAGCGGTAGATCTTCACGAAGTAGGCGATCTCCTTGCCCTTAAAAACTCCTTGGTTCAACTCCACAATCTTGTCGGAGGCTCCCAAGTGACACCTAGCCAATCTAGGAGACAACACTCTCCAAGAAGTAACAAATGGTGCGTTGATGATGACCTCCTTGCTCTTGTGCTTCAAATGATAGTCTCCCCAACACTCAACTCTCTCTTATAGGATTTGGATCTGGTGGAAAGAAGATTTGAGTGGAAAGCAACTCGGGGAAGGCTAGAGATCAAGATTCATATGGTAGGAATGGAATATCTTGGCCTCAACACATGAGTAGGTGGTTCTTTCTCAGAAATAGAATACTGGAAGTGTAGGTTCAGTCTGATGGCTCTCTCCACGAATGAAGAGGAGGTGGAGGGGTATATATAGCCTCCACACAAATTCTAACCGTTACACACAATTTACCAAAACTCGGTGGGACCGAATCAACAAACTCGGTCGGACTGATTTAGCAAATTTAGTGACCGTTAGGATTTTCGGTGGGACCGAAATGCAACTCAGTAGGACCGATATGGTTAGGGTTAGGGCATAACGTAATCTCGGTGAGACCGATTACACAAACTCGGTGAGACCGATTTTGGTAATTAGCTAACCAGAGAGTTGGTCAGGAAAACTCAGTGGGACCGATTATCAAACTCAGTGGGACCGATTTTGGTAATAAATTAACCAGAGAGTTTGCATTGTAATCTCGGTAGTACCGATTGCTCAAACTCGGTAAGACCGATTTTGATAATGGACATACACAGAGAGATTACAATCCCATCTCGGTGAGACCGAGATCCCTATCGGTGAGACCGATTTGCCTAGGGTTTGTGGCAGTGGCTAAGACATCCAAACTCGGTGGCGCCAGATAGAAAGAATCGGTGTGGCCGATTTTGGATTTGGGTTTAGGACATATGTGTGGAAGTGGGAAAGTAGTTGATGGTATTTGGAGCATATCACTAAGCACTTGAAGCAAGAGGCTCATTAAGCAACACCTCATCCCTCCTTGATAGTATTGGCTTTTCCTATAGACTCAATGTGATCTTGGATCACTAAAATGTAAAATGAAGAGTCTTGAGCTTGAAGCTTTAGCCAATCCTTTGTCCTTAGCATCTTGAAGGAGTTCCACATCCTTTAGTCCATGCCACTTCATTGTTGAACTTGTCTGAAATATACTAGATAAAAGTGTTAGTCCAACAAGAGATATGTTGACATTAATTACCAAAACCACCTAGGGAGCACTTGTGCTTTCAATCTCCCCCTTTTTGGTAATTGATGAGAACATACATCAAAGCTTTAGATAAGGATATAAAGAATAGCAAGTAAATCTTTGGAAAGACATGTAACAAGCATAGGCTCCCCCTACATGTATGCAATCATGTGAATATGAAATATAGAAGCATGTGAGAGCATAACCATGATAGAGTAGGCAATGTGTTACATGCATCTTGGCCATATGCATCAGAGCAAAAAGTATTAAAGGAAATACCTTCATGCCCATGAGTCCTTCTTGCAAACAGTATGTACATCAGCAAGAATTCCTCATACACATGATTGTGATGCATATACTTACCTTGTAGTCTTGAGTAGGCCTAGGATGGAATGAACCTATGTAAACAAGGTTAGATAACACAGATACATCTACTAGCCAGAGCAAACAGAAGAAACCACAAGAATACCAAGACTGGGATGACATGTAAAGAGTGAGTACTAAGTACCACATTTGATTAGACATGTCCCCAAGAGTAAAGATATGCAACAAATTTGAATGATTTCTTTCCCTTGGATGTCTTGCTCCCCCTGAATCTAGCATGGGATACTGGGAGAAGATAGGGAACAGAAAATCAGAGCTGAAAGATATAAATGAACAGAGCTAATGCAAACTAATGCAAATAAGCACATATGAACATGTCTTTCCCCTCAAGAAGACATGTGGCATCTCTCCTCTTGAACACCAAGCATCTGGGATCCTTGAGAAATACTTTATACTAGTATTCTCTCCCCCTGGAGATCTCTCTCTCTCTCCCTGAAGGATCTCTCTCCCCCTGAGAAGGTGATACTCTCTCTAAAATGATAAGCTTTGATGTGATCTCTCTCTCCCCCTTTGACGTCAATTTCCAAGAAGGGCTTGATAAAAATGTGATCTCTCTCTCCCCCTCTGGAATTTGTCGTGAATGGGTTTGATCCTTGAGTCACAACATAAAGCACTTGATAAAAATGTGATGCTTGTTAGAGGACAAGATTCATTGAGTGGAGCTGGATCAGAAGAATCACAGAATAAGTGGCAAACTGTTTTTCCTGTTGTGAAATCGATGGCACTGAGTGGTATGCTTTGGTGGTACCGAAATTTTTCGGTTGGACCAAAAATAACAAATCGGTGTAACCGAGTTCATCGCAGAGAAAACACTTGTCACCTCAGCTCACTAGACTAGAAGATCTCACAAAGATTTGCAAGGAATTTACTAAATGATATGCAATGAATTTGATGCATGAAATGCAGAGCAAACAAAAAGAAAAGAAAGAAATCTAGATGAAGTTTTTTTGAAAGGGGAAACAAATATGCATGAGACAAATGCAAAAACACAAAGACGAACACAAGAGAACTTCATCTAGAGATGGTCGGCGACAAAGTCACCTATGTTAGAGTATATTGACTTAGGAGTCAAGTGAGATCACTTGATCATAGGTCATACTCATCGTTTAAGCTCAAAATGGGGTTACCATTTTTCATTTAAGCATCTTGATGTATTCACATCTTGTCGAGTTGCTTTAGCTCATGACTCAGAGTAAAGCTTCTCTAAGATGGAATAACATACCTTGGTTGGTGGTGTTGATCATGTAGTTGAACTTGTGTGGGTTGCTCAAGGTTGATGTAGCTCATCAAGAGTTGGGAGCACCACTTGGAATTTGAGTCCATCTACCTACATGGGTTAGTTCTTGCAAGGAAGAGCACTTGTGTGTCCAAAAATGACAATCATGAAGCTCAACATAGAATTTGTCAAAGGATATGTTTGAATGGTTTCGTGCTTCCTTGTCTTCAACCACCTTTGTATAGAGACTTGGTGATGTAGAGATTGCTCAAGATGTGAGTAGGTTACCATATCATTGAATTTGATTCAACCAAGTACCTACATGGGTTAGATAACATGCAAGAAGCAAATATGTCCAAGATATAAGATTTTCATCATAAGAGAAATATCAAGGATTAGTCATAAGCTCATGTCTTGCATGTATCCAATGGAGTTTCTACTCCAAGTTTGAAGCATCTATGATGTTCAATTCTCCTCTCAACCTGCAAAACACTTTCTCATCAAGAGGTTTAGTGAATATATCCGCTAATTGCTTTTTGGTGCGAACATGCTTAAGATCTATGTCACCCTTAGCAACATGATCTCGAATGAAATGATGACGAACTTCAATATGCTTAGTTCGAGAATGTTGCACATGATTATGGCCAATTTTGATAGCACTTTCATTGTCACAAAGCAATGGAACATGTTTCACATATATCCCATAATCTTTAAGAGTTTGGGTCATCCAAAGTAATTGAGCACAACATGAACCAGCGGCAATGTACTCCGCTTCGGCGGTAGATAAGGATACCGAGTTTTGTTTCTTGGAGGACCAAGACACAAGAGATCTACCAAGAAATTGACAAGTACCCGAAGTGGACTTTCTATCAACCTTGTCTCCGGCATAGTCTGAGTCAGAGTAGCCAACAAGATCGAAAGAGGCCCTCTTAGGACACCAAATGCCAAAATTTGGTGTATGTATTAAGTATCTCACTATCCTTTTCACAGCCTTAAGATGACATTCTTTAGGAGCAGCTTGATATCTTGCGCACATGCACACACTTAGCATAATATCGGGACGTGAAGCACATAGGTATAACAATGAACCAATCATAGAGCGATAAACATTTTGATCAACTGGTTCACCATCTTTGGTCAAATCAAGATGTCTACTAGTAGGCATGGGTGTAGTCATACCTTTGCATTCTTGCATATTGAACTTCTTGAATAAGTCCTTAGTGTACTTCGTTTGAGAGACAAAAGTACCTTCCTTAGTTTGCTTGATTTGCAACCCAAGAAAGAATTTGAGTTCACTCATCATTGACATCTCAAACTTCTCCGACATTAGCTTTCCAAACTTCTCACTAAAATGAGGGTTAGTTGATCCAAATATAATATCATCAACGTAAATTTGGCATACAAATAATTCTCCATTAACCCTTTTAGTAAAAAGAATAGAATCAATTTTCCCAATTTCAAAGCCTTTTTCAATAAGGAACTTGGTCAAGCATTTATACCATGCTCTAGGAGCTTGTTTAAGACCATAAAGAGCTTTGTGAAGTTTGTAAACATGATTGGGTTTCTTAGGATTGAGAAAGCCGGGAGGTTGTTTAACATAAACTTCCTCCTCTATTTCACCATTTAGAAAAGCACTTTTAATGTCCATTTGGTACAATGTGATATCATGGTGATTAGCATAGGCAAGTAAGATGCGAATAGACTCAAGTCTAGCAACGGGAGCATAAGTCTCACCATAGTCCATACCTTCGACTTGTGTGTAGCCTTGGGCGACGAGACGTGCTTTGTTGCGAACAACTTGTCCATCTTCATCTTGCTTGTTGCGAAACACCCATTTGGTACCGATGATGTTGTGGTTGTTGTCGGGCTTCTCAACCAATGTCCAAACTTGGTTTCTCTCAAAGTTGTGTAGCTCTTCATGCATAGTGTTTATCCAATCCAGATCTTCCAATGCATCTTCGACCTTCATAGGTTCAATGCTAGAGATGAAAGAATAGTTTTCACAAAAGTTAGCTAAACGAGTTTTAGAGCGAGTGATTCTCCCGGTTTGAATATCATTGTAGATTTGCTCGACGGGATGGTCTTTAGCAATTCTTGCTCGAACTCGTGAAAGCTTTTGCTTGGTTCTTGGTTGAACATCTTCTTCATCTTGTTCTTCTTCTTGGCCTTCTTCATTGTTGGCGTTGTCACTCTCTTGTCGTGGTGGAGAAGGAGGTTGTTGATGTTCTTGATGCACTTCCTCGTTTTCTTCATCTTGGTGTGTCCCACTTGTGGATGCTTCCGTATCAACTCTTGGTTCACCTTGTCGTGAAGTAGAAGCTTCCACTTGGACGAACGAGGTACTCTCCTTCACCTCCGTTGGACGAACCTTGCCAATAGACAAGTCTTGGATTGCTTCTGAAGGATCTTTGTCTCCTACATCAATTGGCAATTGCTCTACTTGCGAGCCGTTAGATTCATCAAACTTCACATCTACCGTCTCTTCAACCTTTCGGGTGAAATTGTTGTAGACACGGTATGTGTGAGAGTTTGAGCAATAACCTAGTAGGAAACCTTCATGAGACTTAGAAGCAAATTTAGAACGATGATGCTTATCAAGAATGTAGCACTTTGAGCCGAATACTCGAAAGTATCCAACTTGGGTTTTTTTACCGGTGAGGAGCTTGTATGCCGTCTTGCCGAGTAGCTTGTGAAGATACAAGCGATTTGTTGCATGACAAGCTGTCTCAACCGCTTCTACCCAAAAGTGATTCGGCGTCTTGTACTCATCAAGCATCGTTCTCGCCATTTTGATGAGCGTCCGGTTCTTCCTCTCAACAACTCCATTTTGTTGAGGTGTGTACGTAGCCGAGAACTTGTGTGAAATCCCTTCTTCGTCAAGAAAGGTGTCCACATTTGCGTTCTTGAACTCTGTTCCGTTGTCGCTGCGAACCTTCTTGATCTTCACTTCAAATTGATTTTGGGCCTTCCTAGCGAAGTTCTTGAAGATCTTTTGGACCTGCGATTTATCATCGAGAAAGAACACCCATGTAAATCTTGAAAAATCATCAACTATAACTAGACCAAAAGAATTTCCACCGAGACTCTTGTAAGAGTTGGGACCAAAAAGATCCATGTGAAGTAGCTCGAGTGGCCTCCTTGTGGTCATGATGTTCTTCACGGGATGCCTTCCTCCAACCTATTTACCAGCTTGACAAGCACTGCAAAGTCTATCCTTATCAAAAATGACATCGTTAACACCAAGGATATGATTCCCTTTAACAAGCTTGTCAAGGTTTCTCATGCCAACGTGACCTAGTCGTCTATGCCATAACCAACCTTTTGAGGATTTAGCAATGAAGCAAGTTTTAGGTTGGGCCTTTTTAGTGAAATCAACAATGTAAAGATCACCTCTACGTATACCGGTAAAGACCATTTTATGATTGTCTCGACGAAACACTTGGCAATCAACTTCAGTAAATAAGACATTGAAACCAAAGTCAGCAAGTCTAGATACTGAAAGTAAGTTGTATCCAAGAGATTCAACGAGCATAACATTTTGTATGGAGCTATCATGTGATATGGCCACCTTACCGAGGCCAACCACCTTACCCTTTGAGTTGTCTCCGAAAGTGACATACTTTCGAGGACTATCATTATCAGCAAGCTCACGAAACATGTCTTTATCTCCGGTCATGTGATCGGTACATCCACTATCAAGAACCCATTCCTTTCCTCCTGACATATATCCCCGAAGATTTGCCATAAGACCAAAGTTTCTCATTGCACCATCAAGATCGAAGTCACTTTCATCATCCTCGTCATAGTATCCATGTTTAACATCGTCATGTGGTGGATCAAATCCTAGAGAGGGTGATTCGTTAGAGTGAGTTTGACAATGATCTTGTCTATGAATTTTTATAGCTTCGGAAATAATATCACTAATAATACCAACATTTCCTTTGGCACGCATGAGGCTTATAAGCTCAAATAGACGATCACCAAACATAGGATCACTAGTATTCATCTTACTCAAAGCAATAGACTTATGGAGAATTTCATCAAGATTTTTCAAAGAATAATCTGGAAATCGTTCCTCAAGAAATTTCCATATAGTGTAGGCACACTTGAAAGTAGGCAAACATCCAATCAAGTTTCTAGGCAATCCCCTAATGATAAGTTCGGCAGTTCTAAGATTCCTAACCATGTCAATTGACTCATCATGGGTAGGATGCATAGGATCAACATAAGGTGCACAAGGACTAGCAATGTACTTGGTCAAATGATATTGATTGAAAATTACAAGCATCTCATTTTTTCACTCATGAAAATACTCTCCATCAAGTATAGGAACTCTATGTCTAAGACTCCCCAAAGTAGACTCATCCATCTTCCTCCAATGGTGATTAAACCAAGGCAATGAAGACCAATGATCTGATACCACTTGTAGGACCTTGAGAAGAGGTGTCTAGAGGGGGGGGGGGTGATTAGACATTAAGTACCAAAGTTGCAGTTTTTAGGATTCTTTAAGTTTAAGTGAAGTTTAGGCACAAATTTAACATTCACAACATATAGCAAGCAAGCATGCAAAGAGTATATGAGCAGCGAAAAGTAAAGCATGCAACTTGCAAGAATGTAAAGGGAAGGGTTTTGGAGGATTCAAACGCAATTGGAGACACGGATGTTTTTGGCGTGGTTCCGGTAGGTGGTGCTATCGTACATCCACGTTGATGGCGACTTCAACCCACGAAGGGTAACGGTTGCGCGAGTCCACGGAGGGCTCCACCCACAAAGGGTCCACGAAGAAGCAACCTTGTCTATCCCACCATGGCCGTCGCCCACGAAGGACTTGCCTCACTAGTGGTAGATCTTCACGAAGTAGGCGATCTCCTTGCCCTTACAAACTCCTTGGTTCAACTCCACAATCTTGTCGGAGGCTCCCAAGTGACACCTAGCCAATCTAGGAGACACCACTCTCCAAGAAGTAACAAATGGTGCGTTGATGATGAACTCCTTGCTCTTGTGCTTCAAATGATAGTCTCCCCAACACTCAACTCTCTCTCATAGGATTTGGATCTGGTGGAAAGAAGATTTGAGTGGAAAGCAACTTGGGGAAGGCTAGAGATCAAGATTCATATGGTAGGAATGGAATATCTTGGCCTCAACACATGAGTAGGTGGTTCTTTCTCAGAAATAGAATACTGGAAGTGTAGGTTCAGTCTGATGGCTCTCTCCACAAATGAAGAGGAGGTGGAGGGGTATATATAGCCTCCACACAAATTCTAACTGTTACACACAATTTACCAAACTTGGTGGGACCGAATCAACAAACTCGGTCGGACCGATTTAGCAAATTTAGTGACCGTTAGGATTTTCAGTGGGACCGAAATGCAACTCGGTAGGACCGATATGGTTAGGGTTAGGGCATAACGTAATCTCGGTGAGACCAATTACACAAACTCGGTGAGACCGATTTTGGTAATTAGCTAACCAGAGAGTTGGTCAGGCAAACTCGGTGGGACCGATTATCAAACTCGGTGGGACCGATTTTGGTAATAAGTTAACCAGAGAGTTTGCATTGTAATCTCGGTAGTACCGATTGCTCAAACTCGGTAAGACCGATTTTGATAATGGACATACACAGAGAGATTACAATCCCATCTCGGTGAGAGCGAGATCCCTATCGGTGAGACCGATTTGCCTAGGGTTTGTGGCAGTGGCTAAGACATCCAAACTCGGTGGCGCCAGATAGAAAGAATCGGTGTGGCCGATTTTGGATTTGGGTTTAGGACATATGTGTGGAAGTGGGAAAGTAGTTGAGGGTATTTGGAGCATATCACTAAGCACTTGAAGCAAGAGGCTCATTAAGCTACACCTCATCCCTCCTTGATAGTATTGGCTTTTCCTATAGGCTCAATGTGATCTTGGATCACTAAAATGTAAAATGAAGAGTCTTGAGCATGAAGCTTTAGCCAATCCTTTGTCCTTAGCATCTTGAAGGATTTCCACATCCTTTAGTCCATGCCACTTCATTCTTGAACTTGTCTGAAATATACTAGATAAAAGTGTTAGTCCAACAAGAGATATGTTGACATTAATTACCAAAACCACCTAGGGAGCACTTGTGCTTTCAACATACACACAATAGACTTCCAATGCAAGTGACCCTCTGAACCTACCAATACAATAGTCAACGCGTGAGTGGCAATCCTGATGGGGGCAGAAGAGCAGACAAGGAGAAACAGAGTAACAATTTAAAGCTAGAAAATCCCGTGAGTGACTTTCATAATTCAAAAACCATTGAAACTAAAAACACATGTTATAGTTTGAAGCAAAGAAGCAACATAGGCATCGAAGCCATCATTATTTTAATTACTAAAGTGACATCAAATAAAGAACCCACATAAATGGCACACCAACATTTCATCAAGCGGCTTTGGCTCGTCACGCCCAGCCGCCAACACGATATAACCCCTGACGTATTATTTTAATTAGATTCTTAGAAAACTGATGACAAATCAAAGAGATCCAGTTGTAAACTACATATAGTTCAAGAAATATGAATTGTACAAAGCAACTCACTAATCTGAGATATGCTTCATCCTTTGAAAGCAAAATAGGAGAAAGTTTTTGAGCTATATTTTGCAGCACAAGCAGAAAATAATTACATATGATTCAATTCAAAGTTTTTTATATCAGCATCAAATCATTGCTCATATTCCTCCCAACGAAGACCAACAATGACACACAAATGTTAAAATGGAGTTATTACCGTGGCAACAATTGCCAGAGCCCCGATCCTTTCCTTGTGTTGCTTCTTCCCATCATATAGCCACTATATTAGACACTGTAAATTGAACTATAGAAAATCCATATAAGCTTCTAAAAAAGGACATGACAAAGGAGATAATATGGAACTAAACAGTACTAATTACATGCAACTTTACTAACAAAACGATAATTCTGATCAAAATGCTAAATGGCTAAATGCACATTTAGTTCTATTATAAATCCATCTTCCATTGTATGACAAAAACTCATGTATAACTGCCTATGACACTCGTAAGCATATCTAAGATACTAATAAAAAATGCAGAGAACATGACATTCCTTTATTCAAATTGGGTAACATGAGTTCTGCTTACGTAAGTGTTGCACTGTTGTAGTCTTTTAGTAGAAATAATCTTATAAGGCAGGTGCACCAAACAATATTGAACACCACGAACCTCTTTTTTTGTTTTGTGAATAGACATCATATTATTACAACAATATAACCTGCAAATAACACAACAACTATAGGTGCAGAGCAAACAGACATAGAAGTTGCACGCGGAAGCAACAAAATGAGTGTAAGTGCATCTAGTGCCCCTTAGTGATTTTGGTGTATTGAAGACTTATAGGTTAAGGAACTAATGTGTTTGTGAGTGTATACAGGTTCTATAAGTCTATGAGGAGTTTGATATTTACGATGAAAGTCGACCCCTAAAAATGAATGTCTTCATTTGAAGACTTTGGTTTTGTTGAAGACTTTGAAAATGAGGAAATTGGTGTGACCTTCAAGACTTTGATATTAATGCGAGGACTATGAAGCGTGAAGAATTTTGTTTTCATAGTTTCATTTTCTCTTTCTTGAGTCATAGGAAACACCGTACTATTAAAGGGGGTCGAGGTAAAACTAAGGAAACACTTTCCAAGTGATGCTCATCTCAAAGCCTACACCTACCCAATCCTTTCGAGTGAAGCCATTGAAAATCTCATACAGTTCAGTCAATTTCTTCAATGACAGAGACGAAGATCTTCTGTTCTCTGAGGAATTTGTTCTGATTGAGGAGTTAGGAATTCGCTAGTGCAGATTGCCTACAAGTGAGGAACATGATAGCCCTGAGGAATTCGAGAGCTCAAATTTTCGACCGTTGCTGTGCTATGCGCCAGCTGTCCAAAATATCCTACCCACCTAACGGTCATATCATTGAAAGGCATTTATGTCTTATCATGTTGGGCTGCTCCCCGGCTATAAATAGCCGCTCCTACACCCCCTAGCTAGTTGGCTGCTCCGAGAGAAACTAACACTTGTCATTAAGAGCATCCCATCCTCCGAGGACTTTGAGCGAACATTAGTGAGGAAAAACCCAAACCCAAACACCTACAACCCAAAGTGATTGAGAATCATTGAAGAGATTGTTCTTGTGTGGAACCGATGCTTGTTACCTTTGAGGATTGTGCATCCTCCAGAAGGTTAAGCGTCATGGTCTAGAGCATCCAAGAGGAATTGTGGATCGTTGAGTGACCGAGTTTGTGAAGGTTTGGAAGTCACCTGAAGACTTACCACAAGTGACTGGGCGAGGTTTGTGTGACTTTAGCTCAAGGAGAATACGGTGAGGACTATGTGTCCTCAGGTTTAAATACCTAGCCACTCCAACCAGACGTACAACTGTCACAATAGTTGGAACTGGTCTACCAAATCATCGTCTTCACCAAGCTACTTGTTCTATTTCCTAAACCCTTTCATTTCTTCATTCATGTGTAGATGAACTTGATCGTTACTGTTTGAAGACTTTCTCAATTTCCTCAATTCTAATTCTTCAGTCATCTTGTCTTCTGCCTACTTATCCTGTTTACACGCTACATGTACTATATGCTTGTTTCATATCTTCATGATGACTGTGTTATGCCATGTTATACTTGCACCTGAGTACTTATTCCGCTGCCAGTAGTTCGTCGTTTAGGAAATTCATCACTTTGAAATTCCTTAGTGATGAATTTTTAAAAATTGCCTATTCACCCCCCTCTAGTCGATATAACACACTTTCAATTGGTATCAAAGCGAGGTACTCCCTTGTTCTGTGTGATTTTGGTTTAACAACCTAGAGTTTTAGTTATGTCGACTGCAGGCATGATCAAGGTCTCGGCTAGGTGTCCTACCTTCGGTGGGACGGACTACCTCTACTGGAAGAATAAGATGCGCATGCATCTTGAGGCAATTGACAATGATCTCTGGTACGTTGTGGAAAATGGTTTTCCCTCCATCACTCCTTCCGTGAACGCTGCTGATGTGAAGAGATTCAAGCAACTCGACTCTCAAGAGAAGAATATCATATGTGGCCATCTGAGCAAAGGACAGTACGACAGAGTGAGTGCCTTGGAGACAACAAAGCTTATCTGGCATAGGCTGTCCAAGGTCAATGAAGGAGTCTCAACTCAACATGACTCTCGAGTTGATGTTCTTCGCAATCTCTTCAACTGCTTCAAAATACTCGACAATGAAAATGTTCAGCAAACCTTCGATCGCCTCACTGACATCTCAAATGAGCTTCAAGCACTTGCTCCCACTGATATCACTGACCATGAGGTGGTGAAGAAATTGCTGAGATTGCTTGATTCCTCATTCAACACTTTGGCACTGATGATTCAAGAACGTGGAGACTACAAGTCACTTGATCCTGCTGATATCCTTGAGAGACTGAACACTCATGAATTCCAACTATTTGAGAAGAGAGACCTCTATGGGCCAAGCTATGGAAGATCACGCGCACTGAAGGCTAAGGAAGTTTCCTTATCTGAAGGGGAAGATTCTGATAGCAGCCTTGGTGATTCTGAAGAACCAAGCCAGGAGCTAGCAATGCTCGTGAGAAAATTCTAGAAGTTTTCAAGACATGGTTGCTTTGGAAAATATTCAAGAGGTGATGACATGAGATCAGATTCCTGATCCCGCTACTACAAGAAGAGGACTTGCCACAAATGCAAGAAACCTGGCCACTACATAACTGATTGACCTTAGTGGGCCAAGGAATCAAAGAAGAAGAAGTAAAAGGATGATAGGTCAGACGACTCAAAGAAGAAGAAGAAATCTTCAAAGTCCTCATCGTCAAAATCTTCAAAGTCCTCATATCACAAGAAGAGCAGTTCCAAAAAGGAACGGACATTCATTGGCAAGGAAATGGATTCTAAAGCTAAATCTAAGGAAGAGGAGGAATCTGAGGAGTCAGACTCTGGTGCGGTGAGCCTAGCCTTCGCTACTGCTTCCGTCAGCAAGTCCATCTTCAACGATGAGGAAAATGGCTTCCCC
Organism: Triticum dicoccoides; assembly: GCF_002162155.2. Taxonomy (NCBI): domain Eukaryota; kingdom Viridiplantae; phylum Streptophyta; class Magnoliopsida; order Poales; family Poaceae; genus Triticum; species Triticum dicoccoides. The sequence continues at coordinate 499,399,691 of NC_041389.1, forward strand.
AACACTGCTGATGACAGCAACGATAATTTGCTCCCAGCTATTGCTTCATGGCAAAAGGTGCCAAGGTACTCAAATATCCCTCCTCTGAATCAAGTGAGGATGAATCTAGTGAAAATCTCAAACCTAGCTATTCCAAACTTGCTAAGATTGTCGTCAAACAACAAAAAGCTCTTGAAAAGGTTCAAAATTTGCTAGACAAAAGCGATGACCTGTTGGGTGAAGAAATTGATCAAACTCAAACTCTGACTGATGATCTTCAGCGACTTCAGTCTAAGTTTGATAACCTTCAAAGTCATCATAACACTCTCTTAGCCGATCATGAGAAGCTTTATTATGAATTTCTTAAAAGAAAGCAAGATCTTGAGAAGCTAAGGGTGAGTTATGAAGATCTTCAGAAGGAAAAGGATTCATTGCTTACTCAACAGATCAGTTCCACTCAGGAAGAATTCATTCCACCATATTTGAAATGCATTGAGCGTGAATCTGCTAATTCTTCACCTGAATGTTCAAATGCTTCTATTGCTACAAATTCTTCAACTAGTTTTGTGGTCACAAATTCCTCATCTGAGGATACCACAAGTATCATGGACAATGCAGGGTTGAAGGAGTTGTATGTGTCAGGCATGTACAAAAGCCTCAAAGGGCATCACGCTCTTTGTGATGTGCTTAAAAAGCAGATCCTCAACATAAACCCTAGGAAAGATGGTATTGCTTTTGAGAGGAAACTCAATGCCGATGGGACCTACTGGAAACCTGAGCAGTATCCCAAAACCACATGGGCTGCTGCAAAAGGACCTCCCGTAGATCCATCTACTTTATTTGGCTTTACATGTGAATCTTCACATTCTTCTGATGAGTCAATTGACTCCAACTATAAACTATTCAAAAATCAGAATGGTGAAATATTTGCTAGATATGTTGGAACTAACTGCAGGAACGGTCCCCCTATGAAGAAAATCTGGGTTCCCAAGAGGTGCCTTGAAAGTCTTCAGGTGAATGTCATCATGACACCACCTGTGAAGAATAGGAACTCTAGATCAAATTCTTCATATGGACCAAAGTCTTCTTATGGATCCAAGTCCTCATATGGACCAAATTCCTCATATGGACCAAATTCCTCATATGGATCAAATTCCTCACATGGATCTAAATCCTCATATGAACATCGTCATACTAACACTTATGTTTTGCATGGGAAAATCTAAGAGCTATGAATATGTGCATTATTCTTCAAATCATTATTTTCATAAGTCCTCAAAGAATTTCTCTACTTATTCATATGCTTACTCTAACCCCTCTTATGTGAAATGAAGTGCAATGGCTTCGATGCCACCTTTCTCTTATGGAGCTCGCAGAATGATGAACTCTTTGCCACCCCTCCAGATGTGGGTGGTGAAGAAAAAGAACTAATCTCTTGTGCAGGGTCAGGTCTCCAGACGAAATTGAACGTCTAAAGAATTTGCTGGAGACCTGAATATGCTTGAAAGGGCGCAAGCTAATCATGAAGAAATGAATTACTCATTTCTCACGTCCTCATACTGCTATATCTGTTGTACTGCTTGATGAAATTCAATCTGATGAATTTTGTCGGCGTCCTGGGAACGGGGGTCCGCAGACTTGCCTGCCTGTGGCCTGCAGCGTGGCTCAGCAGTGGCCCAGTACGGCCCGTCTTCATCAATCCAAGCTCAAGACCCTCGCGAGGGGCCAAGCCTCGCGGCACGGACGACACAAGGTCTCCTCAGGGGCATGTTGGAGATATGCCCTAGAGGCAATCATGTATGATGATATTTCCTATGTGTTTATGAATAAAGATAGTCCTTGGACATTATCAATGATGTGTATCAGCAAGTACATGACTTGTTTGTGGGACTATGCATTGTATGATGACTGTCCTAAAAGGTCCCTAGTCGAAAGGGCTGTGTGGACGCACAGCCGATTAGACTAGCATATGACACGGTCGATGGCTTGGTCTCACTTGCCATGGAGCATTGGATGCTAACCGGATAATATGGACTTGGAAAGGTCTGGTCGGATTCGACATAGTCAGATACGAGTCGAGATAAGGTCCGAGTCGGACAGACCCAACTATGAGATGCAGCGATATGTCATCTGTGAGTCTCTAGTACAACATATGTTCTATGTCCTAAGACCTGAGCTGGCGCATGTACCCGGGATGGTGACAGACTTGCTTTGGACCGACCAAATGCTACTCCGTGACTGGGTAGTTACAAAGGTAGGTTTCGGGTATGTCCAGTCCCATGCTGCGAGACATGGTCGAGCAAGATGGGATTTTCCCCTCCGATCAGGAGAGATATACTTTGGGCCCCTCGTGTGATCCGACCAGGATAAGCATGGCCATGCGACAAGGATTATGAGATAATCCGGGTAGTGGTCGGGATCACTAGAACGAGAAAGAGGTCGGGCTAGCACAAGGATGTCAGTCTTGCCTTGAGCCCGACAATATATATCGTGAGGCAAAGGGAACAGAAGTGTGACACATTGTACAGGTTCGCCTAACCAGCTTCATAGTCTGCTTAGTGGTCGGCACGCCTTGCTAGAGGCCGCTACCAACTGTGCAGGTCGGAGGTGATCCGAACTGCGACCAAGCTGACTTGAACCTAAGGGGTCGCGTGCTTAAGGGAAGGAACCTACGAGGTCGGATCCGAAGACACTGGTCGGATGTGATCCGAGCTGTATTCGGATTGTGGCCGAGTAGACTTGTGGGCTTTAGGGTCCGTGTGAGGCCCAAGTGTTGAGCCCGCGACGGACGCCTATATAAGGTGGAGGTGCGGCGCACTTATGTGGTTGATCGCTTAGGCGCTGCGACTAGGGTTTGCATGTGTTGCGAATAGACACCTCCACTCGCTGCCGACTATGTGATCGGAACTAGCAGTCCGCCACACGGTGTTCCTCCTGCACGCGCGGATACCATTAGAGGCGGTGCACCTGCGCCGCTCCGGCGAACTTGTACGTGGGATCAGACGACCGGCTTTTCAAGGGAGATCGAACGAGGAGGAGACGATCCACGCGGACGTGCTGCCCCAACTCTTCTTCCGCTGCACCACACTGCGCATCTAGTGGTAACGATCTGTGATCCATCTCCCATAGCATGTTCCTGGATGTTCTGCGCGTAGGAATTTTAATTTGCAGTCGACGCACCCTACGGTAGATCCCAACAGGGCGGCCTCACCAGGCAGGCTCGCGAGGAGGTGGAGAGATCAAGGCAAGGGGTACCTCGCGAGGTGCTCATGACGCAAGCCATGACGGTCAAGACTAGACGGGCGCCAGGCGGGCGCCAGCCTTTGCAGTGTCCTCGTTTCCTCTTTGGTGCAAAGGGGGCAAGCGCAGGCGCGGAGTACCAAGGCATCAAGCAAAGGTTTCCATATCAGTGCAACGAGACCAAGACCAGCAGGACGGCAGGACGGAGGTAACCGTGGAGCCCAAGATGGCATCATCACTAGTGCCTTTGGCAGTCAAAGACCACCTTTAGTCAAGATAGCTTGTACTAGCTGTCCCCTTTCGAAATGGCCGTTGTTGGCTCCCTTCCCGCTCAATATTTGGGAAGAGGACCAGGGCCTCTGTAAATAGAGATATCCATCACAGTAGAAGCGAATCTGGAACCTGATCTAGAGCCAACAGAGATGGATCGACTCCTCTCCAAGCACACCACCACAAGAACACCTATCCTCGCGAGGCTATTCTTCCTCTGTACTATTCATCATCAGCCCAAGAGGCAATCCACCACACCACACACTGGATTAGGGTATTACACCACAACGGTGGCCCGAACCAGTATAAACCTCGTGTCTCTTGTGTTGTTCATCGTTCTAGCTTAGAATCGCGGCGAGGTTTTGGGCGTGTTTCGGTAGGGAGAAGATCTTCGTGCACACCCCAGAGTTCGAACCTTAAGGGTTTTGCCGGAACTCGATATCCGACATTTGGCGCGCCAGGTAGGGGTGCGCCGAAATATTTTCTCCGCTGATCTACGTCCCATCGCTTCGTCGCATCCATGGCAGACGCTCGCCGAGCTCGCACCGAGTGCTGGGCTGCTCTCACCGCCCGTGTCACCCAGACGGCTCCCGTCGGCGGGCTGCCTCATCGTTCTCCATCGCTTGCCGCCAACACCGCCACCAGCCCGGTGGGGAACGAACAACAAGCATCTTTGCTGCACTCCTCAGTGTGGCGGGAAGGCCGCACCACCACTCCGTTGCTGACCCCAGCTGGTTCGTCATCTCACGCTCGTCGCGCCCCCCACGGACGTGCAGGCCGCGTTGCTCCTGGCACGTGAGCTCCTGCACTACTGCCCCGTCGACAATCTCTACGAGGAGTGGCTCGCTCGCATTACCGAGCTCGTCAGCGCCGCAGGGGGCTCTCCTGCATCGTCCCTCTCGCTACCTCGCCCTCCGTCATGCATGGGCGACGCGGCTAAGGGAGCGCCTATGCCACCTCCTCCCCAAGAAGGCGCCCTGGCTCCAAGGCGCGCGGCCCCTGGACGTGACCCACCGTGCCCAGCGCCCGCGCGGCAAGAAAGAAGCTGCCAAGAAATTCCTCGGCCTCAAGAAGGCGCTCACGTGCTCCCTGTGAAGGAAATATGCCCTAGAGGCAATAATAAAGTTATTATTTATTTCCTTATATCATGATAAATGTTTATTATTCATGCTAGAATTGTATTAACCGGAAACATAATACATGTGTGAATACATAGACAAACATAGTGTCACTAGTATGCCTCTACTTGACTAGCTCGTTCATCAAAGATGGTTATGTTTCCTAGCCATGGACAAAAGATTTGTCATTTGATTAACGGGATCACATCATTGGGAGAATGATGTGATTGACTTGACCCATTCCGTTAGCTTAACACTTGATCGTTTAGTATATTGCTATTGCTTTCTTCATGACTTATACATGTTCCTGTAACTATGAGATTATGCAACTCCCGTTTACCGGAGGAACACTTTGGGTGCTACCAAACGTCACAACATAACTGGGTGATTATAAAGGAGTACTACAGGTGTCTCCAAAGGTACATGTTGGGTTGGCGTATTTCGAGATTAGGTTTTGTCACTCCGATTGTTGGAGAGGTATCTTTGGGCCCTCTCGGTAATGCACATCACTATAAGCCTTGCAAGCAATGTAGCTAATGAGTTAGTTACGGAATGATGCATTACGTAACGAGTAAAGAGACTTGCCGGTAACGAGATTGAACTAGGTATTAGATACCGACGATCGAGTCTCAGGCAAGTAACATGCCGATGACAAAGGGAACGACGTATGTTGTTATGCGGTTTGACCGATAAAGATCTTCGTAGAATATGTAGGAGACAATATGAGCATCCAGGTTCCGCTACTGGTTATTGACTGAGAATAGTTCTAGGTCATGTCTACATAGTTCTCGAACCCATAGGGTCCGCACGCTTAACGTTATGATGGCAGTTTTATTATGAGTTTATATATTTTGATCTACCGAAGGTTGTTCGGAGTCCCGGATGTGATCCAGGACATGACGAGGAGTCTCGAAATGGTCGAGACATAAAGATTGATATATTGGAAGCCTATATTTGGATATCGGAATGGTTCCGGGTGAAATCGGGATTTTACCGGAACACCGGGGGGTTACCGGAACCCTCCCGGGGGTTAATGGGCCTTAGTGGGCCATGAGGGAGAAGAGGAGGGCTGGCCAGGGCAGGCCGCGCGCCCCCTCCCCCTAGTCCGAATAGGACAAGGAGGGGGGGGGGGGTGGCGCCCCCCTTTCCTTCTCCACCAAGGCAGGAGGGGGGAGTCCTACTCCCGGTGGGAGTAGGACTCCTCCAAGCGCACCCCTTGGGGGCCGGCCGCACCTCCCCCTCCCTCCTTTATATACAGGGGAAGGGGGGCACCCTAGAACACACAAGTTGATCTACGTGATCGTTCCTTAGCCGTGTGCGGTGCCCCCCTCCACCATATTCCACCTCGGTCATATCGTCGCGGAGTTTAGGCGAAGCCCTACGCCGGTAGAACATCATCATCGTCACCACGCCGTCATGCTGACGGAACTCATCCCCGACACTTTGCTGGATCGGAGTCCGGGGATCGTCATCGAGCTGAATGTGTGCTGAACTCGGAGGTGCCGTACATTCGGTACTTGGATTGGTCGGATGGTGAAGACGTACGACTACATCAACCGCGTTGTCATAACGCTTCCGCTTTCGGTCTACGAGGGTACGTGGACACACTCTCCCCTCTCGTTGCTATGCATCACCATGATCTTGCGTGTGCGTAGGATTTTTTTTTGAAATTACTATGTTCCCCAACAGTGGCATCCGAGCCAGGTTTTATGCGTAGATGTCATATGCACGAGTAGAACACAAGTGAGTTGTGGGCGATACAAGTCATACTGCTTACCAGCATGTCATACTTTGGCTCAGCGGTATTGTGAGATGAAGCGGCTCGAACCGACATTACGCGTACGCTTACGCGAGACTGGTTTCACCGTTACGAGCACTCATGCTTAAAGGTGACTGGCGGGTGTCTGTCTCTCTCACTTTAGCTGAATCGAGTGTGGCTACGCCCGGTCCTTGCGAAGGTTAAAACAACATTAACATGACGAACTATCATTGTGGTTTTGATGCGTAGGTAAGAACGGTTCTTGCTAAGCCCGTAGCAGCCACGTAAAATTTGCAACAACAAAGTAGATGACGTCTAACTTGTTTTTGCAGGGCATGTTGTGATGTGATATGGTCAAGACGTGATGCTATATTTTATTGTATGAGATGATCATGTTTTGTAACTAAAGTTATCGGCAACTGGCAGGAGCCATATGGTTGTCGCTTTATTGTATGAAATGCAAACGCCCTGTAATTGCTTTACTTTATCACTAAGCGGTAGCGATAGTCGTAGAAGCAATAGATGGCGTAACGACAACGATGCTACAATGGAGATCAAGGTGTCGCGCCAGTGACGATGGTGATCACGACGGTGCTTCGGAGATGGAGATCACAAGCACAAGATGATGATGGCCATATCATATCACTTATATTGATTGCATGTGATGTTTATCCTTTATGCATCTTATCTTGCTTTGATTGACGGTAGCATTTTAAGATGATCTCTCACTAAAAAATATCAAGAAGTGTTCTCCCTGAGTATGCACCATTGCGAAAGTTCTTCGTGCTAAGACACCACGTGATGATCGGGTGTGATAGGCTCTACGTTCAAATACAACGGGTGCAAAACCGTTGCACACGCGGAATACTCAGGTTAAACTTGATGAGCCTAGCATATAACAGATATGGCCTCGGAACACGGAGACCGAAAGGTCGAGCGTGAATCATATAGTAGATATGATCAACATATTGATGTTCACTGTTGAAACTACTCCATCTCACGTGATGATCGAACATGGTGTAGTTGATATGGATCACGTAATCACTTAGAGGATTAGAGGGATGTCTATCTAAGTGGGAGTTCTTAAGTAATATGATTAATTGAACTTAAATTTATCATGAACTTAGTACCTGGTAGTATTTTGCAAATTATGTCGTAGATCTATAGCTTGCGTTGTTGCTTTCATATGTTTATTTTTGATATGTTCCTAGAGAAAATTGTGTTGAAAGATGTTAGTAGCAATGATGCGGATTGGATTCGTGATCTGAGGTTTATCCTCATTGCTGCACAGAAGAATTATGTCCTTAATGCACCGCTAGGTGACAGACCTATTGCAGGAGCAGATGCAGACGTTATGAACGTTTGGCTAGCTCAATATGATGACTACTTGATAGTTTAGTGCACCATGCTTAACGGCTTTGAATCGGTACTTCAAAGACGTTTTGAACGTCATGGACCATATGAGATGTTCCAGGAGTTGAAGTTAATATTTCAAGCAAATACCCGAGTTGAGAGATATGAAGTCTCCAACAAGTTCTATAGCTAAAAGATGGAGGAGAATTGCTCAACTAGTGAGCAAGTGCTTAGATTGTCTGAGTACTAACAATCGCTTGAATCAAGTGGGAGTCAATCTTCCAGATAAGATAGTGATTGGCAGAGTTCTCTAGTCACCATCACCAAATTACTGGAACTTCGTGATGAACTATAATGCAAGGGATGACGAAAATGATTCCCGAGCTCTTCGTGATGCTGAAATCAACGAAGGTAGAAATCAAGAAAAGAGCATCAAGTGTTGATGATTAACAAGATCACTAGTTTCAAGAAAAGGGCAAAGGGAAAGAAAGGGGAACTTCAAGTAGAATGGCAAGCAAGTTGTCACTCCCGCGAAGAAGCCCAAAGCTGGAACAAAGCCTGAAACTGAGTGATTATACTGCAAAGGAAATGGTCACTAGAAGCAGAAATGCCCTGAATATTTGGTGGATAAGAAGGATGGCAAAGTGAACAAGGGTATATTTGATATACAGGTTATTGATGTGTACCTTACTAGTGTTTATAGTAGCCCCTGAGTATTTGATACTTGTTCGGTTGCTAAAACTTAGTGACTCGAAACAGGAGTTACAGAATAAACAGAGACTAGTTGAGGGTGAAGTGACGATGTGTATTGGAAGTGGTTCCAAGATTGATATGATCATCATCGCACACTCCCTATACTTTCGGGATTAGTGTTAAACCTAAATAAATGTTATTTGGCGTTTGCGTTGAACATGAATATGATTTGATCATGTTCATTGCGATACGGTTATTCATATAAAGTCAAAGAATAATTGTTGTTCTGTTTACATGAATAAAACCTTTGATGGTTATACACCCAATGAAAATAGTTTGTTTGATCTCGATCGTAGTGATACACATATTCATAATATTGATGCCAAAAGATGCAAAGTTAATAATGATAGTGCAACTTATTTGTGGCACTGCCGTTTAGGTCATATCGGTATAAAGCGCATGAAGAAACTCCATACTGATGGACTTTTGGAATCACTTGGTTATGAATCATTTGATGCTTGCGAACCGTGCCTTTTGAGCAAGATGACTAAAACTCCATTCTCCGGAACAATGGAACGAGCTACTGACTTATTGGAAATAATACATACCGATGTATGCGATCCAATGAGTGTTAAGGCTCGCGGCGTGTATCGTTATTTTCTGACCTTCACACATGATTTGAGCAGATATGGGTATATCTACTTGATGAAACATAAGTCTAAAATAGTTGAAAAGTTCAAAGAATTTCAGAGTGAAGTGGAAAAAATCATCATAACAAGAAAATAATGTTTCTATGATCTGATCGTGGAGACGAATATTTGAGTTACGAGTTTGGTCTTCATTTGAAACAATGTGAAATAGTTTCACAACTCACGCCACCTGGAACATCACAATGTAATGGTGTGTCCGAACGTCGTAATCGTACTTTACTAGATATGGTGCGATCTATGATGTCTCTTATCGGTTTACCACTATTGTTTTGGGGTTATGCATTAGAGACAGCTGCATTCACATTTAATAGGGCACCATCTAAATCCGTTGAGACGACACCGTATGAACTATGGTTTAGCAGTAAACCTAAGCTGTCGTTTCTTAAAGCTTGGAGTTGCGATGCTTATATGAAAATGCTTTTCAACCTGATAAGCTCGAACCCAAATCGGAGAAGTGCGTCTTTATAGAATACCCAAAGGTAACTATTGGGTGCACCTTCTATCACAGATCCGAAGGCAAGTTATTCATTGCTAAGATGGATCCTTTCTAGAGAAGAAGTTTCTCTCGAAAGAAGTGAGTGGGAGGAAAGTAGAACTTGATGAGGTAATTGTACCTTCTCCCTTATTGGAAAGTAGTTCATCACAGAAATCAGTTCCAGTGATTCCTACACCAATTAGTGAGGAAGTTAATGATGATGATCATGAAACTTCAGATCAAGTTGCTACCAAACCTAGTAGGTCTTCCAGAGTAAGATCCGCACCAGAGTGGTACGGTAATCATGTTCTGGAAGTCATGTTACTAGACCATGATGAATCTACAAACTATGAGGAAGCGATGATGAGCCCAAATTCCACGAAATGGCTTGAGGCCATAAAATCTGAGATATGATCCATGTATGAGAACAAAGTATGGACTTTGATTGACTTGCTCGATGATCAGCAAGCCATGTTAAATAAATGGATCTTCAAGAGGAAGACGGACACTGATAGTAGTGTTACTATCTACTAAGCTCGACTTGTTGCGAAAGGTTTTCAAGTTCAAGGTGTTGAATACGATGAGATTTTCTCACTCGTATCGAAGCTTAAGTCTGTCTGAATCATGTTAGCAATTGCCACATTTTATGAAATCTGGCAAATGAATGTCAAAACCGCATTCCTTAATGGATTTATTAAAGAAGAGTTGTATATGATGCAACCAGAAAGTTTTTGTCAATCCTAAAGGTGCTAACAAAGTGTGCAAGCTCCAGCAATCCATCAATGGACTGGTGCAAGCATCTCGGAGTTGGAATATAACTTTGATGAGTTGATCAAAGCATATGGTTTTTTATACTGACTTTTGGAAAGACCTGTATTTACAAGAAAGTGAGTGGGAGCACTACAACATTTCTGATAAGTATATGTGAATGACATATTATTAATTGGAAATGATGTAGAATTTTCTGGAAAGCATAAAGGAGTGTTTGAAAGAAGTTTTTCAAAGAAAGACCTCGGTGAAGCTGCTTACACATTGAGCATCAAGATCTATATAGATAGATCAAGACGCTTGATAAGTTTTTCAATAAGTACATACCTTGATAAATTTTTTGAAGTAGTTCAAAATAGAACAGTCAAAGAAAGAGTTCTTGCCTGTGTTGCAAGGTGTGAAGTTGAGTAAGACTCAAAACCTGACTATGGCAGAAAATAGAAAGAGAATGAAAAGTCATTCCCTATGCCTCAGTCATAGGTTCTATAAAGTATGCTATGCTGTGAACCAGACCTATTGTATACCTTGCTCTGTGTTTGGCAAAGGAATACAATTTTGATCTAATAGTAGATCACTGGACAGCGGTCAAGAATATCCTTAGTGAGGACCAAGGAAATACTTCTCGATTATGGAGGTGATAAAAGAGCCCGTCGTAAAAAGTTACATCGGTGCAAGCTTTTACACCGATCCAGATGACTCTAAGTCTCAATCTGGATACATATTGAAAGTGGGAGCAATTATCTAGAGTAGCTCCATGCAGAGCATTGTAGACATAGAATATTTGCAAAATACATACGGCTCTGAATGTGACAGACCCGTAGACTAAACTTCTCTCACGAGAAAAACATGATCATACCTTAGTACTCTTTGGGTGTTAATCACATAGCAATGTGAACTAGATTATTGACTCTAGTAAACCCTTTGGGTGTTGATCACATGACGATGTGAACTATGGGTGTCAATCATATACAGATATGAATATTGGTGTTAAATCACATGATGATGTGAACTAGATTATCGACTCTAGTGCAAGTGGGAGACTGAAGGAAATATGCCCTAGAGGCAATAATAAAGTTATTATTTATTTCCTTATATCATGATAATGTTTATTATTCATGCTAGAATTGTATTAACCGGAAACATAATACATGTGTGAATACATAGACAAACATAGTGTCACTAGTATGCCTCTACTTGACTAGCTCATTTATCAAAGATGGTTATGTTTCCTAGCCATGGACAAAAGAGTTGTCATTTGATTAACGGGATCACATCATTGGGAGAATGATGTGACTGACTTGACCCATTCCGTTAGCTTAGCACTTGATCGTTTAGTATATTGCTATTGCTTTCTTCATGACTTATACATGTTCCTGTAACTATGAGATTATGCAACTCCCGTTTACCGGAGGAACACTTTGGGTGCTACCAAACGTCACAACATAACTGGGTGATTATAAAGGAGTACTACAGGTGTCTCCAAAGGTACATGTTGGGTTGGTGTATTTCGAGATTAGGTTTTGTCACTCCGATTGTCGGAGAGGTATCTTTGGGCCCTCTCGGTAATGCACATCACTATAAGCCTTGCAAGCAATGTAGCTAATGAGTTAGTTACGGAATGATGCATTACGTAACGAGTAAAGAGACTTGCCGGTAACGAGATTGAACTAGGTATTAGATACCGACGATCGAATCTCGGGCAAGTAACATGCCGATGACAAAGGGAACAACATATGTTGTTATGCGGTTTGACCGATAAAGATCTTCGTAGAATATGTAGGAGCCAATATGAGCATCCAGGTTCCGCTATTGGTTATTGACCGAGAATAGTTCTAGGTCATGTCTACATAGTTCTCGAACCCGTAGGGTCCGCACGCTTAACGTTACGATGGTAGTTTTATTATGAGTTTATATATTTTGATGTACTGAAGGTTGTTCGGATCTCGGATGTGATCCAGGACATGACGAGGAGTCTCGAAATGGTCGAGACATAAAGATTGATATATTGGAAGCCTATATTTGGATATCGGAATGGTTCCGGGTGAAATCGGGATTTTACCGGAACACCGGGGGGTTACCGGAACCCTCCCGGGGGTTAATGGGCCTTAGTGGGACATGAGGGAGAAGAGGAGGGCTGGCCAGGGCAAGCCACGCGCCCCTCCCCCCTAGTCCGAATAGGATAAGGAGGGGGGGGGCGCCCCCCCTTTCCTCTTTCCCCTCCCCCCTTTCCTTCACCACCAAGGCAGGAGGGGGGAGTCCTACTCCCGGTGGGAGTAGGACTCCTCCAAGCGCACCCCTTGGGGGCCGGCCGCACCTCCCCCTCCCTCCTTTATATACGGGGCAGGGGGCACCCTAGAACACACAAGTTGATCTACGTGATCGTTCCTTAGCCGTGTGCGGTGCCCCCCTCCACCATATTCCACCTCGGTCATATCGTTGTGGAGTTTAGGCGAAGCCCTGTGCCGGTAGAACATCATCATCGTCACCACGCCGTCGTGCTGACGGAACTCATCCCCGACACTTTGCTGGATCAGAGTCCGGGGATCGTCATCGAGCTGAACGTGTGCTGAACTCGGAGGTGCCGTACGTTCGGTACTTGGATCGGTCGGATCGTGAAGACATACGACTACATCAACTGCGTTGTCATAACGCTTCCGCTTTCGGTCTACGAGGGTACGTGGACACACTCTCCCCTCTCGTTGCTATGCATCACCATGATCTTGCGTGTGCGTAGGATTTTTTTTAAATTACTACGTTCCCCAACACCCTGCACCAGCACGGCAAGACCGCATCCCTGCACACCAAGACCCCGCGCTGCCCCTGGCGGCAGCGTGTGGGAACCATCAAGAGCAGGCCCCGCTTCTACAAAAAGCTCCGGTGGCCACCGCAGGCTGTCGTGCCTTCACCGCCGAGCTGCGTAGCATCGACTGGCCCGGCAAGTTCAAGCCGGACCTGCCTCCCCGCTACGATGGTACTGCCGACCCCGTGGAGTTCCTGCAGCTCTACGAGCTGGGCATCGAGGCGGCCAACGGAGACGAAAAGGTCATGGGGAACTGGTTCCCCATGGCGCTCAAGGATGGTGCCCGCACCTGGCTCCTGAACCTGCCTCCCGGCTTGTTCTCCTCTTGGGACGAGATGCGCAGCCATTTCATCGCCAACTTCTAGGGCACTCGCGACTGCCCCCCCGCCGCGGGTGACCTGCGCTGCATCAAGCAGCAGCCTGGAGAGACCCTGCAGAAATACATCCAACGCTTCAACAGCGCCCGCCTCAAGATTCACAAGGTGACGGACGAGGCCATCATCTCAGCGTTTTCTAATGGCATCCACGACGTTAAGATGAAGGAGGAGCTCGCCATCCACGAGGATCTGTGCACATCTCTAGAGCTGTTCAACCTGGTGACCAAGTGCGCAAGAGCTGAGGAAGGACGCCTCTCCCTCCTCGAGCTTCCAGCTGCTGACCCAGAAGAGAAGAAGGCCAAGGCCAAGGACGTGAAGCGCAAAGGAGCAGCCGTGCTCGCAACAGAGCCAGACACGAAGCGCGGTAGGGACCAGCCGGAGTCGTCCAAGGGTAGCAGATTCTGCGCCTACCACAACCTCTACACTCGCAACACCAACGAATGCCAGGAGCTCAGGGCCGTTCGAGAAGGACACATCGATCGACGCCCCGAGCACAATGACCGGGGCTATGGCCGAGAGGAGGACAAGGCGGAGGATGATGGGACGACCGAGGCCCTCGCCAGGAGTGGTGTCACCGACCTCGTGAGGATCGCTGGCAGGACCAGCCTCGTGAGGGAGCCTGGAGGGATCAGCCTCGCGAGGACTGCCCACAGGGCAACACATGCCTTCCTCCTCCTCCACCGCCACCAAGGAGGAATGATGACCACCACCAGGACGAGGGGGCTGGGGGCTTCCAGGAGCCACGTGCTATCGCTTGCATCTTGGGCGGTGCCCATGCCCCAGCTTCTCAGCGCATCTTCAAGCAGTTTGCTCGCGAGGTGAATGCAGTCCTCCCCAAGCTCGAGGCCACGTGCCCTCTCAGGTGGTTGATACGTCTCCGTCGTATCTATAATTTTTGATTGTTCCATGCCAATATTCTACAACTTTCATATACTTTTGGCAACTTTTTATACTATTTTTTGGGACTAACATATTGATCAATTGCCCAGTGCCAGTTCCTGTCTGTTGCATGTTTTATGTTTCACAGAAACCCCATATCAAACGGAGTCCAAACAGGATAAAAACGGATGGAGAATTATTTTGGAATATTTGTGATTTTTGGGAAGTAAAATCAATGCGAGACGGTGCCCAAGGTGGCCACGAGACACGGGCCCACACCCACTCTAGGTGGGCGCGCTCCCATCCTCCCGGGCCCCTCGTAAGGCGGTTGATGCCCTTCTTTGGCCGCAAGAAAGCTAATTTCTGGAAAAACATCTGGGCAAAGGTATCAATCCAATCGGAGTTATGGATCTCTAGATATAAAAGAAATGGTGCCAGGGCAGAATTCCAGAACGCAGAAACAGAGAGACAGATCAAATCTCGGAGGGGCTCTCGCCCCTCCCACGCCATGGGAGCCAAGGACCAGAGGGGAAACCCTTCTCCCATCTAGGGAGAAGGTCAAGTAAGAATAAGAAGAAGGGGGACCCTCTCCCCCTTGCTTCCGGCGGCGCCGGAACTCCGCTGGGGCCCATCATCATCACCGCGATCTTCACCAACAACTTCACCGCCTTCATCACCAACTCTTCCCCCCTCTATGCAGCGGTGTAACCTCTCTCTTACCCGTTGTAATCTCTACTTAAACATGGTGCTCAACGCTATATATTATTTCCGAATGATGTATGGCTATCTTATGATGTTTGAGTAGATCCATTTTGTCCTATGGGTTAATTGATGATCGTGATTGGTTTGAGTTGCATGTTTTATTATCGGTGTTGCCCTATGGTGCTCTCCGTGTCGTGCAAGCGTGAGGGATTCCCGCTGTAGGGTTTGCAATATGTTCATGCTTTGCTTATGGTGGGTGGCGTGAGTGAACAGAAGCACATACCCGAGTAAGTAGGTTGTTTGCGTATGGGATAAAGACGACTTGATACTTTAATGCTATGGGTGGGTTTTACCTTAATGATCTTTAGTAGTTGCGGATGCTTGCTAGAGTTCCAATCATAAGTGCATATGATCCAAGAAGAGAAAGTATGTTAGCTTATGCCTCTCCCTCAAATAAAATTGCAATAGTGATTACCGGTCTATTTATCGATTGCCTTGGAGAAATAACTTTCTCGTGACAAAAAGCTCTCTACTAATACTTACTTTATTGCTTCTTTATCTAAACAGCCCCTAGTTTTTATTTACGTGCTCTTTATTATTTTTCAAACCTATCCTATCACACCTATGAAGTACTTCTAGTTTCATACTGGTTCTAGGTAAAGCAAACACTAAGCGTGCGTAGAGTCGTATCAGTGGCAGATAGGACTTGAGAGAATATTTGTTCTACCTTTAGCTCCTCGTTGGGTTTGACACTCTTACTTATCGAAAGAGGCTACAATTATCCCGTATACTTGCGGGTTATCAAGACCTTTTTCTGGCGCCATTGCTGGGGAGTCATAGCGTGGGGTGAATATTCTCGTGGGTGCTTGTTTGCTTTATCACTAAGTAATTTTTATTTGCTATTCTAAGTTGTTCTCTATCTTTAGTTATGGATATGGAACACGAAATACCAAAAAAATAGGCGTACTTGCTACTCATGGAGATGGGGAACGTCCTAAAACCCTCGATGCTCGTTATGTTCAATATATTATGTACTACTTTGATAATCCTGAGAAAACCAAATTCAATTATGTTATGGGAGAAACGTTGGATCAACGTGAATACTTTAGGGATCATTGCTTGACACAAAAAGGGAAACTATTATGGGATCAAATTCATATATTACGTTGGTATGCTCGTCAACTATGCTTGATACATGATTATACTTGTTGCTCTAGGATGAAGGCTCCACACCTTCCCTTTTCATGCAAATTCAATGATAATAAAACCTTGGCTTCTTATGCTAATGGTGTATATGATTACTATGATGTGGAACAAATAGAAGAATTTGTTGCTTTTATGGGTGCTTATGAGATTGAATCTATGTTTAAAGAGTTTGATGATTTTGGTGATTCAATTTATAGACCTGAAAATTTTGCTATACTTAAATATTGTTATAAGAATTATGAATACAATTACAATATTGATGCATTTATTGAGAAAGTCTCTGCTGTCCAAGAATAGATTAATATTTTGCAGGAGTCTATGGAAGAAGAAATTGATGAAACTGTGAGCTCATTGGATGAAAAAAATGATGAGGAGAGCGAAGAACAAAAGGAGGAAGAGCGGATTAGCTACCTGTGCCCACCTTCTAATGAGAGTAACTCTTCAACTCATACATTGTTTAATTTCCCTTCGTGCTTACCGAAGGATGATTGCTATGATGATTGTTATGATCCCGTTGATTCTCTTGAAATATCCCTTTTTGATGATACTTGCTATGCTTGTGGCCAAGATGCCAATATGAATTATGCTTATGGAGATGAACTTGCTATAGTTCCTTATGTTAAACATGAAACTGTTGCTATTGCACCCACGCATGATAATTTTATTATCTTTTTGAATTCTCCCAACTACACTATATCAGAGAAGTTTGTGCTTACTAAGGATTATATTGATGGGTTGCCTTTTACCGTTGCACATGATGATTTTGATGAATATAATATGCATGTGCTTGCTGCTCCTACTTGCAATTATTATGAGAGAGGAACTACATCTCCGCCTCTTTATGTTTCCAACATGACAGAATTGCAAGAAACTGCTTATACTATGCATTGGCCTTTACTTGGTGTGCATGAATTGTTCTTTTATGACATGCCGATGCATAGGAAGAGAGTTAGACTTCGTTGCTGCATGATATATGTTACTTTGTGCTCACTACTAAATTACAAATCATTGTTAATTAAAATTGGCTTTGATATACCTTGGGATCCAGGTGGATCCATTACTTGAGCACTATATGCCTAGCTTAATGGCTTTAAAGAAAGCGCTGCCAAGGAGACAACCCAGAAGTTTTAGAGAGTCATTTATTTTTTTGAGTGCTTTTATATAGTCTAAAAACAAAAAAAATAAAGAGGGGAACCTAAAAACTTTTCAAAAAGGAAAGTGAAAGTGAGAAAGACAAGCATTGTTGAAGTGGGAGCTAGCCTTGAACTTTGTTCATGCTCACGGAAACTTTCTGAATCTTGATTACAGAAACTTTTCATCAAAAATAATTATCCCCTTGTATAATTCCATTGTATTATAAAAATAATGTGCCAAGGTTTGCCTTTAGGATGTTTACAATGCTTGTTGGTTTGTACGGTGCAGGACAGAAACTTTGGCTGTAGTGCACGGTTTTACATTTTTAATTGGAATGTCATACGGTTCTGATTATTTTTGCACTGTCTTGCTGTACAAATTATTTATTTTTCATAATTTTGGTAGAATTTTTGGGGTACCAGAAGTATGGTGAATGTTCAGACTGTTTTTGACAGATTCTGTTTTTGATGCATAGTTTACTTGTTTTGATGAAACTATCAATTTATATCAGTGGAATTAAGCCATGGAAAAGTTATATTACAGTAGACACAATGAAAAAAAAATATGAATTGGTTTGCAATAGTACTTAGAGTAGTGATTTGCTTTATTATACTAACGGATCTTACCGAGTTTTCTGTTGAAGTTTTGTGTGGAAGAAGTGTCTAATCGAGGATGTCTCGATATGAGGAAAAGGAATAGAGGCAAGAGCTCAAGCTTGGGGATTCCCGAGGCACCCCAAGTAAATATTCAAGGAGACTCAAGCGTCTAAGCTTGGGGATGCCCCGGAAGGCATCCCCTCTTTCTTCAACAAGTATCGATATGTTTTCGTATTCATTTCGTTCATGTGATATGTGCAAGTCTTGGAGCGTCTTTTGCATTTAGTTTTTATTTTTCTTTTATGCACCATGCTGGTATGAGATAGTCCTTGGTTGATTTATAGAATGCTCATTGCACTTCACTTATATCTTTTGAGTATGGCTTTATAGAATGCTTCATGTGCTTCACTTATATCATTTGAAGTTTGGATTGCTTGTTTCTCTTCACATAGAAAACCGCCATTTGTAGAATGCTCTTTTGCTTCACTTATATTTGTTAGAGCGTGGGCATATCTTTTGTAGAAAGAATTAAACTCTCTTGCTTCACTTATATCTATTTAGAGAGATGACAGGAATTGGTCATTCACATGGTTAGTCATAAAATCCTACATAAACTTGTGGATCACTGAATATGATATGTTTGATTCCTTGCAATAGTTTTGCGATATAAAGGTGGTGATATTTGAGTCATGCTAGTGGGAGATTACTAAAGTATGAAACAATTGCTTGGCTTGTCATCGGGGTTGTGCATGATTAAATACTTTGTGTGATGAAGATAGAGCAACAGCCAGACCATATGATATTGTAGGGATAACTTTCTTTGGCCATGTTGTTTTGAAAAGACAAGATTGCTTTATTGGTACGCTCGAAGTATTATTGTTTTTATGTCAAATGATAGACTATTTCTTTGAATCACTCATATCTTAATATTCATGCCGTGATTAGATATATGATCAAGATTATGCTAGGTAGCATTCCACATCAAAAAATATCTTTTTTATCATTTACCTACTCGAGGACGAGCAGGAATTAAGCTTGGGGATGCTGATACGTATTTGTCGTATCTATAATTTTTTATTGTTCCATGCCAATATTCTACAACTTTCATATACTTTTGGCAGCTTTTTATACTATTTTTTGGGACTAACATATTGATCCAGTGCCCAGTGCCAGTTCTAGTCTGTTGCATGTTTTATGTTTCGCAAAAACCCCATATCAAACGGAGTCCAAACGGGATAAAAACGGACGGAGAATTATTTTGGAATATTTGTGATTTTTGGGAAGTAAAATCAACGCGAGACGGTGCCCGAGGTGGCCACGAGACAGGGGCCCACGCCCACTCCAGGTGGGCGCCCCCCACCCTCCTGGGCCCCTCGTAAGGCGGTTGATGCCCTTCTTTGGCCGTAAGAAATTTAATTTTTTGGAAAAAGATCTGGGCGAAGGTTTCAATCCAATCGGAGTTACGGATCTCAGGATATAAAAGAAACGGTGCCAGAGCAGAATTCCAGAACGCAGAAACAGAGAGATAGATCAAATCTTGGAGGGGCTCTCGCCCCTCCCACGCCATGGGAGCCAAGGACCAGAGGTGAAACCCTTCTCCCGACCGACTTGAGTGCAAGCCGGGGGGTCATCGAGGAAGCCACGAGACAGGGGGGCGCGCCCACCCCCTCTGGGCGCGCCCTACCCTCTCGTGGGCCCCTCGAGGCTCCCCCGACCGACTTCTTTCACCTATATAAGCCTACGTACCCTAAAAACATCGAATATGAAGATAGATCGGGAGTTCCGCCGCCGCAAGCCTCTGTAGCTACCAAAAACCTCTCGGGAGCCCATTCCGGCACCCTGCCGGAGGGGGGATCCCTCACCGGTAGCCATCTTCATTATCCCAGCGCTCTTCATGACGAGGAGGGAGTAGTTCACCCTCGGGGCTGAGGGTATGTACCAGTAGCTATGTGTTTGATCTCTCTCTCTCTCTCTCGTGTTCTCTCTCGTGTTCCCTCTATGGCATGATCTTGATGTATCCCGAGCTTTGCTATTATAGTTGGATCTTATGATGTTTCTCCCCCTCTACTCTCTTCCCTTTGAAGTTATCTTATCGGATTGAGTCTTTTATGAGAACACTTGATGTATGTCTTGCCATGCTTATCTGTGGTAACAATGGGATATCATGTGCCACTTGATGTATGTTTTGGTGACCAACTTGCGGGTTCCGCCCATGAACCTATGCATAGGGGTTGGCACACGTTCTTGACTCTCCGGTAGAAACTTTGGGGCACTCTTTGAAGTACTTTGTTTTGGTTGAATAGATGAATCTGAGATTGTGTGATGCATATCATATAATCATGCCCACGGATACTTGAGGTGACAATGGAGTATCTAGGTGACATTAGGGTTTTGGTTGATTTGTGTCTTAAGGTGTTATTCTAGTACGAACTCTTGAATAGATT
The DNA here is from genome assembly GCF_002162155.2 of Triticum dicoccoides. Taxonomy (NCBI): domain Eukaryota; kingdom Viridiplantae; phylum Streptophyta; class Magnoliopsida; order Poales; family Poaceae; genus Triticum; species Triticum dicoccoides. Next base: position 499,420,194 of record NC_041389.1, read on the forward strand.
GATCCAAAAGAATAACTTTGAGGTGGTTTCATACCCTACCATAATCTCTTTGTTTGTTCTTTGCTATTAGTGGATTTGGAGTGACTCTTTGTTGCATGTTGAGGGATTGTTATATGATCTATCTATCTTATTATTGTTGATAGAACTTGCACTAGTGAAAGTATGAACCCTATGCCTTGTTTCCTACCATTGCAATACCGTTTACGCTCACTTTTATCATTAGTTGCCTTGCTGTTTTTATAATTTCAGATTACAAATACCTTTATCTACCATCCATATTGCACTTGTATCACCATCTCTTCGCCGAACTAGGGCACCTATACAATTTACCATTGTATTGGGTGTGTTGGGGACACAAGAGACTCTTTTTTATTTGGTTGCAGGGTTGTTTGAGAGAGACCATCTTCATACTATGCCTCCCACGGATTGATAAACCTTAGGTCATCCACTTGAGGGAAATTTGCTACTGTCCTACAAACCTCTGCACTTGGAGGCCCAACAACGTCTACAAGAAGAAGGTTGTGTAGTAGACATCAAGCTCTTTTCTGGCGCCGTTGCCGGGGAGGTGAGTGCTTGAAGGTATATCTTTATATCTTGCAATCGAATCTTTTTGTTTCTTGTTTTGTCACTAGTTTAGTCTATAAAAGAAAACTACAAAAAAATGGAATTGAGTTTGTCTCATACGCTTCATCTTTTTAATATATTTCGTGAGAATGATGGTAAGGAAAATTGTGCTCAAGTGCTAGAAGAAGAAATCTATAAAATGTTTGTTACTAAATCTTTGTATGATGAGCATGGTTGCAATGTTATTAGTATGAATTCTTTGAATACCCATGATGCTAATGATATGCAAAGCCACAAGCTTGGGGATGCTATGTTTGATGAATACGATATTTTTTGTCCCCCAAGTTTTGATGAGCAAATTTATTATGAATAAAGCATGCCTCCTATTTATGATGATTATATTGATGAAAGTGGGTTTGGAAGAGTGTCAACTTTAGGTAGTATTGATCCCACTATTTTGGAGGATGTTGAATCTTATTGTGATGAATATGAAAGTGGATTTGTAAGAGTGTCAACTTTATTTAGTGATGATTCCACTATTTCGGAAGAGGTTCCAATTGATTATGAGAACAAAGTTGCTATATATGATGATTATTGTGATGACTTGTATGCTATTAAGAATAATGATAACCATGAAACTTTTCACCATGATTTTAGTTTTCAATTGGATTATGCCTCACATGATAGTTATTTCGTTGAGTTTGCTCCCTCTATTATTCATGAGAAGAAATTTGCTTATGAGGAGGGTAATAAATATTCTATGCTTGTAGATCATGAAAGGAATGCTTTATGTGCTGGTTATATTGTTGAATTCATTCATGATGCTACTGAAAATTATTATGAGAGAGGAACATATCCTTGTAGGAATTGCAATAATATCAAGTTTCCTCTCTATGTGCTTAAAGTTTTGAAGCTATGCTTGTTTTACCTTCCTATGCTAATTGATTATTGTTCCCATAAGTTGTTTGCTCACAAAATCCCTATGCATAGGAAGTGTATAGACTTAAATGTGCTAGGCATATTCTTCATATGCTCCCGTTATGTTTCAATTCTTATCCTTTATGTGAGCATCATTGTCATCATCATGCCTAGCTAGAAAGGCATTAAAGAAAATCGCTTGTTGGGAGACAACCCAATGTTTACCCTTACTGTTTTTGTGTGTCCATATGATTATGCTACTGTAGTAATCATGTTTTATAGCTTTTATTTCAATAAAGTGCCAAGTAGGACCTTTGGGAAGACTTGGGTGAAATCTTTATGATCTTGCTGTGAAAAACAGAAACTTTAGCACTCACGAGATTAGCTGCCATTTTTTACATAATAGTGATTTTAGATTGATTATTTTTGCAGATGATTAATAGACAAATTCCTCAGGTCCACAAATTTATTTCATATTTTTTTTAGTTCCAGAAGTATACGTTTGATACAGATTACTACATACTGTTCTGTTTTTGACAGATTCTGTTTTCATTGTGTTGTTTGCTTATTTTGATGAATCTATGGCTAGTATGTAAGGGTATGACCCATAGAGAAGTTATAATACAGTAGATATTACACCAATATGAATTTAGAATGAGTTCATCACAGTACCTAAGTGGTGATTTATTTTCTTATACTAACGGAGCTACGAGTTTTGTGTTGAGTTTTGTGTGGTTGAAGTTTTCAAGTTTTGGGTAAGGATTCGATGGACTACGGAATAAGGAGTGGCAAGAGCCTAATATTGGGGATTCCCAAGGCACCCCAAGGTAATATCCAAGGACAACCAAGCAACTAAGCTTGGGAATGCCCCGGAAGGCATCCCCTCTTTCGTCTTCGTTCATCGGTATCTTTACTTGGGGCTATATTTTTATTCGCCACATGATATGTGTTTTGCTTGGAGCGTCAGTTTCTTTTATTAGTATTTGCTTGATGTTATTTAGAATAATGTTTTGCATCTTTATTTTTAATAAAAATGTCAAGGATAGCCTTTACCATGCTTATTTTGCTAGTATACATGTTGCTGTTTCAAAACAGAAAGTTTACCGCTGTTGCAAAAATTCCCTAGAAAAGTCAGAGAGTGATATAATGTTGAATATTTTTGCATAATGAGATCTGATAAATCTTTTACAGCATAGTATTTTTCTTATAATTTTTGGAGTTAGGTAAGTATGATTAATCTTGCATTCTTTACAGACTATACTGTTTTGGCAGATTGCTGTTATGTTTGCATTGTTTGCATATGCTTGCTTGTTTAATGATTCTATTTGAGGATAGGAGTATTAAATATGCAGAGACATTTAGTATTAAATGTTGAATAATAATTTTAGTAATTTGTTACAGTAGAGAATGATAAGGTTTTGCATTGGTTTATACTAACCTATCTCACGAGTTCTTGTTGAGTTTGGTGTGGATGAAGCTTTTGATAAAAAGAGAAACCATGATATGAGAGGAATTAAGGAGACACAAAAGTTCAAGCTTGGGGATGCCCAAGGCACCCCAAGATAATATTCCAAGAAGTCTCAAGCAACTGAGCTTGGGGATGCCCCGGTAGGCATCCCACCTTTCTTCTTCAACACCTATCGGTTAGTATCGGTTGAACCTAAGTTTTTGCTTCGTCACTTGAGTCATGCTATCCTTGCGATGTCATTTTATTTTGCTTTGCTTGCTGTTTGAATAAAATACCAAGATCTGAAATTCTTAAATGGGAGAGAGTCTTCACATAGTTTCACAATTATTTAGCTACTCACTGATGTTCACTTATATCTTTTTGGAGTAGTTTGTCATTTACTCGTGTGCTTCACTTATATCCTATGAGTAAATGGTTGAATGAGTTGAATGTCATAAATCTGAAATTATATATGTTTCATTTGCTTATCCCATGGGGAGTAATGACTTCATGTCTAAGAAGTAGAGGTTGTAAATTTATTGACGGTTAGCAAGCATTGTATTGGTCATTTGAACAACTCATGAAATAATATTGAAGGAAGAGAGATTTCACATATAAATATACTATCATATACATCTTTTATAATTGTGAGCACTCATTAAGTATGACATGCTAAAGAGTTGATGTTGGACAAGGAAGACAACGTAATGGGTTATGTTTTCTCACATCTCAGTTAAAGTATATTGTCATGGATCATTCAAACATGTTGAGCTTGCCTTTCCCCCTCGTGCTAGCCAAAATTCCTAGCACCAAGTAGAGATACTACTTGTGCTTCCAAATATCCTTAAACCCAATTTTGCCATGAGATTCCACCATATCTACCTATGGATTGAGTAAGATCCTTCAAGTAAGTTGTCATCGGTGCAAGCAATAAAAATTGCTCTCTGAATATGCATGACTTATTAGTGCGGAGAAAATAAGCTTTGTACGATCTTGTTATGGAAGAAATAAAAGCGACGGACTGCATAATAAAGGTCCATATACAAGGGGAAATATAAAGTGATGTTCTTTTGCATTAAGATTTTGTGTATCCAACCCTAAAAGTGCATGACAACCTCTGCTTCCCTCTGTGAAGGGCCTATCTTTTACTTTATGTCTTTTACTTTATGCAAGAGTCAAGGTGGTCTTCACCTTTCCCTTTTTCATTTTATCCTTTGGCAAGCACTTTGTGTTGGGGTGATCCTGATATATATATCCAAATGGCTGTACGTTAGCATGAATTATTATTGTTGACATCACCCAAAGGTGAATATGTTTGGAGGCAACACTATAAGCCCCTATCTTTCTCTGTGTCTGATTAAAACTCCATAACCACAAGTATTGCGTGAGTGTTAGAAACTATAGAAGACCATATGATAGTTGAGTATGTGGCGTTTGCTAAATCAAAGCTCTGACATAGACCCTTCCTGAAAATAAGATGAATTGCAATTGTTTGATGGCTAAGAATGAAGTTTGCTAGTTTTCAAGAAAGTTTATAGTCTATGCTTTAACATGTGAATTGCTTGTTACTTTATCATGAAAAGTTTTATGAGATGAACTACTGTTATGACATATAAACATGCTAGGAAAGGTGATTGAAATTATCATTGATCACACTTGTGCACCTGCTAGCATTCACACTTCATAAATTCTTTCTTTTATCATTTACCTACTCGAGGACGAGCAGGAATTAAGCTTGGGGATTGTCGGTGTCAAAACCGGCGGATCTCGGGTAGGGGGTCCCGAACTATGCGTCTAGGCGGATGGTAACAGGAGACAAGGGACACGATGTTTTACCCAGGTTCGGGCCCTCTTGATGGAGGTAAAACCCTACGTCCTGCTTGATTGATATTGATGATGTGGGTATTACAAGAGTAGATCTACCACGAGATCAAGGAGGCTAAACCCTACAAGCTATCCTATGGTATGATGTTGTTCGTCTTATGGACTAAAGCCATCTGGTTTATATAAACACCGGAGAGGGCTAGGGTTACACAGAGTCGGTTACAATGGTAGGAGATCTACATATCCGCATTGCCAAGCTTGCTTTCCACGCCAAGGAAAGTCCCATCCGGACACGGGACGAAGTCTTCAATCTTGTATCTTCATAGTCTTGGAGTCCGGCCGATGATAATAGTTCGGCTATCCGGACACCCCCTAGTCCAGGACTCCCTCAGTAGCCCCTGAACCAGGCTTCAATGACGACAAGTCCAGAGTGCATATTGTCTTCGGCGTTGCAAGGCGGGTTCCTTCTCCGAATAATTTATAGAAGATTGTGAACACCAGGATAGTGTCCGGCTCTGCAAAATAAATTCCACATACCACAGTAGAGAGAATAATATTTACACAAGTTCAATCTGCTGACGTATTTTGTGGCGTGATGTCACACCACTACCAAGCCTTTACTCGAATTGTTTTTATTGTACCACCTCAGCGTGTTTAGCGAAGCGGTTTCCTTGGCACGTCTTGTCGAAGCAGAGATCGTGTTCCCCTTATTCCGGGATTCCCATCAATACGGACGTGGGTAACCCAACCGCGCCATTGATTGCGGCGCTTGGGAGATAAGCAAGTTTTATCAGGTTGGTGGGGACGCATGTTTCCGTCCGCCCATATAAGGGGATAAAGATCCAACCCTTTTACCTACACCTTCTTCCTCCTTTGCTTATCCATCTCCGCGAACTCGAGCTCCAGCGCCCAAGTCCGCACATCTCACCTCAACCTTCTCCAACTATGTCCGGAGCGGGAGGCAAGTGGATGGCCTCCTCCATTACGGAGGGGCACATCTAGAAGCTGTGCAGCGCCGGATATCTGTCCAGCGACATCGCGCACCGGCTCCCCGACGAGGGCGAGCTCATCCCTACCCCCAGGCCCCATGAGAGGGTAGTATTTCTTTCCCATTTCCTCCGCGGACTGGGCTTCCCACTCCATCCCTTTGTCCGGGGGCTCATGTTCTACTACGGCCTGGATTTCCATGATCTGGCCCCGAATTTCATCCTCAATATCTCGGCGTTTATCGTCATGTGTGAGGCCTTCCTCTGCATCTAGCCCCGCTTCGGCTTGTGGCTCAAGACCTTCAGCGTCAAGCCGAAGGTTGTGAAGGGCAGCCAAGCGGAGTGCGGAGGCGCCATGGTGGGCAAGATGCCCAACATTACTTGGCTCGAGGGCACCTTCATGGAAACCATTAAGGGGTGGCAATCGGGGTGGTTCTACATCACCGAGCCGCGTGACCCTGAATGGGCAGCGGCCCCCGAATTCAGATCTGGCATCCCCATACGGCTCACCTCCTAGAAAGAGAGTGGCCGGACATGGGGTGATTCGGAGGAGCTGACCGGACTTCAAGCCTGCATCCAAAAGCTAGTGAACAAGAAGCTCAAGCTTGTCAACGTAGTCCAGGTCATGCTCATCCGCCGGATTCTCCCGTGCCAACAACGGGACTTCAATATGTGGGAGTTCGATCCGGCGCAGCACCAGACTTTGAGCGGGCTCTTCGACACTACGTACGAAGAGGCCTGGAGGGTGCTGTTTAAGGGCGCCGAGGCTCCCGCATCCGCTACCGAAGATCGCGGATTTAGCTCGCAGCGTCCGGCTAGCGAGGTAAGCGATTTTGCCCTTTACGGGACACTTGTTTTCCATAGTTTGACTCTATGCGGGATCTAAACTCCCCCTCCTTTGACAGGACTAGCTGAAGAAGGCCGAACAAACTATCTGTCCGGCCCCATTGCCAGAAGACCCAGCGGACGCCCGCTTAACGGGGCTGCTGGCTCCGGCACCCCACGTGGTGCCGGAGAAGAAGGCCAAGAAGAAGGCCACGGGCACTCGAAAGAGTTTCCGTTTTCAGGTGTCATCGGATGATGACTCCGAGGCAGACTCCTCCCACAAAGGCGAGGAGGAGAAGAACGAGGCCTCTCCCCCAGCGGGGGGAGGGAAGAAAAGGAAGGCCTCCCCAACGAGGGAGGCCGAAGGGTCCAAGAAGGGAAGGACTCTTCCCCGGACTGCTCTGCCAACACCGGCGACGAAGACGAGGATTGGCCTCCAAGGGCCAAGCCCCTAGCGAGATCGTAAGTATCAGGATTCCCTAATAACTTCATGATTTTTCTTTTCGCCACATGGTGTCTTTCTAATGCCGCATACAACCCTGCAGTCCGCCCAAGGACGATCTTCCCGCTTCGTCGAGCGGGTCCTTGGGTGCGTCGGATATGGATTCTCTTCCGACCGCCTCCACCCCCCGTGATGTGGACGATGCCGAGGTGGGATCCCAGGAAGGGACCCGCCTGGAGGTCAGGCCCCGAAGGTGCCGCAGGGCAACCTCTCAGACTTTGCACCGGACTCCGCCCCGGAACCTGTAGTGGCTCCGGAGTCCGGCGGGCGGCCCCTTCGTAAGAAGGGCAAGACCGTGATGCCGGCGGCCTCCATCCAACCGGAGGCACCGGATAGCTTGCTGGAGGCGCTCAACGGCGCCTCCATCAAAGAGGAACACCGCACTATCATGAGTGCGGTGATTCAGAAGGTTCAGCTCGCTAAGAGCGGGCTGACCAAAGCCTGCAGCAGCCTTCTAACAGGCTTTGAGGTAAGAATTTTGATATATGTAAAATAGTACCGCATAGACAGTAGCCCCTGATGCTCGGTTCGATATTCGGAAAGAAAAGCCAGACTGAGGATCTAAAAATATATATGCAGGAGTCATAAAAAAGTATGTCAATATGGGATTGCAGGCTGTGCTGCTGACCTCTGCTGCCCTGACTGCGGAGGTCAATACTTTGAAGCAAAGCCTCGAGCGGTCCGAGAACGAGCTCGGCCGTGCCAAGAAGCAGCTCGAGGATAAGGAAGGTGAGTAACACCTTATTAAAATTGTACCTTATAGAAAAGGATTTGGTTGCAAGAAGGATGACAAGGATAACATGGGTATTGCAGGGGCCACGAACGAGGTGGCGACCCAGAAGGAGGCGGTGTCCGCGGCCGAACGTAATGTGGCCGCAGAGCGCACCGAGCGAGAGAAGCAGGAGGCGCGGGTGGCGGAGGTACAGCAAGAGCTCCAGGCTCTCGTGGAAAAACATGAGAGTTTGGAGCGTGACTCGAAGACTCGAGAGTCCGAGCTTGCATCGACTCTTGAGAGTGCCAAAGCCGCTAAGGCCGAAGCCTACAAGGCCCTCCAGGAAATCGAGGCGTTGAAGAAAATAGCGGTGGGTAAGGCATTTTTCATGCAAAGTAAGCATGTGAGTGTGAATTACCTATCACTTACCCGAATTTGGAGCTCTCCAGGAGCGTTCGCAGATCTGCCCCGCAGCGTGTCCGATGCTGCCGCTTTCTATAGGGCTGAGGAGGGGAGCTCGACGGAGAAGGTCTTCTGGTATCAGTATGCTGAGGCCGGACATCCGGTGCCCCTTAGAGACCAGCTGAAGCAGCTGGTCGAGCTCCACAAGGTGGCCGAACAGGCCATGAAGGGCCTCATAGTTTGGCTGTGGCCTAAGGAGGCCATGCCTGGGAGCTACTTCGGCCTGGTGGGGCGGCTGGTGGATGCGTGTCCATGGGTTGAAGTCATCAAGCACTCCGCCTGCATTGAAGGTGCCCGTCGGGCCCTTGCCCGCGCAAAGGTGCAATGGGGCAAGATGGATGCTGAGAAGCTTGTGACGGACACGCCACCGCCGGGCAAGGAGTATCGCACGCCCGAGATGTATTATAAGAGTGTCCTGAAGGGTGCCCGCATTATTGCGGGTGAGTGCTCCAAAGATGTAATATTTGAGTAGAATCGCATTTTGTTATCCTGTGCGCTGAAAACTTTGTTCATATGCGCTAAGCAACGCTTGTTAATTTAAAATATTACCTTCTGTGCGGCCGTTTATCAAATCTGAGAGATGGCAAGTCGTCGGCTTCAGCCCCCATGCCACGAGTGCTGGGGTGTTCGGGATAAATTTGAGCACTCTTGTTCCCATTTTTGGGTCCATCTAGGGAGGCGCTCAACACAACGAACAAGGCAACCGGACTTATAATGCTTGAACACTCTCACTTAGCCATAGAATTCTATAATTTTAAATTTCGGCGAAGCCCCTAGTGTTCGGAAGGCCGAATTTGGGGCGCTATCCACGCCTGGGCCGGACAAAGCCGGTTCCTCGCTCTAAGCGGCATAAGTCTTTAGGGACTCGAAAAAACCTCTCGAACAGCGACCGACTCTCGCCTCATCATGATGGTCAGTTTTAGCTTTCTCCACTGAGGCGCTCGTCCAGCTCAACTGGGGCGCAATCGCAGTGGTTCTCCCAGTGCTACCTTAGCCGATACAACGGAACATAAGGTACCAAAACATGGGAGCCGGGCAAACCCAACTATTGACCCAAGACATGATTCGGAGCCGATGCATATAATGCTATAAGTTCGGGGTGCCGCACTTGTGAAAGTGTTCGGACTTATCACACCATGATGCGGGCAGCATAAGCCCCTGGTGTATTTAGCCGTACCAAAGTGTACGGATGCAACATGTCATATATGTATAAGAAAGAAATGCAATTATAAGCAAAAAGGTGTTGCATTGTTTATTCAAGAAATACTGCTGTGAATGCAGAACGATACAAATGGTGCGATAAGCAAGGGATGAGACTATTAAACATGTCCCCCTCCAGAGGTAGGCTGCGGAATGGTGTATAAAACAGATTTAATGCTCGTAATGGAGACCACCTGGATATTCATTGTAGCCTTTCTCTTTCCCTGGCTGTTGCATCGTGGGTTTGGCAGGTCTACTACCGGACAGGGCCTCTGATGAACGAAGTCCTGTGGGTAAAAAAAAGAAAAAGAGAGAAAAAAAAGAACGACACACTTGAGAGCCCCTGGTGTGGTTAAGCCGCATTCTGGGCCTATCGTGGTCGTGCCCCTCCCCCTGTGCCCATGGTATCTCCAGAGCGTAATGATGTACGCGAAGGACCTGTCTTGTAATTTTGCAGGGGCTGGGGTTGGGGCTGCATTGCTACGCATGCTCAGAACGTGCCAGGTGGTCTTGTTGTAGGTTACTCCGGGCGTGTTTAGCCGTGTCCGGTCGCTTAACGGTCGGACTCGAGAATTGCCTTAAGAGGCTGCACTATACTTCTGCCGCGAGAGCCGCTGTATGTTCCTCCGTTCGGAGAGAGCGTTCAGTGTTTCCGTTGACCGTGATGACTCCTCGAGGGCCTGGCATCTTGAGCTTCAGGTATGCGTAGTGCGGCACCGCGTTGAACTTTGCAAACGCGGTACGTCCGAGCAGAGCATGATAGCCGCTGCGAAACGGAACTATGTCAAAGATTAACTCCTCACTTCGGAAGTTATCCGGGGATCCGAAGACCACTTCTAGTGTAACCGAGCCTGTACAATTGGCCTCTACACCTGGTATGACGCCTTTAAAGGTCGTCTTTGTAGGTTTAATCCTTGAGGGGTCTATGCCCATTTTGCACACTGTATCCTGATAAAGTAGGTTCAGGCTGCTGCCGCCGTCCATCATGACTCTGGTGAGGTGAAATCCATCGACGATTGGGTCTAAAACCAATGCGGCGAATCTGCCGTGGCGGATGCCGGTGGGGTGGTCCCGTCGATCAAAAGTCATCGGGCAGGAGGACCATGGATTGAACTTCGGGGCGACTGGCTCCATCGCGTATACATCCCTGAGTGCACGCTTCCGCTCCCTTTTGGGTATGTGGGTTGCGTATATCATGTTCACCGTCCGCACTTGTGGGGGGAAACCCTTCTGTCCTCTATTGTTCGGCGGTCGGGTCTCTTCCTCGTCATCGCTATGCAGCCCCTTGTCGTTGTTTTCGGCAATTAACTTGCCTGCCTGCTTGAATACCCAACAGTCCCGGTTGGTGTGGTTAGCTGGCTTTTCGGGGGTGCCGTGTATGTGGCACGAGCGGTCGAGTATTCGGTCCAAATTGGATGGACCCGGAGTAGTTCTTTTGAATGGATTTTTCCGCTGACCGGGTTTGGAGCCTCTAAATCCGGCATTGACTGCCGTATCCTCACTATTGTCGCCGTTAATGCGGCGTTTGTTTTTGTTGCGATGCGACCTGCCATTGCGGTCCTTGATATCCGGACTGCCAGAATTTTTGCTGAGGTTGTTGCTGCGGGCTAGCCAGCTGTCCTCACCCGCGCAGAAGCGGGTCATGAGTGATGTGAGGGCTGCCATGGATTTCGGCTTTTCTTGTCCTAGGTGCTGGGCAAGCCACTCGTCGCGGATGTTATGTTTGAAGGCCGCGAGGGCCTCCGCATCCGGACAGTCGACGATTTGATTTTTCTTAGTTAGGAACCGTGTCCAGAATTGTCTGGCCGGTTCGTCTGGCTGCTGAATTATATGGCTTAGGTCGTCAGCGTCTGGTGGTCGCACATACGTGCCTTGGAAGTTATCGAGGAATGCGGCTTCCAGGTCTTCCCAACTCCCAATTGACTCTGCTGGCAAGCTGTTAAGCCAATGCCGGGCTGGTCCTTTAAGCTTGAGTGGGAGGTATTTGATGGCGTGAAGATCATCACCGCAGGCCATGTGGATATGAAGGAGATAGTCTTCGATCCAAACCGCGGGGTCTGTTGTGCCATCATAAGATTCAATATTCACGGGTTTAAACCCTTCGGGGATTTGATGACCCATTACTTCATCTGTGAAGCATAGTGGGTGTGCGGTGCCTCTGTATTGGGCAATATCACGACGAAGTTCAAAAGAGCTTTGTCTACTGTGTTCGGCCCGACCGGACTTACTGTGTCCGGCGCGACGGTTGTCGTCACGTATCATGGGGGCCCACGCGATCCATAGATCAATCTTGATTGTCTTGCCTTATCCTCCAATATATCTCGCAAGTCCAGAGCGTTCCCCTGTGGCCTTGTGCTTTTCGAGCGATGCCGGGGTACGGTTCTAGTGGAGGGCCTAGAGGCCTCTCTGTCGCGGCCACAGGGTGGTCGGTTAGCCGTATTGTCCGCTGGTGATGCAGGTTCATATGCCTCCTCCTCTAATCGGGGGAGCAGCTTGCGTTTAGGGTAGCTTTTGGAGGGGCGTTCGAGCTCATGCTCTTCGGCCGCAAGGACTTCAGTCCATCTATCGGCTAGCAGATCTTGATCAGCTCTAAGCTGTTGCTGCTTTTTCTTGAGGCTGTTTGCCGTGGCCATAAGCCTGCGTTTAAAACGCTCTTGTTCGACGGGATCCTCAGGTACGATGAATTCGTTGTCGTCGTCGAGGCTTGCCTCGTCTCCGGAGGGAGGCATGTAATCCTCTACCTCTTCGTCTGCCGCTCTCTCATGAGGGCTGGCGTCTCCGTCCTCCTGTGCTGAATCTTGCTGGAGGGGGTTGTCTTCGGCACTGTCTGGGGTGTTATTATCTCCGGTGCCAGAATCTCCATTCTTGCTGTGGCGGGATTTAGAGCGGCGCCGCTGACGACGGCACTTGGGCTGTTTCTTGGAGGGGTCATCCTCCAATATTCCTTCGCCATTCCCATCCTTTGGGATATCCACCATGTATATGTCATATGATGAGGTGGCTTTCCAGTGCCCAGTAGGCGCTGGTTCTTGGTCGTCTCCGACATCGTCGTCCATACCGTCGATGTCTTCGGATTCGAAGTCTAGCATGTCGACAATGGCTACTAAGTGGGTGGTGGGTGGGCTTTGAATTTCTTTGTCATCCGCATCCCAACCGTCCTGACCGTAGTCCGGCCAGGGCTCTCCTGATAACGAGAGATACTTTAGCAAACTCAAGATGTCGCTGAAAGGTGAGTGTTGAAAGATGTCCGCACCGGTGAACTCCATGATCGGCGCCCAATCGGATTCGATTGGAGGGGGCGCGGGAGGTTCGGAGTCCGGCGAGGAGTCCAGCGCCTCGGAGTCATGAGTTTCATGAGGGACAAAGTCAGTGTTCGGCTCCATCACCGTAGAGGTTGCAGCCCCCGAGGCGGTGTCTAGCCACCCATCCTCGATCTGCGCAGCCGGCTCCGAATTGAGGATCAGAGAGGACTCGTGTGCGGCCTCCAGGGCACTGTCCGGCTGCAGAGCTAAATCATGCCCATCGTGATAGTGCGGCGCGCTCGGCTGTGGCTCGAATCCATCGAAGATCAAGTCTCCTCGGATGTCAGCCGTGAAGTTCAAACTTCCAAATCTGACCTGACGGCCAGGGGCGTAGCTTTCGATCTGCTCCAGATGGCCAAGTGAATTGGCCCGCAGTGCAAAGCCGCCGAATACGAAGATCTGTCCAGGGAGAAAGGTCTCACCCTGGACTGCGTCATTGTTGATGATCGAAGAAGCCATCGAGCCTATCGGTGACGACACAGAGGAACTCTCAATGAAAGCACCAATGTCGGTGTCAAAACCGGCGGATCTCGGGTAGGGGGTCCCGAACTGTGCGTCTAGGCGAATGGTAACAGGAGACAAGGGACACGATGTTTTACCCAGGTTCGGGCCCTCTTGATGGTGGTAAAACCCTACGTCCTGCTTGATTGATATTGATGATGTGGGTATTACAAGAGTAGATCTACCACGAGATCAAGGAGGCTAAACCCTAGAAGCTAGCCTATGGTATGATTGTTGTTCGTCCTATGGACTAAAGCCATCCGGTTTATATAGACACCGGAGAGGGCTAGGGTTACACAGAGTCGGTTACAATGGTAGGAGATCTACATATCCGTATTGCCAAGCTTGCCTTCCACGCCAAGGAAAGTCCCATCCGGACACGGGACGAAGTCTTCAATCTTGTATCTTCATAGTCTTGGAGTCCGGCCGATGATGATAGTTTGGCTATCCGGACACCCCCTAGTCCAGGACTCCCTCAGGGATGCTGATACCTCTCCAACGTATCTATAATTTATGAAGCATTCATGCTATTATATTATCTATTTTGAATGATTACGGGCTTTATTATACACTTTTATATTACTTTTGGGACTAACCTAATAACCGGAGGCCCAGCCCATATTGTTGTTTTATTGCTTGTTTCAGTATTTCGAAGAAAAGGAATATCAAATGGAGTCCGAACGGAATGAAACCTTCGGCAGCGTGATTTTTGGAAAGATTATGATCCAGGAGACTTGGAGTGCAAGCTGGGGGGTCATCGAAGAAGCCACGAGACAGGGGGGCGCGCCCACCCCCTCTGGGCGTGCCCTACCCTCTCATGGCCCCCTCGAGGCTCCCCCGACCGACTTCTTTCGCCTATATAAGCCTACGTACCCTAAAAACATCGAATATGAAGATAGATCAGGAGTTCCGCCGCCGCAAGCCTCTGTAGCCACCAAAAACCTCTCGGGAGCCCGTTCCGGCACCCTGTCGGAGGGGGGATCCCTCACCGGTGGCCATCTTCATCATCCTGGCGCTCTCCATGATGAGGAGGGAGTAGTTCACCCTCGGGGCTGAGGGTATGTACCAGTAGCTATGTGCTTGATCTCTCTCTCTCTCTCTCGTGTTCTCTCTCATGTTCCCTCTATGGCACGATCTTGATGTATCCCGAGCTAAGCTATTATAGTTGGATCTTATGATGTTTCTCCCCATCTACTCTCTTGTGATGAATTGAGTTTTCCCTTTGAAGTTATATTATCGGATTGAGTCTTTTATGAGAACACTTGATGTATGTCTTGCCGTGCTTATCTGTGATGACAATGGGATATCATGTGCCACTTGATGTATGTTTTGGTGACCAACTTGCGGGTTCCGCCTATGAACCTATGCATAGGGGTTGGCACATGTTCTTGACTCTCCGATAGAAACTTTGGGGCACTCGTTGAAGTACTTTGTGTTGGTTGAATAGATGAATCTAAGATTGTGTGATGCATATCGTATAATCATGCCCACGGATACTTGAGGTGACAATGGAGTATCTAGGTGACATTAGGATTTTGGTTGATTTGTGTCTTAATGTGTTATTCTAGTACGAACTCTTGAATAGATTGATCCGAAAGAATAACTTTGAGGTCGCTTCGTACCCTACCATAATCTCTTCATTTGTTCTCCGCTGTTAGTGGCTTTGGAGTGACTCTTTGTTGCATGCTAAGGGATTGTTATATGATCTATCTATGTTATTATTGTTGAGAGAACTTGCACTAGTGAAAGTATGAACCCTATGCCTTGTTTCCTACCATTGCAATACCGTTTACGCTCACTTTTATCATCAGTTGCCTTGCTGTTTTTATAATTTCAGATTACAAATACCTTTATCTACCATCCATATTGCACTTGTATCACCATCTCTTCGCCGAACTAGGGCGGCTATACAATTTACCATTGTATTGGGTGTGTTGGGGACACAAGAGACTCTTTGTTATTTGGTTGCAGGGTTGTTTGAGAGAGACCATCTTCATCCTACGCCTCCCACAGATTGATAAACCTTAGGTCATCCACTTGAGGGAAATTTGCTATTGTCCTACAAACCTTTGCACTTGGAGGCCCAACAACGTCTACAAGAAGAAGGTTGTGTAGTAGACATCACTCAACGCTATATATTATTTCCCAATGATGTATGGCTATCTTATGATGTTTGAGTAGATCCGTTTTGTCCTATGGGTTAATTGATGACCGTGATTGGTTTGAGTTGCATGTTTTATTATTGGTGCTGTCCTATGGTGCTCTCTGTGTCGCCAAGCGTGAGGGATTCCCGCTGTAGGGTTTGCAATATGTTCATGCTTTGCTTATGGTGGGTGGCGTGAGTGAACAGAAGCACAAACCCGAGTAAGTAGGTTGTTTGCGTATGGGATAAAGAGGACTTGATACTTTAATGCTATGGTTGGGTTTTACCTTAGTGATCTTTAGTAGTTGCGGTTGCTTGCTAGAGTTCCAATCATAAGTGCATATGATCCAAGAAGAGAAAGTATGTTAGCTTATGCCTCTCCGTCAAATAAAATTGCAATAGTGATTACTGGTCTAGTTATCGATTGCCTTGGACAAATAACTTTCTCGTGACAAAAAGCTCTCTACTAATACTTACTTTATTGCTTCTTTATCTAAACAACCCCTAGTTTTTATTTACATGCTCTTTATTATTTTGCAAACCTATCCTATCACACCTACAAAGTACTTCTAGTTTCATACTTGTTCAAGGTAAAGCGAACACTAAGCGTGCGTAGAGTCATATCAGTGGCATGTAGGACTTGAGAGAATATTTGTTCTACCTTTAGCTCCTCGTTGGGTTCGACACTCTTACTTATTGAAAGAGGCTACAATTATCCCGTATACTTGCGGGTTATCAGTGGTCCAAGTGCGCCATCACTTTCAGCTCAGCAGATCAACTAAAGTGTGCGGCTACCGCTGGCGTCCTCCCAATGCTTTGTTCCCCAGTCATCAGCAACGTGCAAGTTACCAGGACCCTCATCGATGGCGGCGCAGGGCTCAATGTTTTGTTTGTCGAGATGTTCAACAACCTTCAAGTGCCATATGATCAACTCCAGCCTATCAAGCCTTTCTCAGGAGTTACTGACGGCTCCACTACCCCGATAGGGCAGGTCTGCCTCCCTGTCACTTTCGGACAACACAACAACTACCATAGCGAGCTCATCGACTTCGACGTCGCACACATTCGCCTGCCATACAATGCCATCCTCGGGTGTCCGGCCCTGGCCAAGTTCATGGCGGTGACCCACCATGGCTACAATGTCCTCAAGATGCCAAGAAGTGGTGGAATCATCACAGTCCCCTGCAAAGAAAAGGATGCGGTGTGCTCCCTCGAGCGTGCCTTCCAAGCTGCATCAATCAAGGACCCAAACAACAAGGGCGAGAACCCTCCTGAGGCAGTTCCCAAGAAGAAGAAGACATCGCCCAGCTCAAGGCCTCAGGAGGTTGGCATTTCAGGAGGTGCCGCATCAGGATCTACGCCCGTGCAAGGGGCGCCTCTTTCCATTGCATAGGAAGGCACGCCCGGTGCCCTCCTCGGGCAGGGCTCGGGGGCTCTCTTCTTGAGGGCCTTAGACTTTGCCAAAATTACGAGGGAGGCGCTCGGGCACCACTTGGAGGCGTGCTTCGCAGCATGTTTCCCTCAGGGAGGCATGGGGTGTGGAAAGCCCAACCCTTGGGAGTTCATCACCAAGACCACTCAGGAGCTTCAGAAAGCAAGAGCCATGCGCGACGATCGCCGCCTGCCTGGCATAGCTCCCCATCCAGGCGAGGATGGCGGGCTGCGTGTCTGCATCGATTTCCTAGGGCTCAACCGAGCCGCGTCTTAGGAGCGCCTATGGCCTTCACTCGTGGGATGTTGCGAGGGCCCGCCGCACAGCTACGTTCGCATGCCTTTCGGCCCGTCGAACGCGGATGCTACTCACCAGCGCCATCTGTGGAGCATTCTGGCAGCTCAGGAGGCCAGGCATCACGCGATCCTGGTGGAGATGGAGATGGTCCTTGAAGAACCGCCTGGACCCCAAGAGCCTCCCAAGGCTCAGGGATCCGGTGGCTCGCGAGGGCCGGCCTCTTCACCGTGCATCTTTAGCTACTCCAACACCTCCTCTATAATGGTACCAGGTGACACCTTTCGAGTTCATTTCAGCTGGGAGCACCCTCAGGGCTGCATCATTCCCAGGCCGCACAGGTCCGTCCCTGCGGCATGTATCCCTTTTGCTTATATCTTCAGTTTACCTTGTTGGGGGCACCCCTCGGGCTGCATCATCCCCAAGCCGCTCAGGCCTGACCCAGTGGCATGTATCCCTTTTGCATTTATCTAAGCTGATTTTCCTTTCATGCTTAACCTGCCTATGATTATCATCTGCCGCCTGCCACGGGCCTCTTCTCCCCCATGCAAATCGCTTGCGCGTTGAAATGGGGGCTCCTGAGCATCATGACTCAGGAGCTCTTACTGGCTCTCCAGCCCTCACCCCCTGGCCTTGTCCACGGCATCACGACCTAGCATACCAGCGGCGGCTGAGCTTGCTCGAGGGCCGGGACCTGAGGACGTAGAGCATTTGTATCTAACCATCTCACAGGAATACACAGCCATCCAAGGCTCAAGACCAGGCGCAACCCGCCTTGAGGTAGGCCCTCGTGAGTCCCGCGCTGGCTCACGAGTGCCCAGATACACCTCGTCTAGCCCTGCCGTGCAAGCCACGTGTCAGGGTGGGGCTGTACACGCCCCGTGGGCTCCTCCCGGAGCCCCCCCTCCCACGTACTAGTGGAAGCACCATGCTCCGTGCTGGCTGACGACACTGCCGAGGAGCATCTATGCCCGTACACATACGGAAGCGCTATGCTCCGCGCTGGTGATAAACAACTGAGGGCGGCCCACGACCATATCAACCTCAGGGAGCCCAGAGCTCAGTGTCTGGCCTCATCGCAACACCTCCCCTCGGGAGCGTCACGCGAGGGGGCTGGACACGAGGGCTGCGCCCGGGTCACGCCCGAGCGCACGCCACCCAGCCAGGTCCCTTGGACCTGGTCGTCGCGCGCCTCTCCCCGAGCGGAGCCAAGGTATGAAGACCGTTTGAACGTCAAGGGGGACTCCTGAGCATCGCGACTCAGGAGCCTAACTGGTCATGTAGCCCCTTACTCCTTAGTTCCACAAGGCTAATGGCGGTTGAGGTATGCGCAGGGCTGGGCCCTGCCGATGTAGAACGCCAGACCTACCCCTACACTCCCTCCCTATTTGCTATTTGCGCGTCAAGGGGGACTCCTGAGCTTCGCGACTCAGGAGCCTAACTTGTCACGTAGCCCCTCACTCCTTGGTCCCGTCCTGGTGATCTGGTCGGGGCTAACGGCGGTTGAGGTATGCGCGGGGCCGGGCCTTGCCGACGTAGAACACAAAGCAAATAGGAAGGAAACCGCAAAATCTCGAAGCAAATTCAGAAGCAAATATTACAAACCATAATTGTCTTCATGATACCAAACGCAAGTTTAAACGCCTCCACGAGGCATGGTGGATATTGTAGGAGTTAAAACAGGAAAGAAGCCGCGAGAAGATCACCCTTGGGCAACACCGTCATTCGCCAGGAGCCCCGCCTCCGTGGTGGTGTTGTCTCCATCAGCTCCACCTCCCGAGGCGGCAGAATCAGCAGCACCTGCCCTGGGCACAGTGGCAAAGACGCAGAACTTTGCCAGCAGGGCTTCCGCTCGGCCCTTCACGGCTTCAGGAGCAGTGGCGGAGCGCTCGTTGTCCATGGGCTCCAGCAGCTCGTCGAGGTTGGCGCCAGGGACACGAAGGTAGATGTGGCTGAAGACACGCGTCAGCGCCGCAGAAGAAAGGACGCGAGCTTCAGCCTCGGCCATGGGGCCGACGCAGGTCACAACTTCCTCGAGCTCCTCGACCAAGAAAGGAAGCAACTGGGCAGGGCCCTCCTTGGCACCAGCCAGCGGCTTCTCCAAGCCATCCTCGTAGAGCGTCCTCAGCGCCTTGTGAGATCTCTCCTCAAGATCCGCGAAGGCCACGTGGTCCTCGGCCAGGACCTTTGCCTTAGCGTCCAGCTCGGCCCTCTCCGTCTTCAGCTTCTGCTCCAGCTTCCCCAGCCAGCTGCTTTCAGTGGTCAGCTCGGCGTCGCGGTCCCTAACGGCGTCCTCTCGAGCCTTCATATCCTCCTCCTTCGCCTGGCGGTCATGAGCTTCCTTGGCGAGCTCATCGCACAAGCCCTGCAGCTCGGCCTCCAGCGCCTTGCAGCGGTCCTGGGCGACCGTGGCATCCTTCAGCACCGCATCGCGGGCGGCTGCGACCTGGATCACGGCTTGCTTCTCCCCCTCAGAGGCTGTCGCGGCCCGCTCTAGCATCGATCGAACAGAGGCGTCAGAGTGAACCCAGCCAGAGATCAGCTCCAGGCGCTCGGCTACCAGGCGGGAGTTGGTGCCCTGGAGGTCTTCTCGCAGCTGGCCCAGCTCAGTAAGGGCACAGTCCAAGACGGCGGAGGAGGTAGAAGAATT
This sequence comes from Triticum dicoccoides, assembly GCF_002162155.2. Lineage (NCBI taxonomy): Eukaryota > Viridiplantae > Streptophyta > Magnoliopsida > Poales > Poaceae > Triticum > Triticum dicoccoides. Next base: position 499,439,956 of record NC_041389.1, read on the forward strand.
CAGAACCATTGGTGCAGGAGGAGGAGGCGGCAACGTGACCACAACTTGGGAGACTGGGGGCTCCTGAGTCTTGGCTACCTCAGCAACAGCATCAGGCACCGGCACCTCCGGAGCCAGCAGGGCCATGGGGGCTGGCGCCCTGCCAGAGCGCTCCTCCGAGCCTCGCAAGGACGATCGGGCGGGGGAAGTGCGAACTTCACCGCCTTCCCTTCCCACGGGCGAAGGCGCGGCTGCAGCAGATGAGCCTGCCCCAGGCGGCCACCATGTCCCCCTTCTTCTTCTTCGCCACAAGCGGCAGCCTAATCAAGTGATGGAGAATGTCAAGCCCCAGCAGCAAAACAAGAACAAGACGGAGTTCGAGCACTTACTGGTCAATCGCGGCGTAGGCCACCGACCTCTTGCCGAGCTTAAAGCCCGAAAGCCTCTTGGTCCGGGGTGCAGCCTCGAGAGGCCCAGGAGCAGAAGAGGGCACACCAGAAGGGTTGGATGCGGCTTCGGGCGGTGCCTGGGCAAGAGTAGCCCCTCGGGAGATCAGCACCGACCTGTCCTTCTTTGGGATCACGGGAGGGTCCTCTTCATCTTGCATGGCATCGGCCTCGTCGGCGGCGGCAGGGTGCGGAGGATGCTGGCCCTGTGCTGGGGGGAAGTCTCCCCCGTCCCCTCAGCGGTCGCCTCCGAGTCACGCACCTCTTCTTCTTCGTCTTCCTTTCCTCCCCCGCGGGAATCATTAGAAGACACTTCCACCGGTGCCGTCGCCTCCAGTCCCTCAGGAGGCTCCGCCGGCACCAGGCCACGCCCATCAAAGGTGGGCATGGCATACACCACCTGTTGCCAGTCATCATGGAGGAACAGGGGGCGGGAGCGCCCTCCAGACCTTCCAGGTCATCTCCAACCAAGAGGCGGAGGGCTGCGACCAGATCCTCATCGGCAAAGGCCGCTGGGTTCAGGCAAAGATCGTCGTCCACGCCCCCAAGCGTCCACAACGGGTGTGAGTGCACCTGAAGTGGAGCCACCCGCTGCGTCAGGAATTCCCTCAGGAGCATGGCCCCTGTCAGCTTCGCCGCCTTCACGTTGCCCGGCCTCAGGTCGGCGTTCATCTTCTCCAGCACCAACTTTACCCGTCTGTCATCAAGCTTCGCGCGAGACCACCCCTCGTCGGGCTGGGGCTGCTCTGTTGGCAGCACCAACCGGAAGTGGATGCATCTGGCATCCATCATGACCCACTTGCTTCGGAAGCCATCGACCCTCTTCCCGGTCTTTGAGATCGTGTTGGCCTTGGAGTACGCGATGAAGCCGGCGCACGCCGAGGTATGATCGCCGTTGATTCGGAGGGAGAAGAAGTGGTGCAGCAAGGCCACGGACGGCATCGCCCCAACATGCGCTTCGCAGTAGTAGGTAAAAGTCGACAAAAGGAGAACGGAGTTGGGATGGAGATGAACGGCCTGCAACCTGTAATGGCGGAGGACGGCGTAGAAGAACTCGGAGAAGGGAGGAACCAGGCCGGCGATGATGGTGTTCATGAAGAAGGGGTAGAAGGTGCTCCCCTTAGCCTCTGGCTTGGTGGAGCCGGCCCGGAGTCCAGTCTCCCCCATCTCGCTGCCCTCCACCACCGTCATCAGACACGTAGCGACGAGATTCTTCTCTGACATGTTGGGGGCATCCAGGGCCGGCGAGTACCAGGCCGGCAGGGCATCGGCCACGGCCTTGCGGGGCGGCATTGCTCGCTGAAAGGGGAAGGATGGAGCGGATCTGGAAATTTCGGAAGCAAGAGAGCAAGGAAGGGGATCTGGAGCAAGGCGAAGGAGAGAAATGAAGACAAGCCTTACCCAGGCCAGCCTTTTGTCAGTCGGGCAGTTGCCGATGCAGCGTGGGGAAGCAGAGACGCCCACGTCCAATCAACCGCCACGCGGTGACCAAGGCCGCAGGCTGTTGGAGCCCGCGGGGCTCTGCACTTGCCCTTTGGCTTTGCTGCTAAGCCAAGTCCGAGCACGCCTTGAGCCCGGGGGCTACTGTCGGCGTCCTAGGAACGGGGGTCCCTAGACTTGCCTGCCTGCGCCTGCAGTGTGGCTCAACAGTGGCCCAGTACGACCCGTCTTCATCAACCTAAGCTCAAGACCCTCGCGAGGGGCCAAGCCTCACGGGGCGGACGACACAAGGTCTCCTCAGGGGCGGCCTCACCAGGCAGGCTCGCGAGGAGGCGGAGAGATCAAGGCAAGGGGTACCTCGCGAGGTGCTCATGATGCAAGCCATGATGGTCAAGACCAGGCGGGCACCAGGCAGGCGCCAGCCTGCGCAGTGTCCTCGTTTCCTCTTTGGTGCAAAGGGGGCAAGCGCAGGCGCGGAGTACCGAGGCATCAAGCAAAGGTTTCCATATCAGTGCAATGAGACCAAGACCAGTAGGACGGTAGGACAGAAGTCACCGTGGAGCCCAAGACAACGTCATCACCAGTGCCTTTGGCAGTCGAAGACCACCTTTAGTCAGGATAGCTTGTACTAGCTATCCCCTTTCGAAATGGCCGTTGTTGGCTCCCTTCCCGCTCAATATTTTGGAAGAGGACCAGGGCCTCTATAAATAGAGATAGCCATCATAGTAGAAGCGAAGCTGGAACCTGATCTAGAGCCAACAGAGACGGATCGACTCCTCTCCAAGCACACCACCACAAGAACACCTCTCCTCGTGAGGCTGTTCTTCCTCTGTACTGTTCATCATCAGCCCAAGAGGCAATCCACCGCACCACACACTGGATTAGGGTATTACACCACAACGGTGGCCCGAACTAGTATAAACCTTGTGTCTCTTTTGTTGTTCATCGTGCTAGCTTAGAATCGCGGTGAGGTTTTGGGCGTGTTTCGGTAGGGAGAAGATCTTCATGCGCACCCCAGAGTTCGAACCTTAAGGGTTTTGCCGGAACCCGATATCCGACAAATTTGATGTCATATTCTTCACTAATGAAGTATATGAGTTTGTAAGATGCACTAATTCATCTACATGATGATCAACCCAAAGCTACTGAGTGGGTCCTCGACAGTGGATGTACAAATCACATGACCGGTGATAAGAACTTATTGATGGACGCTGATTTATTTCGATCACATCTGAAGCATATCACATACGCTGACAAAGGCAAAAGCAAGGTATTGCGTCTAGGTAGGGTTGCAATCTCAAAGGATAGACACATGGACAAAGTCATGCTTGTCGAGTCATTAGGATTCAACCTCATGTCTGTCTCAATGCTTTGTGATCTTGATATGGTTGTTGTCTTTGGAAAATAACGCTACATTGTGCTCATGGAATCTGACAATTCCAAAGTCTTCGAAGGCTTTAGGAGAGAAGACTTGTATATTGTTGATTTATCCACAGGACCACAGCCTGCCACATGTCTACTTGCAAAAGCTTCAGAAGGCTGGTTATGGCATCGACGACTAGGTCATCTTGGCATGAGGAACTTACATACTCTCGCAAAGAAGAAGCACGTCATTGGCATCGAGGGTGTTGATCCGTCTCCAACGTATCTATAATTTTTTATTGTTCCATGCTATTATATTATCTGTTTTGGATTTTAATGGGCATTAATATGCTATTTTATATTATTTTTGGGACTAACCTATTAACCAAGGCCCAGTGCCAGTTTCTGTTTCTTTTGCCTATTTTAGAGTTTTGCAGAAAAGGAATACCAAACGGAGTCCAAACGGAATGAAACCTTCGCGATGATCTTTCTTGGACCGAAAGAAAACCAGAAGACTTGGAGATGAAGTCGGAGACGCAACGAGGAAGCCACGAGCAGGAGGGCACGCCCAGGGGTGTAGGCGCTCCCCCACCCTCGTGGGCCCCTCGTAGCTCCCTTGACCTAGTTCCTTCGCCTATATATACTCTTATACCCTAAAAACATTAGGTAGAGCCATGCAACCACTTCTCCACCGCCACAACCTTCTATACCCGTGAGATCCCATCTTGGGGCCTTTTCCGGCGACCTGTCGGAGGGGGATTCGATCATGGAGGGCTTCTACATCAGCACCATTACCTCTCCGATGAAGCGGGAGTAGTTTATCACAGACCTTCGGGTCCATAGTTATTAGCTAGATGGCTTCTTCTCTTTATTTGATTCTCAATACCATGTTCTCCTCGATGTTCTTGGAGATCTATTCTATGTAATACTCTTTTGCGATGTGTTTGCGAGATCCAATGAATTGTGGATTTATGAACAAGATTATCTATGAATATTATTTGGTTCTTCTCTGAATTCTTATATGCATGATTTGATATCTTTGCAAGTCTCTTCGAATTATCGGTTTAGTTTGGCCTACTAGATTGATCTTTCTTGCAATAGGAGAAGTGCCTAGCTTTGGGTTCAATCTTGCGGTGTCCTTTCCCAGTGACAGTAGGGGCAGCAAGGCACATATTGTATTGTTGCCATCGAGGATAACATGATGGGGTTTTCATCATATTGCTTGAGTTAATTCCTCTACATCATGTCATCTTGTTTAATGCGTTACTCCGTTCTTTATGAACTTAATACTCTAGATGCATGTTGGATAGCGGTCGATGTGTGGAGTAATAGTAGTAGATGCAAGCATGAGTCGGTCTACTTGACACTGACGTGATGCCTATGTTCATGATGATTGCCTTAGATGTCATCATAATTATGCGCTTTTCTATCAGTTGCTCGGCAGTAATTTGTTCACCCATCGTAATATATGCTATCTTGAGAGAAGCCACTAGTGAAACCTATGGCCCCCGGGTCTCCTTTCCATTATATCGAATCTTGTTTACATCTTGCTAGTTTCCGATCTACTATTTTGCAATCTTTACTTTCCAATCTATAAACCAAAAATACCAAAAAATATTTACTTTACTGTTTATCTATCTCTATCAGATCTCACTTTTGTGAGTGACCGTGAAGGGATTGACAACCCCTTTGTCGCGTTGGTTGCAAGTTCTTGATTGTTTGTGCAGGTATTCGGTGACTTGTGCGTCGTCTCCTACTGGATTGATACCTTGGTTCTCAAAACCGAGGGAAATACTTACGCTACTTTGCTGCATCACCCTTTCCTCTTCAAGGGAAAACCAACACAAGCTCAAGAGGTAGCAGGTGTCAAATTCCTCAAAGATCATCTTTGTGGGGCTTGTGAGGTTGGAAAGATGACCAGAGCCAAGCACCCCTCGAAGACTATCATGACTACCACTCGTCCTTTTGAATTGCTTCACATGGATCTCTTTGGCCCTACTCATTATGCCACTCTAACAAATGCAGCATCTCCATATGGCTTTGTTATTGTTGATGATTATTCTTGTTACACCTGGGTGCATATCATTATGTACAAAACTGAAGTGCAGGAAGTCTTCAAACGATTTTCCTCAAGGGCCTTAATGAATTTCGGCGTGAAGATCAAGCATATCCGGAGTGACAATGGGACCAAGTTCAACAATACTGGTCTTGATGACTATCTTGATGAACTTGGTATTTCTCACGAGTTATCTGCCCCATACACTCCTCAGCAGAATGGCGTCGTGGAGCGCAAGAACATGACTCTTATTGTCATTGGCTTGCACTATGGTTGATGAATACAAGACACCTTGTCGCCTCTGGCCCGAGGCTATTGATACCGCGTGCCACATCATCAACAGGGTATATCTTCACAAATTCTTCAATAAGACCTCATATGAACTCCTCACTGACAAGAAACACAATGTGAGTTATTTCAAAGTCTTCGGTGCTAAATGTTAGATTAGAGATCGCCATCACAATTCTAAATTAGCACTGAAAGCACATGAGGGTTTTATGCTTGGTTACGGAAAGGACACGCGCACCTAAAGAGTCTTCAACACTTATCACAACAAGGTTGTTGAAACTATAGGTGTTCCATTCGATGAAACTAACGACTCGCAAAGAGAGCACCTACCTCCTGTGCTAGATGAAATGTGTCCTAAGGAATCTATCAAGTTCAAGGCTACTGAGGATGTCATACCCACTGAAGAATCTGCTGAAGAAGTCATTCTAGAACGTGAAGAAAATCATGCTGGTGCATCTGAGGAAAATGGCTCTGAAGAAAATGTTGATCCCACTCAAAGTTGTCAACTGCTCATCCTCGCGTTACAAATGAAGTGCAAATTGAGAGAATCGTTGATGACATCAACACACCAGGTCCTCTGACACGCTCAAAAGATTCACATTTGTCTAACTTTTGTCGGCACTTTGCTTTTGTCTCTATCACAAAGCCCACCAAAGTTGGTGAGGCATTTCTGGAGCCTGAGTGGATTCAAACGATGCAGGAATTACATAAATTCGAGCTCAACAATGTGTGGGAACTTGTCAAGCGACCAGACCCATGCAAGCACAATATCATTGGTACTAAGTGGATCTACCGCGACAAGCAAGACGAAAATGGCCTAGTGGTGAGGAACAAGGCTCGTCTTGTAGCTCAAGGCTACACACAGTTGAAGGAATTGATTTCGATGAAACATTTGCACTTGTTGGTAGACTTGAGGCTATTCGCATATTGCTTGCTTGTGCTAACCATCATAATATCATCTTATATCAAATGGATATGAAAAGTGCATTCCTCAATGGTAAGCTTGAGGAAGAAGTATATGTTGCTCAACCACTAGGTTTTGAAGATCCTAAGCATCTTGACAAAGTCTTCAGACTCAATAAGGCCCTCTATGGCCTCAAGCAGGCCCCTCGGGCGTGGTATGAACACTGAAGGAATTCCTCACAAAGAAAGGCTTCAAACCCGGTTCACTTGACCCAACTCTTTTCACCAAAACATATGATGATGAATTATTCATGTGCCAAATATATGTTGATGATATTATCTTTGGCTGTACTAACCAAGGTTACAATGACGAATTTGCCTATATGATGAGTGAGGAATATCAAATGTCTATGATGGGAGAATTGAAATTCTTCTTTGGTCTTCAAATTCGTTAACAACACAATGGCATCTTCATATCCCAAGAGAAATACCTCAAGGATGCGCTGAGGAAATCCGGCATGCAAGATTGCAAAGGCGTCAAAATCCCTATGCCCACAAATGGCCATCTATGCACCGATGAAAATGGTAAAGAATTTGATCAAAAGGCATACTGCTCCATGATTGTCTCTTTATTGTATCTATATGCATGTAGGCCAGATATTATGCTTAGTGTTTGCATGTGTGCCCGTTTTCAAGCTACACCGAAGGAATCACACCATAAGGCTGTGAAACATATTCTTCGATATCTAGCTCACACTCCAACACTTGGATTATGGTATCCCAAGGGCTTGGTTTTTTATCTCATTGGATATTTTGACTCTGACTATGCTGGTTATTGAGTGAATCGCAAGTCAACATCAGGAACATGCCATTTCCTTGGATGATCCTTAGTATGTTGGTCATCAAAGAAGTAGAACTGCGTATCATTGCCTATTGCTGAAGCTGAGTACATTGCTGCTGGTTCTTAGTGTGCTCAATTGCTATGGATGAAGCAACCCCTTAAGGACTATGGCACCGATATAAAGAATGTGCCACTCTACTACGACAACGAGAATGCCATCAAGATTGCTCATAACCCAGTTCAGCACTCGAAGAAAAAGCACATCCAGATTCATCATCATTTTCTTCGAGATCATGTGTTGAAGGGCGACATCTCCATCGACCACATGAAGACTGAAGATCAGCTGGCAGATATCTTCACAAAGCCCTTAGATGAGAAGAGATTTAGCAAGTTGCAGTGTGAGCTAAATATCTTAGAATCTTTAAATGTTCTTAGAAAGGACACACATCCTAACACTTATGCAAAATTGATGACTTAGATGTGCAACACACGAAGTAACGTTTTTCTTCAATCAATGAAGAACATCCCTCAAAGTGTGAAGAAATTAATGAAGAATTTGATTCTCAGAGCCCTACGACAATTGTATGCGGCATCTGAAATCATCATTCTTATGTGGTGGGTCACGCCACCAACAAAAGTTGAAAACCTTCAAATTGAGTTTTCCCTCTTTTTTGCAAATTCTTCAAATTTGCAGTTCTTCAACTTTTCAACTGATGTTCTTCATTGCCTATATATATGTTTGAGTTTTCATGTCCTCAATAGCATTCACTTATTGCTAATTCTTCAAGTTGTTTTTCTTTTAAGTGAATGTGATCGGACCTGTTCCCCCTCTATGCTAAACTCAACCCAGTCAGTTCACAAATTCTTCATGTGCGTTCTATTTGGAACCCGTTCAAAATCTTCACTGTGCCCTTGTCAGCTGAAGAATTTGCGAACGAAACATTAAAATTTTCATATCTAAATTTTCGGCTTTTCCGCTCAAACCGTTCCGCATCCCATGAAGGATTAAACTACTCAGCAACAATCTACCATGATCTCCACCTCTCTGTACGTGGGTGTCACATGTCGTTAGAAGAGTAGGGGTCAGGGGCATGTCCATCCAAATTCTTCGGACGGGCAGTTTTTCACCGTGGCTATAAATATCCCTCCCCTTCCTCAGAACTCATTTACTCCGCTCGACTGCAACTCTCCTTGCTTGAGATCTCAGACCTAGCACCGCTTCTACTCTCCATCGTCGCTAAAGAGGAAGAGCTTCACTGCCTTGACCTCGTTGCCATTGTACTCGCGTCGGCTGCAGAAATCTTCACTCCGCCGTCGCCGTTGCTGTCTCTCGCCGCCAAGTTAGGGCGTGGGAGATCTGATCTGATGAACTTCTCCAACTTCACTCCCAGTTCATCATGTTGTTTGTCCAAGGTAATTAAAATCTGATTTTACAACCCTACTTTGATTCTCATGATTTCCACAAAATCTTCAACATGTGTTTATTCTTCAACTTCTCATTCCTTAAACACCTAATTACATCAGTACCTTGATTTGTTTCTCTAAGCTGTGTTTTTCTTCAAGATTCCTCAGTTGTGTGGATTTACTGATCTATACAACCCTGGAACCTAAGTCAAGAATGCTCAGTGAAATTCCTCAAGACACCCTTGGTCAAATTCCTCAAACTTGATTCTTTTGAAAAAATTATGAGAACACATATGACCTCTCCAAATTCTTCACACCTCTACTCTGTTCACAGGTACAAAATGTCTGCTGCTGAATCACTAGGTTCTCATAAACTTAACTCATTTGCAGCATTCCTTAAAGATAAATTGCATACTTCCTCAGAAACATCAATTGTTCAAAATCCTAAAGTGAAGAAAATGGTTGATGGTAAAAGAACTCAGAAGGGAGGAAAGAGACCAGAGTCCAACACTGCTTTTGAGATCCCTGAGGATATATATGCTGGGTACTGTACTCCTGATGAGAAAATTCATGGCAAAGAAAACAAGAATCAGTGCAAAGTGCGCATATAAAGAATTGAGAGGAGATGGGCCAAGGAATTGATGGAATATCGATATGTCACTCCCAAGTACATGAAGAAATTTGTTGTACACCCTCCATGTCCAAGACCTCCATTGGCTCCACGCCAAGAAGCTGATCCCTCAAGCATTAGGCATGGTGAGGAATTTCCCAAAGAATGGGCCAAGCGCCAAGCCAAATTGGCTAAAGTGGCAAAAGAAGTAGTGAAGAAATTCAATGAAGATTCTGTTGCTGCTGCTGCTGCTGCTGAGGCCTCTGTGAGTAAGCCTAAGAATGCTTTGCCAAAGAAATTAGCTATGAAGCCGAGTTCCTCAATAGCAATGCCCTCACAACCAACATCAAAGCCATCAAGGCAAATTCCTCAAGCAACTTCTTCAAGGGCTGTGCCAATTCCCTCTATTGCCATGAAGTCCTCAACTGCTGTTGCAAAGTCCTCAACACATGTGCATCTTGCCACGTGTCAATGGACTACATGCTTATCAATTGCTTTAGGAGCATCTACAAGTTCCTAAGCTCCACTACAATCCTCAACTGGTCCAATTCTGTTGAAGAAAAAGGCTACTACTGGACATAGATCAAGGCCAAGTACTCATAAGAAGCAAGTGGTGTTCCAAGTTCCATCTGACGATGATGAAGCTGATGATGAATAACTCACTGGAATCATTAGGGACATGCAAGAAAGGGCCGCTAGAGCCAAAGGCAGCACTGTGCCTCTCATGATGGATCCAAGGAAGGTCCTAGACTTCATTGATCTCTGGCACAAGGATCCAAATACTCCTCTGCCTGACATAAACCTCACTCCTGGTCAAAGTCACATGTTGAATGCCTTCATCATGAAGAAAAAATGGAAATTCCAGAAAGCAAGGCAAGCCAAGAAGGCTCAGTACAAGAAGGAGCGTTTTCTGAAGAACAACATTGTGAATATGGCTCATGAAGAACTTGTAAACATGCAAAAGGATATCAAGGATCTCAGTGATGAATTTGACACATATCATGCAGATTGGCTAGGTGCCAAAGTTAGATTTGTCAAACTGGCCAAGAACCTGAAACCCAATGTTGCAGCTCCGTCGCAACAAGAAATTCCTCAGGCTAAAGTATCTGCTCAGCCTACTAAGGAAAATGCAAGCACAACTAATAAAAATTAGGCTGCTGATGACACTCAGAGTACCAGGGCTGCTGAAAAAATTCCAACTCCTGGAGAAACTACCAGGGCAACCACCAATGTTGCGCCTGAAGAACAAACCAGGCTAGCTGAAGCATTTGTTACGCCTGAAGAAACTAAGAATACCAGGGCGACTGCATAAGTCGTGCCTGAAGACACTGAACCAACTTCATCTGCTCCTCCTGCAAAGTCATCAAAGATGAAGAATATCAATGTTCCTTCTGCATCAGAAGTGAAGAAAACCAAAGTTGTGGAGAAGGCAGCTGTGAAGAAAAGGAAAGCATCATCCACTGCAGAGTCATCAGCTCCCAAGAAAGTAAGGACTTTGACAAGTTCCTTCACTAACCCGATTGGTGCTGTTCCAATCTCTGTTGTGCCATCAAAATAAATTGTCCCATTTGGTGAAGAATATGTCATACCAGATGACATTGATGAGGAAAATCCTTCGGCAGCTTCTTCAGAGCGGTTGGATAAATAAATTGAAGTGGATGATGTCATCTCCACACCGCTGGTTTCATCGCCTATGCCTCTGTTCACAGCAGAAGAGGTGAGCACTGAAGAAATGGAAGAAGAAGATGTGGACATTGGTTCTACAACTCCTGTGCTGAATGATGACTATTGGTAAAGGCATCACCCCAATTCACCGTTGACCACACCTATGCATCAAATTCCTCAGTCCCCTGTTCAAACTGAAGAAATTCAAACGGGATTTGAAGGACGTCAAACTTCACTTCTTTCCATTCCTGAAGAAGTTCCAGCTACTATAGCTGAAGAAATAGATACTCAACATGCTGCTGAAGATCATGAACCTTCAATTCCTCAATCAGCAGCTCCAGAGATTTTGAAGCAAGAGGCTGTGAAACCATCAACTGCTAATCTTTAGCCCAAGCAGCAAAACCCTCATGCTAAAAGGCCAAAGTTCAAGGCTGATGATTTCTTTGTTGAGCACCATTTCTTCACGGATTTCAATCCATATGACTTAGCAAGACTTTGAGGCAAGCAGTTCTGGACTGCAAGCCAAATGAACTTCTATTCTTCACTCTTGTTTGACAAGGATAAGGTATTTGAGCACAGTCAAATTCCTCATGTTGACATGGAGTCCATTTCTTGCTTCCAGCCGGTCTTAAATGTTCTTCACGAAGCTGGGCTTCTTAACTTCTGCGCTGACATCTGCATTTGGAATGGAGAGCTAATTCTTCAATTCTATGCCACACTGCACCTCATTGGAAATGTGGCTGATGTGAACTCATGGGTTCTTGACTGGATGACTGAGAACACTCACTACAAAGCCCTGGCCTCTGAATTACTTCATGACGTACCAGTCAGTCCTCCTGATGAAGGCGTCAGGCTTATGTATGAAGAATCCGTGCTTCAAATCATATGATGCAAGTGCTGATGAAGCCTTTGAAGGCTGGCCAAGCCCCAAGAACCACCTTCCTAGTGAAGGATTTGCTCTATGTGCCAAGGAGAATCTACCACATTCTGACCAAAACCCTCAGTCCGATTAAAGGCCACAACTCTGAAGAAGAAGAGGTTGTTGGCATCATGAAGAATCTGCTGTTCAACATGATACATGGTATTCCCATTAACTACCATGATTTCTTCATGAGGACTTTGGCGAATGTTGCACTGTCACCTTTTGAGTTGAAGCCTTATGATCCCTGGATAGTGAAGTTCATCAGAACCAGGTCTTCAATTCACTACCAAGCAGATTGTCAGAATCACCTCAGCTTCCTGCCTCCTATTGAAGTCCTCAAGTGGACCATTTCTTCAGTTGATGAAAAAGGCAAACCTGCTGTTATTGATGAAGGCTCTCGTCCATTGGATGGTCAGTTTCACAAAGCTGCATCTTGTTCCACTAATGATGACTCTGCAACTCAAGACTCTGCCGCAAAAGCTTCAAAGCCAATTCCTCAAGCCATTGCTCCATGAGTGATGATCGTGAGCTTCTTCTAAGTCTTCATTAGAAGGTCGATCGTAATCACAAGTGGGTCAAGCATCAATTTTGCTCAATTCTTCAGAACATGACTGCCACGCAAAAATCTGTGAAGAAGAATCACTACTATGCGCATGAAATCTTCGATCGCACTTGGGCCATATTGTTCACCTCTACGGTGATGAAGACCTGAATCAGATGGGATTTCAACTAGACTTTGACTGGTCCATCTTCGAAGAAATTCAAGAGTAGAGTATTAAACCCACAAGTATAGGGGATCGCAACAGTTTTCGAGGATAGAGTATTAAACCCAAATTTATAGATTCAACACAAGGGGAGTCAAAGAATATTTGCAAGTATTAGCAGCTAAGTTGTCAATTTAACCACACCTGGAGATTAATTATCTACAGCAAAGTGATCAGTAGCAAAGTAGTATGATAGTTTTTATAATGGTAGCAGCAGCAACAGTAACGTTAATAGTGATAGCAATAGTTTTGTAGCAAGTGCAATAGTAACAAAAGCAGTAGTAACTTAGCAAGATCAATATGTAGGAAAATTGTAGGCATTGGATCGGCGATTCGTTGGATGATATTCATCATGAGACAATCATAACCTAGGGCGATACGGCACTAGCTCCAGTTCATAAATATAATGTAGGCATGTATTCCGTAAATAGTCATACGTGCTTATGGAAAGAACTTGCATGACATCTTTTGTCCTATCCTCCCATGACAGGGGGGTCCTATTGGAAACTAAGGGATATTAAGGCCTCCTTTTAATAGAGAACCGAACAAAGCATTAACACACGGTGAATACATGAACTCCTCAAACTACTGTCATCATCGGGAGTGGTCCCGACTATTGTCACTCCGGGGTTGCCAAATCATAACACGTAGTAGGTGACTATAACTTGCAAGATCGGATCTAGAACATAGATATATTGGTGATAACATAAACGATTCAGATATGAAATCATGGCACCCGGGCCCAAAGTGACAAGCATTAAGCATGGCAAGGTCATAGCAACATCAATCTCAGAACATAATGGATACTAGGGATCAAGCCCTAACAAAACTAACTCAACTACATGATGAATCTCATCCAACTCCTCACCGACCAGTGAGCCTACGAAGGAATTACTCACTCTCGGTGGGCAGCATCATGGAATTGGCAATGTAGAAGGGTCGATGATGACGAAGATCAAAGATCCCCCTCTTTGGAGCCCCAAACATACTCCAGATCTGGCCTCCCGATGAAGAACAGGAGACGGCAGCGGCTCCATCTCGTGAAACGCGATAATTCTTTATCCCTGTTTTTTCTGGAAAAAGAAAAGGAGGATTTTATAGCGTCGGTTTCAGGGTCTGCAGGACCACCAGGTGGGGACAACCCACCTGGGCGCGCCTGGAGGGGGTGGCGCGCCCTGGTGGGTTGTGCCCACCCAGGTGCCCCCCTTCGGTGGTTCTTGGCTCCAGAAATTATACTTTATTGTATAAAAAATCCTCGCAAAGTTTCGTTCCATTCCGAGAACTTTTATTTCTGCACAAAAACAACACCATAGTAGTTTTGCTGAAAACAACGCTGGTCCGGATTAGTTTCATTCAAATCATGCAAATTATAGTCGAAAACAAGAGGAAAATTGTTAGGAAAAGTAGATACGATGGAGACGTATCAACTCCCCCAAGCTTAAACCTTTGCTTGTCCTCAGCAATTCAGTTGATAAACTGAAAGTGAAAAAAAAACTTTTACGAACTCTTTTGCTCTTGTTTCCATAAATAAGCTTAAACAACACCCATATTTTCAGCAAAGATTATAACCAACCATGTCGACAATAACTCTTAAAAATCATATTAACTCATATCAATGACATAATCGACTAGCGAGCAATAACAAGACATCTCAAACAACAACACGTCGTCAAAACAACCATGATACAACATGACAATAGTGATATCTCGCTAGCCCTTTCTGAGACTGCAAAACATAAGTGCAGAACACCTTCAAAGTTCAAGCAGCGACTAAACATTGTAATTCATGGTAGAAAAGATCCAGTCATGATGCACCCAACATTAGCTACACATAATGCGTAAGCATGACATCAATACTCTCAGTTTTTGGCGCTTATTTGAGAAGGTGATGACACAACATAAAAGTAAATAGATAGCCCCTTCGCAGAGGGAAGAAGTGATTTGCAGAGGTGCCAGAGCTCAAGTTTTTTAAAACAGAGATAAATGAAACTTTGAGACATGCACCATTCTTGTTTACTTCGCGACCATCAGTTATCAATATCTTCCATGCTAAACACATTAGTAGCGGTTCCCAAGCAATAAAGTAAAGGTTATTGCTCCATAGGAGTTTTTGTTTGATTATTTATAAGTTCTTTTTCCAATTGGGACTGGGAATCCCTATTAACGCCCCTTTCTCGTGCAATGGTGAGTGAATAAAGACTCATCTTGAGAATAACCCGCTTAGCATGGAAGATACCAACAACCTCCTGTTGCTTTATGAACAATCCAGGCACACAAAAAGGATATTTATTTGAAGTTCTTAGAGGTGGCACATGTAAATTTACTTAGGACGGCAGGTTAATACCGCATATAGGTAGGTATGGTGGACTCATCTGGAATAACTTGGGTTTGAGGTTTTTGATGCACAAGCAGAATTCCCACTTAGTACAGGCAAAGGCTAGCAAATAGGTTGAGAAGCGGCCGGCTAGAGAGCAACAACAGTCATGAACATGCATTATGCATAAGTAACATTGGATACTAGCATGAGTAGGATATGAACAGCATGAACATAAAATATCATAGAGGCTATGTTGGTTCTGATTCAACTACATGCATGAACATGTGCCAAGTCAAGCCACTCCAACATTCAGAGGAGGATACCATATCATCATACTACATCACAATCATTTTAACTCAATGTTGTCATCCAAGATAAATAATTATCCACTCCTAGCTACTTATGCATGGCATGAGAAACTATAATCTCTAATTGTCATTGCAAACATGTTTGATCATAATAGGCTGAATCATGGATACTGGGTTAAACATATTTACAAAAACAGAACAAGTCGAGTTCATACCCGTTTCTCTCTGCCACGGCCAGTTCATCGAATATCGTCATTATTGACTTTCACTTGCACGACCGGACGATTTGAAAATAATATAGTGTAAGAGTGTCGTGGACTAAACTAGGGTCTGCAAACATTTTATTCAAAATGAGAAGACAAGATAATATGGACTCTTTGTCAGATCAACAATAATGCATATGAGAGCCACTCAACATTTTCATCGTGGTCTTCTCCTCGGTATGACTCAATAAAAAGAAAATAAATTTAGAGAAACGCACTGAAATATTTTTGGAGTTTTTGATTTTTTGCAAACAAGCAAATAAAAAGGGAAAAGAAAAAACGAGAAAAATACACGGGAAAGCTCCCAACAAGTAAAAGAAGAACACATAAATCTTTTTGGGTTTTATTTTCAGTGTTACAACAATTTAAACTAGGAAGAAAAATAAAAAATAAGTAAGAAATATGTTTTTGGATCTTCTCAAAGTTTTTCAAACACACAAGAAAAAAGCGAGAAAATAAATCTAACATGGATAATACAATGAAAAAGTGTGAACACCGACAACTGGAATAAAATGTGTGAACATGAATGTAATGTCGGTGGAAATACGTACTCCCCCAAGGTTAGGATTTTGGCCTAACTTGGTAATATGTCAGTAGACTGTGTAATGATCGGAGTGGTAGCTCACGGAGGCTCTCGGTGCGGATGCCTCAGCCTGCCGTGCGGCCACAACTGCTGCGTTATGGACTCGGGCCTCACTCTCAAGAACAAAATATCTTCCCCTGTTGTGAACATTAAAGAGAGCAGGTGCAGGCAAATATGTGTCCACCATGGAGTCCTTATTAAACAACAATTTATAAGTGAAATTATGTGGTTCACCTCTAAGGATCTTATGATGTTTGATAGCATCAAAGTCTAGGTACTGCGTGGGTAACATAGCATCATAGGGCGAAGGTGAAACACCCAACTCTCTTGCTAAGCGTGTGGCATAAATTCCACCATAAAAACATCTACTGCTAGCATTGTGTTGCAACCTGCCATATAATCGTTGCATGGCCATAAGCATGTTTTGGTGGCGGCATCTCGTATGGAACTTTCACTCAGTTCAACATAAGACTGACGAGCGAAGCTGCTACTAGAAGATGCCTCCGAGGATGTCCTCCTCGAAGAACTCCTTTCAAAGAAGTTCATAATGTCCACGTACAATTTTCTGAAGACGGCGGCGGCTCCGTCTCGTGAAATGCGACAATTCTTTCTCCCTGATTTTTTTGGAAAAATAGGAGTTTATAGCGTCGGTTTCAGGGTCTGCGGGACCACCAGGTGGGGACAACCCACCCGGGCGCGCCTGGAGGGGGTGGCGCGCCTGGTGGGTTGTGCCCACCCAGGTGCCCACTCCGGTGGTTCTTGGCTCCAGAAATTATTTTTATTGTATAAAAAATCCTCGCAAAGTTTCCTTCCATTCGGAGAACTTTTATTTCTGCACAAAAACAACACCATGGTAGTTTTTCTGAAAACAACGTCAGTCTAGGTTAGTTTCATTCAAATAATGCAAATTAGAGTCCAAAACAAGAGGAAAAACATTAGGAAAAGTAGATACGACAGAGACGTATCACCAAACTATTTACTCGCCATCAAGCGAACATCATTTAACTATTTACTCGCCATCAAGGACCGTCGTCACCATGTAAGTTCAAAAGAACATGTTTTCACATATTCCTGCTATATACATTTTCTTTCCTCTCTACTTTCTTCAAAATCAACGATGGAGACCTTGCCCTCTTCGCTTTTGAAGGAACCAGAGAGGAAATATACAGAGCATATAGCAGCAATAGTTAAAGATGTTCTTTTGAACTTACATGGCTATTTTTTTGCAAACATGCCAATATACTGCCATCGTACCGACCTTAATTTGTACCTTCTCATAGATGTACATTTGATTTTGAGCAAGTAGGGAGGCATTATACGATAGCATACAACAAGAAATAGCAAAAGATTGTTACCATCCATGGGACTAACAAAAATTAGAAATTAGAATTATTCGATTGTCCTTATCGTGCAAGTTGTAGTTGCGGAATGGGACTAACAAAAATTAGAAATGACATGCAGTACGCTAACCAGTATCAAATCAAGTAACTATTCAACTAACATAAATGAGAGACAAAGAGAGTATTTTTCACCTCGAGATTAGACCATCACAATAAGGTCATGGTGATGCCGTCCACAGATCCGCCCGCCCGCCCGCCGTCCAGAAGGTAGCAACAAAACAACCCCAAACGCTTAATTAGCAAGGAAATAAATTACAAAGCTAACAAAATACACATCCTTTAAAGCTCACTACATTTAGTCTAGTGTGTGATCCAAAAAATGCAAGGGTAACAGATAGAATTGGGGAAAGCTTCAACACAACTACAGAAAACAAAATGAAATGGCCTCTCAATGGCTCGGATTAACCCAACAACTTAATCACATCATTTGAAAAATTGTTATGGATGCAGACAACAACATGGGACATGCTACCTCAGACACCCTTTACATGAACAATCCAACATTATCTCCAAAAAAACACTCAAAAAATCCTGTAGCATTATTATTTGCAGCATGTAAGAAAAAATAGCTGCAACTCGTAACTTGCAAAAAAATATAAGTAACAGTATCACACCGAAGTAAAACAAGCCATTCAACCATTAACTTGCTGGGAGCGAGTCTTTCTAGTATAACAAAGTGCAACTTACTCTTAACCAGTTTAAATCAAGGACCAATAACAAACAATAAAAGATCAAGAACAACTTAAATGCAATAAAGGTATGAGAGAGAAGAAATCTTTACATAGGACGGCTTTAAACACTGGATCATAAATAAGCAACACCTTTAAATACAAATAAAAATGGTTCAGGGTTCATTGCATAGTGGGCTCAGATTCGCCTTTCCTTGATCATATAACCTACCCCGCCATCTCCTATCACCAGATCAATCTGTTTACACAGTGGAGCTGCCATGGTTATCACTCAACAAGAATGACCATCCAAGGACGGAACAACAGGTATCACAAGATGAAAGTGATTCTAGAGACAACAGGGAGGATCCAACTTGATACCCACATGTGCCTCCATTGCTCGAAGGCACACTTATTTCAGCCACGGTTGATCATCATCGCCCTAAAAAGAATGGCTTCCGACCGGCCGGCTACAGCGCCCTCGGCGGGGCACTGGAACTACACACGATGGGACGGACGAGAGGTAATTATTCATTGCTACAACGCTGTTTTTTCTTCTGGCGGCCCAGATCGTCCACGCGCGAGATCCGACAGCCGGAAACGCATCAAGCAAACACAACGGTCGGCCGGATGTTCTAAACTCTGAGAACACGCGATGGCGGATGTTGCTAAACTCTAAGAACACGTGGTGGTTGCGGCTGTTCTTGTTTCTGGATGGGCATGAACGGAGTCATCAGAAGGGTGACCCTTCTAGTCTACCTAAATTAAAGTCCAGGGCACGAGAGGACTCTTCGCCTGCCAAGAAAGCTCAATTAGCATGGACCTGCAGTACCAACAGAAACACATCCTTAATCAGATAGGAGCTTAATGATATATCAGTACTGACAAAATAGACACGTCCTTAAGCAATATGAACCAATAATGCTAAAATAGACCATCTGATGCTGAATGAGCATGTGACTACAAAACAAACTTATCCTCATAGAAATACTATGAGCATGTTGCTCCTTCATCCTCAACTAAAAATAAATCAATGCAGATGAACATTTTTTTAGCTTAAACACAAAAGAACATTCAATTGCAACACTAAGCTTCCAAGATATTATACACCCTTGATAACTAAAGTTTCATTAGTGTAACTTGTAAATCAATAGGAACAAAATATTGATGTTAAATTACACGAAGCATCAAGAGTAAACATTCGAGAAGAACACACACTGCCCGAGCCCAAACAACTTATAAGGGAGGACAATTCACTATACCTACGTTGTGCAGAAGCGGGCGAGGTTGATGGCGTACATGCCTTCTTCTGGCCAAGCACATCCACCTAAGATGTTAAACAATGTCAGCTTGTGCTATAAATCAACAATGAATAACACAGTGTAAGTACCATGCATGCACCAAACCATCCCTTGACCACAAATGCACCCATTGAAGCCATTCATTTTACAGGGCTAATAAGTAGGCACTCGTACAGTTCAAAGCAGAGAATCAAACATGTATAATCCAATCTAATAAGCAGTCAGTCGTACATTTCAAAGAAGATTATCAAACACGCATAAACAAATCATCCATTTCGAAGAAAATAACACATCAAGACTCCTTAAAAGATCGAAAAATTGCTAACTGCAAGGCATGTGGTACATCGAGTGGACGGCGAAGAAGAGCACATGAGATGGATACCCACGAGGTAGGCCGGCCAATTCCGAAGGAACAACAGCCACACACCTGAAAATGACCCTGGCACCAAACCCTAACCACCACCCTGGACCAACTGGTGTGAGATGTGTGCTTAAGGGCCTCTGGTTCAATGAAATGAATGTTGGCATAATTGTCACCATTGAAGACATTAAACAATAATCAATATAAAAGTCTAAGAGGCATACACGATGTGTCACGGGAAAAAGAAAGCAATGTGGGAGGGAGACAATTACCTAACCAGCTTCCATGCAAGGTAAAGGAATGGCTTCTCAAAGTTGTAGTTGCTCTTGGTGAAAACTTCATAGTACTACGGGTTCTTCTTCCTGTGGAATGTGACCACTTTGTTAAAGAGCTATCATAATATAGGCGGTCAACGACATGGATAAATAACTCTAGAGGGGCACGACAACATTCATGCAAAATATCTGAACCCCAAGCACAGTGCAAGCAACACAATTCTTGTACATACTTATTTGAAACCGATTGAATAACCCAAACATTTGAGAGTTATGTGAACAAATAAGTCTTCTTTATATACGCATTCAATATTGGAAATATGATAGAATTCTACTGGTGTCTTATTTCTATGTTCAACCAGGATTCTAGAAAAATGGCATTATAAAGAAAAATATGTTGACATAAAATATACCAAAATTGGATACATACATCACTGCCATCCAATGGGCAACATTGCAAATAGAAATAACATACAAAAGTATGCCACCATAATGCTAATAGCTAGACCAGCGACATATATATGTAGAACTGGCATTAATAACAAATAGAACAATCAACTATTAAGTCTACATCATTCTTCAGGCCAATTCCAATCTGGATAACAAAAGGAAACCGTGGTTAACATCACTCACTCTCTCTCTCTCTCTCACTCACTCACTCACTCACTCACTCACACACACACACACACACACACACACACACACACAGACACACACACGCGCGCGCGTAGATTGTAAACAAAGTGCAATTAAATATGGCATTGCAGATTCTAAAATCACCAAGGTCATCTGAAAGATTCATTGCTTATAACAGTACAAAATAATAAAGAAACTTGCAATTGTGACCGAGCCGACCTATTGCTGCTACCCCTGCTGCCATAGTGGCATTCATTGATGCTCAATGCAAGTAGCAAGCAATCAAGCACAACATAGTAAGCACAAAGTAAAATAGAGATAAGAGGAAGAAAGAAGAGGCTACCAGTGTGGCGTGGAAGCTGGAGTATGGAGAGGATGAGATCTTTGCCACCCCTCACCATGTGCAGCCTCCCCTTCACCCCACCCCATCCCAGTCCACGCCTCCTCCCTTCGCCGCCGCCACCAATCCACACTGGAAGCCTAGGGTTTGCACGAGGAAGGTCAGGGGTGCTAAGATCAGCACGCCGACACCACCACGGAGCCCCAAGCAACAACAACAGCTGAAGCAACCACCCCATGCCATCGTCAATCCTATCTACAGGGTGCTGTTCATGATCCCCACATCCACCGCCGCCACCACCGGCCATGTTACCTGGGTCAAGAGGAGGGAGCCAAAGAAGCCGTCGATGAGAAGAGGGAGCACGAGAGGAGCACCAGGGGAGCCGCAGCTGCATCTGCACCAACCCGCTGCCACCGCTCCTGGCTCCACCGCCCTTCATGACCGCGAGCGGCTAGCACAAGGGAGGGCCGCTTGTGATTCCGTGGGGAGGAAGAGGGAGGCGTGACGGGGATGGGAAGCGGGATGAGGAGGACGAGCGGCGAGAGGGGAGGAGCCAGAGGTGGCGGCCGGTGGGAGGAGGAGGCAGAGATGGCAGCGCGGGGGCGGGAGGAAGAGGGTGGGGAGCCGCGTCTGGGAAGAGGAGAGGGGGCGTGAGTGTGGGAGGAGGCAGGCAGCTAGGTCTTCGCCGGAGCCGGTTTCTTTTATACGCCAACAGATGAAATGACAAAAATGCCCTCAGCGGGGCACTAGAATTACACGCGGCATCGCAAACAAGAGATAACTATTCATTGCGACAGTGTCATCGGCTCGATCCGTCAGCCCAGATCATCCGAGGGCTCGATCCGACGGACAAGAACGCATCCGACTACCGAGAAGCTCTAAGCTCTGAGAGAGCTCGGTGCCCCCTTGGGATCTTGTTTCTGGATTTTCTCCTTTTCTTTTGGTTGTGAGGTGGTGCGCCAATGGAATGGGAGTGTGGCTGGAATTTTTAGGAAGGACACATGAGGTGCACTGGCTGTTGCCTACCCTGGGTTGAGTTGAGTCGATTAATTAGGTTGAGGTGTTATGAAATGTCGTTTTTAAAAAAACAAACAAACGGAGTCATGCAATGTTGTTACTTAAGATGAAAGATATATATTGTGATGTACTCTCTCCGTTTCTAAATATAAGTTCTTTTAGAGTAAGATGAAAGATATATATTGTGATGTACTCTCTCCGTTTCTAAATATAAGTTCTTTTAGAGATTTCAATACGTATTACATAAGGATGTATATAGACATATTTCAGAGTGTAGATTCACTCATTTTGCTCCGTATGTACTCCCTCTATAAAGAAATATACGCGTTTAGATCACTACTTTAGTGATCTAAATGCTCTTATATTTTTTTACGAAGGGAGTAGTTCATATTAGAATCTCTAAAATGACATATATTTAGGTACGCAGGGAGTATTAACGAGCAAAACTAATGACTGGTTCGATCTATTAAGTGCCCATGAAACTCACGAGCTGCGGGCCTTTTGTCCATAAGACTAATCTGAATGTATCCCTTCTGAGTAATGGGGCTCCTCGTGGGTAGGAAAATCATCCCTTAAAAAAATTGGATGGATTTGTAGAGAAAATAGGAGCATGAAGCACCAGTTCCCGAGCACCTGCAAAATGCTCACTGGAACCAAGAGACAACATGGTAACAAATAAAATGGTTCCAGCACTCTAGCAGTCTTGCAATTAGTCTGTTCATTTCCTCTAACATGCCCAACGGGCAAACCCATCAGTGCCTGAGTTTAAGTTAACAACAACGACGACAACAACAACAACAACATGGAGTATGCCCATAACTGGACGCAACAATGCATCCTCTACCGGACCAAAACCAAAAGGTTCAACCTAGAATTCCCAAAGTGACTTCCTTCAACAACTACAGACAAACGCCGCCCACGACACTGTCAACACCTGTGATCGATCATCCCAACTGTTCAACCGAAACTAAAAAAGCCAACACCAAAGCCACTACACCTGCGCATCATCATCATCATCTTCGGACCTAGTTGTTTCAGATGCCACCGCCTCCCGATGACTTCCCATCGCCCCACATCGGCCCTTTCATCTTGAGGTCGCGCGCCGCCTGCTGGAACTGCTGTGCCTGCAGCGGGTGCAGTGGCTGCTGCTGCTGGTGGTGGTGGTGCTGAGGGCGCATCGGCTGCTGCTGCTGCTGGGGCTGCTGGTGGAGCTGGAGCTGTTGCAGCTGGTGCGTCGCTAGCAGAGACTGCATGGACTGGCTGTTGTGGTACATCTGCTGGTTGCTTCCGAATTGGTGCGGCGCCTGTGACATGCCGCCGTAGTTCATCAGCATCCCCCCACCGTTGCCCATCTGGCCTGTTGCCACCTTCAGCCGCTGAACCTCCGTTTTCAGGGTGTCATTTAGAGCTGCACCAGAGGAAAAAGGAATGTTAAGAAAACAATAAGGCCTCCTTTGGTTCATAGGATTGAAAAATCATAGGAATAGAAAAGTCATAGGATATGAGATGACATGCATCTCAAATCCTATGCATAGGAATAGAAAAGGAGATGCCCTTTGATTCACACCATAGGATTTTTTTCCATTGAGTCTAGGCTAATGTTTATTTTCCTATGAAATGTGGAGGATAGGAAGAATTCCTCCATAGGAATAGGATTTCATTCCTACAAACCAAAGAGCTCTGAAGGAATTTTTCCTATAAAAATCCTATCCTATAAAAATCCTACAAAATTCCTCCAAACCAAAGGAGGCCTAATACTTTGAAATTCCCTTGTGTACGTGCATGATGGCATGAATGAGAATAAAGGTGTAAGAAGAGAGATAAAACTGAAAGAAACGTGTTTTTTTACAGAAACAATCGATGTCCATGATATGGTTGGCGTACAGTATAGACTAGATGCACAAAGTTTTGTTCTTATCATCATTGACATCGTAAAGTTCCTTTTAAACAGGTACTCAGATTGCAAACAACTGACTATCTTCTAACCCACAACTGAGATCTTCCAACCCTGCTTCTATTATATGCATCAACATGACCTGCAAAGTCTTATTACTTATGCTGTACACCTAATAACGCCTAGTTTTAAAAACTAGAATCAACCAAATTTAGGGGTCAGAAATGTGTGTATTACCATCTTGTAGGTGGACTTGCTGCTCCATGTTCTGCAGACGTATCTTCAATTCACTATTCTCACTTGTTAGCCCACTGGTATCTCTCTGGCATATAGGAACATAATGAGAAGAATGGTCATTAGCTATCTGAATTAAACACATGATTATCACTACATAATAAATAGAGCATGGGCATAGAAACCAAGTATCTTCATCCCGAAAAACATATTTGGTTGATATTGTTTTGATGGATGTGAATGCAGTAAATTTGACTGACGACAAGTTGAGGGCAAATCCAGTTTGCTAGAAGGCAGAAAGACCATGTTATAGCCTTAACAGTTATAGGTTTGACCAGAAGGAACTTCAATGCATTCAAATATCAACGTGCCAAACTACTGTACGTTGGCACACATTCCACACATGGTTTGCACTGTTTTTATCATCCGTTTAGAATATGATCAGTATAAAAAGTCTACATTCCTGCACACAGAAAATGCATGTAGTACTAATATGGACATTCTAAAGATACATGGATGAAACCCCGTAATACCAACAGCCAAAAACTGCACCATGAATGGGCAGCACTAGCTCTCTTTCTCAGATCACAATGCATGGTATTTCTTCCTGTTCATGTAATAGTTGCTACCTTCCTTGCTACACCACATTTTCTTTTCCTTTCTATAAACTTCTATAGTACAACCATGATGATTTATGTTACGTTTTAGAACTTGGCAATGACTAGTAGCCAGTCAATCCAAGTTCGGGAAATGCCTAAAGATCTTCTGACATCCAATGCTCTTATCTACCAGAAAGGCTTATGATTATGAAAAAAAAAAACTTGCATGTTGATTCAACTTAAGCTTCTCGACTGGGAAACCAGAAACACAAGCAGTCAAGCGCAAAATATTGCAGAAGTACTTTAAGCAAGTTTTGATTATCACACAGATCGTTGCCCATGGGCCACAGGTGAGAAGTGGTCAGATGCATTGGGTATTTATTGAATATTGATATTACGTTTATTATGATATTGCTTTGAAGTGTGCTCCATACCATCTCTAGTTTTAGCGCATCTATAATGGATATAGCTTGAGACCAGCCAACTAGCTCATCAACAAGTGGTACCTCAATATTATCACTCCATTCCAAAATGCACATGGCATAGCAACACGACAAAATTTCGTTATTAGTTTCAAAAACAGGGAGACAAGATATTGCATCTTGTAACATACAACATGATGCTTCCGACAGCATCATCACTATGTGGCTGTACTCAATGCCACTTGTGCTAATTATATACGAGAACTTCCATCCTTAAAATGGCTTTTCTTGAAAACATTCAATGCTATGTAAATATGACAGAAGATCTCCACGCCATCTTCAGGAAACCACCTTACACCAAAGGGCATGTAACAGAGGGTTTTTACTTTGAAGAATTTGGATGAAATTATTCAACCAATTCCTAAGCTCCAATGATTTCAGATAGAATACATCCCTACGCGGCAGTTTAACACATATATCAATCTAACTTGAGATAATGAAGTCATGTGTGGAATTTCCTTAGCCGCATCCAAAATAGTCTCATAAATGGATAAAAACTTTATAAGCAGAAACACTCCAAAGATAATGCATACCTGTAGCAATGACAATTGGGCTGACAATGTTGTTGCTTCTGTCTGCAGGGTTTGCACCTTGCGCTCAAGTTCACCAATATAGCGCATTTTCCTTTCCTTCGATCTTGCCGCAGATTGTCTATTAGCCCAAATCCTGTCAAATCATCCGAATCACAAATCAGCATATGCTCATGTGTACCACATAAACAGATGACCTTCATCTTCAACAAAAAAGCTATCTAAAGAATGTAAACATAAGGGTGCTGAACATGAGGCATCTGATTCCAATCACACTTTTGTCCAACAAATGGATCTCTTTCCTCGCGCCTAACTGTCTAACCTATCTGAGACCTATCATCTCTTCTCATTTCGTGCAAGCATAGCATTTTACACCCACTCATGTGAAGTAGTGTACTAAATCCTCCCATGGCTAATAATCTCACCAGTGGATGAAGCAAATACTTGATGTGAAATACCGTTGAAGAAAAAAATGCAGCATTTCACAAAAGGCTACCTGAACTCTATAGAAGATGATGGACGTTACACAATAGTAGCAATTAAAGGAGAAATCGAACCTTTTTGCCCTCTTGGGGTCGACAAGAGCAAGCTCGGCCAGCTTCGCCGCGGACACCGCCTTCTTGGCCTCCACAGTGGACATCCCCTCCATCCCCGGCGCCCCCACCAGGTCCTCGGCCTTGATCGACATCGACTCGTCCATGGACTGGCTGTGCTGGTGCTTCGGCCTCATCACGTGGCCCGCCCTGGCCGCCTCGCCCCCGCCGGCAGCAGCGGCTGACGACGACTCCGCCTGGTCCGACGACGGCCCGCACGACGAGTTGAGCTTGTCCACGTCGAGGAACATGGAGAAGAGCTCCTCGTCGTTCTCGTCCGACAGCGAGGGCCCGTCGCCGCCCCCGGGCGCGCAAAGGTCGAGGTCGTCGGGGAGGCTGAGGATCTCGGAGTGCGCGCGCCGGTGGCCGGGGTTCCTGGTGGGGAAGTCCGGCATGCGGCTGATGTCGTACTCCGGCGGGGGAGTCGACGAGCGGCGCGAGGGCTGCGGCGGCAGGCCGTCGCCGCCGCCGCCATCCGCCGAGATCCGGGACCTGTCCTTGTTCATCTTCCCGGCACCAGGGCCCCGCCGAATCTCCTCAAACGCGCCGCCTTTTTACCAGTCCACGGAGCTAATCAAGCTTCAGCCAAGAAAACAACACACACGGCTCAGAAGTCAGAACTAAGATTACGCTGGAAAAGAATCGGAGGAAATTCTTGGCAGAAAGAAGAGCGACCAGAGCGCGGAAATCGGGTGGAAATTCTTGCGAGGGAAAGAGGGGAGGAAGATCTAGGAGCCGGGTCGCAAGAGCACGGAGCTGAGCAAGGGGAGGGAGAGGGAATGGGAGCGAGAGGCGAGGGTGGTTTGGGCTGTCTCACCTGAGATTCGAGCGGCGTTCGGCTCTCGCTGATCTATCACCCTCGCGCCTGCTGCTTATCACTTCTTGGCATCATTTGCATGAGGAGGCAGATGACATGATGATACAACTCAACACATGAAGGGGAGATTTATTTATAACAGTTTTTTATATTATTTTACTTTTATTTTAATTTTTATTGGAAGGAAAATAGTACTATGTGCCAAGGCTGCTTCATTCATTCCTTGTGAGGAGGGGACCAGCTATGCTAGGGCATGTGATACAAAAACATCTGTAAAGTGAGAAAAGTCTGCTTCCTCTTGTACTAGAGATTTTAGGAGTGTTGTCAAAAATATATTTATGATGGTTGGTTTCCTCTCTGTAGTGGAATTCTTGTTGTGTCACTGAATTCCCTAATTTAATTTGGCTCCTCTTATGGACAATGTTGGGTTGTTTGGATCATTTGGTATGTTCAGCATCTTCAATTTCTGGCTCCGCCACCAACAAGAAATGTTCACTCACCAGGGGAGATGAAGGCTGTGGAGACACACCGAACCTACGACTTACTTGTCGAGGATGAAGCATTTTTTGTTTGACTGTTAGAAGTGACAATGTTAGCACGAAGGATGGTTTCACCTCTACCATCGATACCGATGCTAGTGGATGCTTGCCATCACGAGGACAGAGCGGGAGATGGTCCCATAAGACGGCGATGACATGGTTGAGTTGTGGCGAGGACGACCAAGTGGGCATTCCCAAGGAGGAAGATGGTAGGTTGTGGTTGTGTTTTGGCGCGCATTGCGTGAGAGAAGTTGCTACTATGCAACGTGTTATCATGGAAAAAAAATACATATTCACATATACTTCTCTTTGAAATCGGTAAGTATTGCTTTCTGCCAAAAGATTGTATTGCTGTTTGAGGCGATTAATTAACTATAGTCATTATTTTTTGTCATAAAAAATTATAATCATTAGTTAGCATGTACGTGATTAGAATACATTAAAGGATAAAAAATCTGGATACGTGTTCTTTCTCTTTAAGGCTTCCTATATAGTGCATATGCTTTATTTATTTCTTCAAGCGGTTCGTCGATAAGACAATTCCTAT
This sequence comes from Triticum dicoccoides, assembly GCF_002162155.2. Taxonomy (NCBI): domain Eukaryota; kingdom Viridiplantae; phylum Streptophyta; class Magnoliopsida; order Poales; family Poaceae; genus Triticum; species Triticum dicoccoides. The sequence goes on from NC_041389.1 coordinate 499,468,340, forward strand.
GACTATGACCAATTTGGGATGGTTTAAAAAAAGTTCCATCGAAGTGACTACCGTGGAACTTGCTACCCAACAAAGAACAAGTTCACTGGTACTCCCTCCGTCCAGAAATACTTGCCATCAAATTGAATAAAAGGGAATATATCTAGACGTATTTTAGTTTTAGATACATCCCTTTTTATCCATTTTGATGACAGGTATTTTTGGACGGAGAGAGTACTTCTTTATAGGAGCAATATTGCTATTTTTAGGTAGCAAAATTTTTAGTGTTATTTACCATCTGCATGATTGGAATACATAGGGCATTTTCAAGGGCACGTGTCAAATTTTAGCCCATCATATGTCCATGAACAACAAAAGATTGAGCCCCATTTGTCCTCTTTAAAAATAGTGTTTCTCAATGTATCACCCACTTGTTTGGACATGTGCATACGATCGGATGGAGAGAGAGAGGGGGGGGGGGTCGGGGGGATTAGAGCTGATGTGGCGGATATGTCCGGACAACCGCATTTCTCCACATGTATGGGCGGGTTTGGGGAAGTCTGGACCATCCGGACTTATAGGGCGGGTCTGGGGAAGCTCATTGAGTGGTCACGACATAAAATTGGATTCATTAGTTGTTTGTCGTTAAGGCTTCCTTTAGATGCTTTATTGTTTTTATGTTCATGAACAATATTACATTGTGGTGAACAATATTAAATTGTTGGTTTATTCCTACTAGCTCTTAAGATAGTTTGGCAAACCAAATTGGGAGTTGGACCCAAAATAATGAGACCATCTCTCTCTCTCTCCCCCTGTGTGTGTGTTGATAACTTGATATGTGTATTTGCATCACAATTTCATATGATAAAGTGCTAGTTTACAATGCTTATCCAACTACCATTTTAAAGGATATTCAAATATCATAGAGATACTTTATCACTGTTCTTTGTCTTATTGGAAGGTTGTACCGAGAGAGGGGATGAAAATATTGACAGAGTCAAAAATGAAGGTTTCACGAGGGAAAACACCTTTTCAAAACAAGGAAAATAAAGCAAAAATATAATAGTTGGTTTGGAGGAAAATACCACCGAAGCCACAAGATGGACCCGGGATAGCATGTAGGCCCCACACACCTTCACCATGTGCCCTATGCCCAAGACGTCACACCAGGATGTGTGGAACCCACAAGGCTCCCAACTACATATGTGTGTCATCTACCCCATGAAAACATCATATTTTCATGGTAATCTTATGTCACCCATGGGGCATTGAACCCTACTTTTACTCCTCAGAGGATCGATCATGCCGAATTTGTCACCTCCTATCGGGAGAATGCAAAGCCATCGTCATCACCAACACCAACGCATCATTGGGAGCACCTTCATCCATACCATCACCACCATCACTATCCATAGCACCAATGCTCATCCCCATCTACATCACAATATGAGTAATTGGTATAGATCGGTTACTAATATCTATGACGCACTTCTATTCCTGTAGATCTCATTGGGCCTCCAAGCGCAGAGGTTTGTAGGACATCAACAAATTTCCTTCAAGTGGATGAAATAAGGTTTATCAATCTACGATAGGTGTAGGATGATTGTATTCTCCTCTCAAGTAACACTTCAAAAAGATACAATAAGTCTCTTGTGTCCCCAACACCTAGTTAGTTGTGGTTGTATAGGTGCACTAGTTCAGCGAAGAGATTGATTTGATGATAGATAGATAATACGGAAAGCTGAAATGTTTTTGTATTTTTTGAATAATTAAAAATAGAAGGTAACAAGATGGAAACTTGACTGAAATGAGGTTTGCAATTATTGGAAACAAGGCCTAGGGTGTGTAGGTTCACTAGTATCAACACCCAACATGGTAACTTTCATTAAATTACATGATGTAACCTGACATAGTTCTTTTTTATTGGACTAATTCCGGATGAGATATCGTAGGTGTGCAAAGTGCAAACCACCTCAAAAGTTATCTTTCTAATCTTAGGGGTTGTTTGGTTTGTGACTAAGATTGCCAAAGGTTGCCACACCTAAGGTTAGGCAAGTTTGACCAACTTAGATGAGTGTTTGGTTCAATCCACACCTCAGGCAAGCCACACTAGGGCCCCACATGATATACACAAAAAAAGTGTGGCAAGATTCCCTTAGGCATGAAAACTTGTGGCTCTCATTTTGAAGAACTAACCTTAGGCAAGTTTGGCAACATTGTATGGTAAAGTGTGGCATTGCTAGGCCTAAAACCAAACTGCCCTTATTCTATTGAGACACACCAATGTCACCTCGGGCAGCCCCAAAAATTATGCCACGACAACAACACATGATTTCTGTCATTCTAATCTTCGTCATATGCGTCATCCCAATGTCACATCGGGTGTCTCCAAGGATTATACTAGATATGCATCATGTAATCTCATTAACTCCCAAAGCTTAAGAATATAAAATGAACATATCATGAGTGGTACTGTTGGGGAACATAGCGGAAATTCAAAATTTTCTACGCATCACCAAGATCAATCTATGGAGAGACTAGCAACAAGAGAGAGAGAGGGATTGCATCTTCATACCCTTGAAGATCTCTAAGCGGAAGCGTTGCAAGAACGCGGTCGGTGGAGTCGTACACGAAGCGATTCAGATCGCGGCCAAATCCGTTCTAAGCACCAAAGAATGGTGCCTCTGTGTTCAACACACGTACAGCTCGGGGACGTCTCCTCCTTCTTGATCCAGCAAGGGGAGAGGAGAAGTTGAGGGAAAACTCTGACAGCACGACGGCATGGTGGTGATGGAGCTCGTGGTTCTCTGGCAGGGCTTCGCCAAGCACTACAGAAGAGGATGAGGTGTTGGAGGAGGGAGAGGGCTGCGCCAGGGTTAGGGTGCGGCTGCCCTCTCTCTCCCTCACTATATATAGGGGGAAGGAAGGAGGGGGAGGCGCCCTAGGGTTCCCTAGGGGAGGGGCGGCGGCCACAGGGGAAACCCTAGATGGGTTTGGGCGCCCCCACCCCCTAGGAAACTTGCCCCCCAAGCCGGGAGGGGCGGCTGCCCTAGGGGTGGCGCCCCCACCTCTCCTAGTTACGTGAGATGGGGTGGGAGGGGCGCTCAGCCCCTTAGTGGGCTGATGTGCCCTCTCCCCTTGGCCCATAAGGCCCCCCAACGCTTGCTGGGGCCTCCGAAACCCCTTTCGGACACGCTGGTCATCACCTGGTACCCCTGGAACAATTCCAGACTCCAGTACCCTTTGTCCAATATACCGATCTTCACCTCCGGACCATTCCGGAGCTCCTCGTCATGTCCGGGATCTCATCTGGGACTCCGAACAACCTTCGGTAACCACATACTATTTCCCATAACAACTCTAGCGTCACCGAACCTTAAGTGTGTAGACCCTACGGGTTCGGGAACCATGCAGACATGACCGAGACGTTCTCTGGTCAATAACCAACAGCGGGATCTGGATACCCATGTTGGCTCCCACATGTTCCACGACGATCTCATCGGATGAACCACGATGTCAAGGATTCAAGCAATCCCGCATGCAATTCCCTTTGTCAATCGGTATGTTACTTGCCCGAGATTCGATCGTCGGTATCCCAATACCTCGTTCAATCTCGTTACCGGCAAGTCACTTTACTCGTTCCGTAATGCATGATCCCGTGACTAACTACTTAGTCACATTGAGCTCATTATGATGATGCATTACCGAGTGGCCCCAGAGATACCTCTCCGTCTCACGGAGTGACAAATCCCAGTCTCGATTCGTGCCAACCCAACAGACACTTTCGGAGATACCCGTAGTGCACCTTTATAGCCACCCAGTTATGTTGTGACGTTTGGCACACCCAAAGCATTCCTACGATATCCGGGAGTTGCACAATCTCATGGTCTAAGGAAATGATACTTGACATTAGAAAAGCTTTTAGCAAACGAACTACACGATCTTGTGCTATGCTTAGGATTGGGTCTTGTCCATCACATCATTCTCATAATGATGTGATCCCGTTATCAATGACATCCAATGTCCATGGTCAGGAAACCATGACCATCTGTTGATCAACGAGCTAGTCAACTAGAGGCTCACTGGGGACATGTTGTGGTCTATGTATTCACACATGTATTGCGGTTTCCGGTCAATACAATTATAGCATGAATAATAGACAATTATCATGAACAAGGAAATACAATAATAACCATTTTATTATTGCCTCTAGGGCATATTTCCAATAGTCTCCCACTTGCACTAGAGTCAATAATCTAGTTCACATCACTATGTGATTGTAATGAATCGACACCCATGGGGTTTGATCATATCTCGCTTGTGAGAGAGGTTATTAGTCAACGGATCTGAACCTTTCATATCCGTGTGTGCTTTGCAAATCTCTATGTCATCTCCTAGATGCAGCTACCACACTCTATTTGGAGCTATTCCAAATAACTGTTCTACTATACGAATCCGGTTTACTACTCAAAATAATCCGGATTAGTGTCAAAGTTTGCATCGGCGTAACCCTTTACGACAAACTCTTTTACCACCTCCATAATCGAGAAAATTCCTTAGTCCACTAGTTACTAAGGATAAGTTTGACCGCTCTCCTGTGATCTATTCTTGGATCACTCTTGTACCCCTTGACTGACTCATGGCAAGGCACACTTCAGGTGCGGTACACAACATAGCATACTATAGAGCCTACGTCTGAAGCATAGGGGACGACCTTCGTCCTTTCTCTCTCTTCTGCCGTGGTCATGTCTCGAGTCTTACTCAATATTCACACCTTATAACACAAGCAAGAACTCCTTCTTTGCCGATCTATTTTGAACTCCTTCAAAATCTTGTCACGGTATGTATTTATTTGAAAGTACTATTAAGCGTTTTTGATCTATCCTTATAGATCTTGATGCTCAATGTTCAAGTAGCTTAATCCAGGTTTTCCATTGAAAAACACTTTTCAAATAACCCTATATGTTGTCCAGAAATTCTACATCATTTCTGATCGACAATATGTTAATAACTTATACTCATCAGAAATTCTATAGTGCTCCCACTCACTTCTTTGGAAATACAAATTTCTCATAAACTTTGTATAAACCCAAAATCTTTGATTATCTCATCAAAGTGTATATTCCAACTCCGAGATGCTTACTCCAGTCCTTAGAAGGATTGATGGAGCTTTGCATACTTGTTAGCATCTTTTAGGATTGACAAAACATTTTGGTTGTATCACATACAACCTTTCCTCAAGAATATCATCGAGGAAACAATGTTTTGACATCCTATCTGCAAGATTTCATAAATCATGCAGTAACTGCTAATATAATTCCAACAGACTCTTTAGCATCGCTACGAGTGAGAAAGTCTCATTGCAGTCAACTCCTTGAACTTGTCGGAAAACATCTTAACGACAAGTCGAGCGTTCTTAATGGTGACACTTACCATCATTGTTCGTCTTCCTTTTAAAATCCATCTGTACTCAACAGCCTTACGACCATCGAGTACTTCTGCCAAAGTCTACACTTTGTTTACATACATGGATCCTCTCTCAGATTTTATGGCCTTGAGCCATTCATCGGAATCCGGGCCCACCATCGCTTCTCCATAGCTCATAGGTTCATTGTTGTCTAGCAACATGACCTCCAAGACAGGATTACCGTACCACTCTGAAGCAGTACGCGTCCTTGTCGACCTACGAGGTTCGGTAGTGACTTGATCCGAAGTTTCATGATCACTATCATCAGCTTCCACTTCAATTGGTGTAGGTGCCACAGGAACAATTTCCTGTGCCCTGCTACACACTAGTTGAAGTGATGGTTCAACAACCTCATCAAGTCTCCACCATCCTCCCACTCAATTCTTTCAAGAGAAACCTTTCCTCGAGAAAGGACCCGTTTCTAGAAACAATCACTTTTGCTTCCGGATCTGAAACAGGAGGTATACCCAACTGTTTTGGGTGTCCTATGAAGATGTATTTATCCTCTTTGGGTTCGAGCTTATCAGGATGAAACTTTTTCACATAAGTGTCGCAGCCCCAAACTTTCAAGAAACGACAGCTTAGGTTTCTCTAAACCATAGTTCATACGGTGTCATCTCAACGGAATTACGTGGTGCCCTATTTAAAGTGAATGCGGTTGTCTATAATGCCTAACCCATGAACGATAGTGGTAATTCGATAAGAGACATCATGGTATGCCCCATATCCAATAGGGTGCATCTATGATGTTCGGACACACCATCACACTATGGTGTTCCAGGCGGTGTTAGTTGTGAAACAATTTCCACAATATCTTAATGGTGTACCAAACTCGCAACTCAGATATTCATCTCTATGATCATATCATAGACATTTTATCCTCTTGTCACGAAGATCTTCAACTTCACTCTGAAATTACTTGAACCTTTCAATAATTCAGACTTGTGTTTTATCAAGTAAATATACTCAGCATCTACTCAAATCATCTATAAAGTAAGAACATAACGATATCCACTGCGTGCCTCAGCACTCATTAGACTGCACACATCAAATGTATTACTTCCAACAAGTTGCTTTCTTGTTCCATCTTACTGAAAAATGAGGCTTTTCAGTCATCTTTCCCATGTGGTATGATTTGCATGTCTCAAGTGATTCAAAATCAAGTGAGTCCAAATGATCCATCTGCATGGAGTTTTTTTTCATGCGTACATACCAATAGACATGGTTCGCATGTCTCAAACTTTTCAAAAAACGAGTGAGTCCAAAGATCCATCAACATGGAGCTTCTTCATGCGTTTTATACCAATATGACTCAAATGGTAGTGCCACAAGTATGTGGTATTATCATTACTATCTTATATCTTTTGGCATGAACATGTGTATCACTACGATCGAGATTCAATAAACCATTCATTTTAGGTGCAAGACCATTGAAGGTATTATTCAAATAAACAGAGTAATCATTATTCTCCTTAAATGAATAACTGTATTGCGATAGACATAATCCAATCATGTCTATGCTCAACGCAAACACCAAATAACAATTGTTTAGGTTTAACACCAATCTCGATGGTAGAGGGAGTATGCGATGCTTGATCACATCAAGCTTGGAAACACTTCCAACACATATTGTCATCTCACCTTTAGCTAGTCTCTGTTTATTTTGTAGCCTTTTATTTCGAGTTACTAACACTTAGCAACTGAACCAGTATCTATTACCATGGTGCTACTAGGAGTACTAGTAAAGTACACATCAATATAATGTATATCCAATATACTTCTGTCGACCTTGCCAGCCTTCTCATCTACCAAGTATCTAGGGTAGTTTTGCTTTAGTGACCATTCCCCTTATTATAGAAGCACTTAGTCTCGGGTTTGGGTTCAACCTTGGGTTTCTTCACTAGAGCGGCAACTGATTTGCCATTTCATGAAGTATCCCTTCTTTCCCTTGCCCTTCTTGAAACTAGTGGTTTCACTAACCATCAACAATTGGTGCTCCTTCTTGATTTCTACTTTCGCGGTGTCAAACATCGCGAATATTTCAAGGGTCATCATATCTATCCCTGATATGTTATAGTTCATCACGAAGCTCTAGTAGCTTGGTGGCAATGACTTTGGAGAAACATCACTATCTCATCTGGAAGATTAACTCCCACTCGATTCAAGTGATTGTTGTACCCAGACAATCTGAGTACAAGCTCAACAATTGAGCTTTTCTCCCTTAGTTTGTAGGCTAAGAAACTCGTCGGAGGTCTCATACCTCTTAACGTGGGCACGAGCCTGAAATCCCAATTTTAGCCCTTGGAACATCTCATATGTTCCGCGACATTTCAAAAACGTCTTCGGCACCACAATTCTAAACCGTTTAACATTACTGAACTATCATGTAGTCATCAAAATGTGTATGTCAGATGTTCGCAACATCCACAGATGGCGTTCGAGGTTCAACACACCGAGCGGTGCATTAAGGACATAAGCCTTCTGCGCAGCAATGAGGACAATCCTCAGTTTATGGACCCAGTCCACATAATTGCTACTATCAACTTTCAACTATATTTTCTCAAGGAACATATCTAAACAGTAGAACTAAAGCGTGAACTTACGACATAATTTGTAAAGACCTTTTTGACTATGTTCATGATAATTAAGTTCATCTAATCACATTATTTGATGAACTCCCACTCAGATAGACATCCCTCTAGTCATCTAAGTGATACATGATCCGAGGCAACTAGGCCGTGTCCGATCATCACGTGAGACGGACTAGTCATCATCGGTGAACATCTTCATGTTGATCGTATCTACTATACGACTCATGTTCGACCTTTCGGTCTCTTGTGTTCCGAGGCCATGTCTGTACATGCTAGGCTCGTCAATTCAACCTAAGTGTTTCGCGTGTGTAAATCTGGCTTACACCCGTTGTATGTGAACGTTAGAATCTATCACACCCGATCATCACGTGGTGCTTCGAAGCAACGATCTTTCGCAACGATGCACAGTTAGGGGGAACACTTTCTTGAAATTATTATGAGGGATCATCTTATTTACTACCGTTGTTCTAAGCAAATAAGATGCATAAACATGATAAACATCACATGCAATCAAATAGTGACATGATATGGCCAATATCATTGTGCTCCTTTTGATCTCCATCTTCGGGGCTCCATGATCATCATCGTCACCGGCATGACACCATGATCTCCATCATCATGATCTCCATCATCGTGTCTCCATGAAGTTGTCTCACCAACTATTACTTCTACTACTATGGCTAACGGTTTAGCAATGAAGTAAAGTAATTACATGGCGTTATTCAGTGACACGCAGGTCATACAATAAATAAAGACAACTCCTATGGCTCTTGCCGGTTGTCATACTCATCGACATGCAAGTCGTGATTCCTATTACAAGAATATGATCAATCTCATACATCACATATATTTCATTCATCACATCCTTTTTGGCCATATCACATCACGCGGCATATGCTGCAAAAACAAGTTAGACGTCCTCTAATTTGTTGTTGCAAGTTTTTACGTGGCTGCTATAGGTTTCTAGCAAGAACGTTTCTTACCTACGCCAAAACCACAATGTGATATGCCAATTGCTATTTACCCTTCATAAGGACCCTTTTCATCGAATCCGATCCGACTAAAGTGGGAGAGACTGACACCCGCTAGCCACCTTATGCAACAAGTGCATGTCAGTCGGTGGAACCTGTCTCATGTAAGTGTACGTGTAAGGTCGGTCCGGGCCGCTTCATCCCACAATACCATCGAAACAAGATAGGACTAGTAACGGTAAGCATATTGAACAAAATCAACGCCCACAACAACTTGTGTTCTACTCGTGCATAGAATCTACGCAATAGACCTAGCTCATGATGCCACTGTTGGGGAACGTAGCAGAAATTCAAAATTTTCTATGCATCACCAAGATCAATCTATGGAGAGACTAGCAACAAGAGAGAGAGAGAGAGAGAGAGGGATTGCATCTTCATACCCTTGAAGATCTCTAAGCGGAAGCGTTGCAAGAACGCGGTCGGTGGAGTCGTACACGAAGCAATTCAGATCGCGGCCGAATCCGATCTAAGCACTAAAGAACGGTGCCTCCGCGTTCAACACACGTACAGCCCGGGGATGTCTCCTCCTTCTTGATCCAGCAAGGGGAGAGGAGAAGTTGAGGGAAAACTCCGACAGCACAACTGCATGGTGGTGATGGAGCTCGTGGTTCTCCGGCAGGGCTTCGCCAAGCACTACGGAGGAGGAGGAGGTGTTGGAGGAGGGAGAGGGCTGCGCCAGGGGAAGGGTGCGGCTGCCCTCTCTCTCCCTCACTATATAGGGGGAAGGGAGGAGGGGGAGGCGCCCTAGGGTTCCCTAGGGGAGGGGCGGCGGCCACAGGGGAAACCCTAGATGGGTTTGGGCGCCCCCACCCCCTAGGAAACTTGCCCCCCAAGCCGGGACGGGCGGCTGCCCTAGGGGTGGCGCCCCCACCTCTCCCAGTTACGTGAGATGGGGTGGGAGGGGCGCTCAGCCCCTTAGTGGGCTGATGTGCCCTCTCCCCTTGGCCCATAAGGCCCCCCAACGCTTGTCGGGGCCTCTGAAACCCCTTTCGGACACGCTGGTCATCACCTGGTACCCCCGGAACAATTCCGGACTCCAATACCCTTCGTCCAATATACCGATCTTCACCTCCGGACCATTCCGGAGCTCCTCGTCATGTCCGGGATCTCATCTGGGACTCCGAACAACCTTCGGTAACCACATACTATTTCCCATAACAACTCTAGCGTCACCGAACCTTAAGTGTGTAGACCCTACGGGTTCGGGAACCATGCAGACATGACCAAGACGTTCTCCGGTCAATAACCAACAGCGGGATCTGGATACCCATGTTGGCTCCCACACGTTCCATGATGATCTCATCGGATGAACCACGATGTCAAGGATTCAAGCAATCCCGCATGCAATTCCCTTTGTCAATCGGTATGTTACTTGCCCAAGATTCGATCATCGGTATCCCAATACCTCGTTCAATCTCGTTACCGGCAAGTCACTTTACTCATTCCGTAATGCATGATCCCGTGACTAACTACTTAGTCACATTGAGCTCATTATGATGCATTACCGAGTGGGCCCAGAGATACCTCTCCGTCTCACGGAGTGACAAATCCCAGTCTCGATTCGTGCCAACCCAACAGACACTTTCGGAGATACCCATAGTGCACCTTTATAGCCACCCAGTTATGTTGTGACGTTTGGCACACCCAAAGCATTCCTACGATATCCGGGAGTTGCACAATCTCATGGTCTAAGGAAATGATACTTGACATTAGAAACGCTTTTAGCAAACGAACTACACGATCTTGTGCTATGCTTAGGATTGGGTCTTGTCCATCACATCATTCTCCTAATGATGTGATCCCATTATCAATGACATCCAATGTCCATGGTCAGGAAACCATGACCATCTGTTGATCAATGAGCTAGTCAACTAGAGGCTCACTAGGGACATGTTGTGGTCTATGTATTCACACATGTATTGCAGTTTCCGGTCAATACAATTATAGCATGAATAATAGACAATTATCATGAACAAGGAAATACAATAATAACCATTTTATTATTGCCTCTAGGGCATATTTCCAACAGGTACATCATACAATTCAACTAAAATCAATGCCCAAGATCATAATCATGGTGGAAATTCATAAGATCAAGAAAGAGAGGTACATGACACATAGCTACTACCAAAAAACCTCAACCTTGAAGGTGGAATACTCCCGCATCACCATGGGAGCAGCAAGGATTGATGTAGAGATTGAAGATGAAGGTTCTCTACTCCCGGCAGAGTGGCCGATTAGGGCTAAAAATGAAGATCACCTTGAAAGAGGGAGTGGTGGCAGTGTGAAAAATCCTTCAAAAATTAGGGGTGACTTTAGAGGTATATATAAGCCATCAGGCACCAGAGGGCGATGAGAGGTGCCCAGGGGCCACAGAGCCCATCCTCTAGGCACCCTAGGGCCGAGGATGCCTCCACAGGGCGCCTATGGTCCCTGGGCCTCTACTGGTCTTGGGCCTTGGTCCCCTGGTCTTCTTTCAGCATTAAAATTGCCTCCAAATTTCTTGTAATTGTTTCGTGGACTTTTGGTATGGTGATTTCCTGGAATTCCAAAAATAACCAGAAAACAAGAACTGTGTTGGGTACTGAATTAATAGGTTAGTCCCTCAAAAAGCTTTAAAATGTTCCATGATTAAATGATAATATGCATGAAACATACAAAATTTATAGATACACTGGGGACGTATCAGTTACCATGATCTCTTTCTAGTGTTAATTGCTTCTTAGTAGTTGATGCTTTATGTTTTATTAGGGGAAGATTTGTACTGTCAGATTGTCATCCATATTCATCTCCCAATACACCTGTTCATTGTGATGTCTTGTGAGTAGTTCCATCACATTCTTGATTAGATGGGATAAAGCCCGTTGTTAAGAGGCATATGAATCTACAATTTATACGTCTCCAACGTATCTATAATTTATGAAGTATTTATGCCATGTTTACAACAATTTTATTTTGTTTTGGTATGATTTGAATGGAACTAACCCGGACTGGTGCTGTTTTCAGCAGAACTACCGCAGTGTTGTTTTTTGTGCAGAAATAAAAGTTCTCAAAATTGGACGAAACTTTTTGGAGATTTTGTATGGAACAAATGAAGAATAATGGAGCAAAGAACCACTGGAGGGGGGGGGCTTGCTTCCCACTATGCACCAGGGCGCGCCACCCCCCTGTGGCGCGCCCTGGTGGGTAGTGGGCCCCTCGTGGGCCATCTCAGCATGCGATCGACGCCAAAAAATCCTATAAATATAGAAACCCCCAGAAATAACCCTAGATCAAAATTTCTACCGACGCAAGCCTCTGTAGACACGAAAAAACTATCTGGACCCTGTTCCGACACCCTGTCGGAGGGGGAAATCATAACTGGAGGCCATCTTCATCATCCCGGCGGCCACCATGATAAGGATGGAGTAGTCCACCCTCGGGGCTGAGGGTTTGTACTAGTAGCTGATACATCTCCAACGTATCTATAATCTTTTATTGTTCCATGCTATTATATTATCTGTTTTGGATGTTTTCTATGCATTAATATGCTATTTTATATTAATTTTGGGTCTAACCTATTAACCAAGAGCCCAGTGCCAGTTCCAGTTTTCCCCTTGTTTTTGAGTTTCGCGGGAAAGGAATACCAAACAGAGTCCAAACGGAATAAAACTTTCACGATGATTTTTCTTGGACCAGAAGACAACCAGGAGACTTGGAGATGAAATCGGAGGAGCCACGAGGCGGCCAGAAGGACGGAGGGCGCGCCCCCACCCTTGTGGGGCCCTTGTGCACCTCCCGACCTAATTATTTCGCCTATATATTCCCATATATCCCATACCACCAAAGGCATCCACGGAAACACTTATCCACCGCTGCAACCTTCTGCACCTATGAGTCCCATCTAGGGACCTTTTCCGAAAGCCTTCCGGAGGGGGATTCGATCACGGAGGGCTTCTACATCAACTCTATTGTTCTTCCGGTGAAGCGTGAGTAGTTTACCACAGACCTAGGGGTCCAACTAGATGGCTTCTTCTCTCTCTTTGATTCTCAATACCATGGTCTCCTCGATGTTCTTGTAGATCTATTCGATGTAATACTTTTTTGCGGTGTGTTTGCCGAGATCCGATGAATTGTGGATTTATATCAGCTTATCTATGAATATTATTTGAATTCTTATATGCATGATTTGATATCTTTGTAATTCTCTTCGAACTATCGGTTTGGTTTGGCCAACTAGATTGGTTTTTCTTGCAATGGGAGAAGTGCTTAGCTTTGGGTTCAATCTTGCGGTGTCCTTTGGCAGCAAGGCACGTATTGTATTATTGCCATTGAGGATAAAAAGATGGGTTTTTCATCATATTGCTTGAGTTAATTACTCTACATCATGTCATCTTAATTAATGCATTACTCTATTCTTTATGAACTTAATACTCTAGATGCATGCTGAATAGCGGTCGATGTTTGGAGTAATAGTAGTAGATGCAGAATTGTTTCGATCTACTTGACACGGACATGATGCCTATATTCATGATCATTGCCTTAGATATCATCATAACTTTGCGCTTTTCTATCAATTGCTCGGCAGTAATTTGTTCACCCACCGTATTATTTTCTATCTTGAGAGAAGCCTCTAGTGAAACCTATGGCCCTCAGGTCTATTTTCCATCATATAAGTTCCTGATCTACTATCTTGAGAGAAGCCTCTAGTGAAACCTATGGCCCTCGTCTTGGTCTATCGGTAACTTTAGTTGAGGCTATATTTTTATTCACCACATGATATGTGTTTTGCTTGGAGCGTATTGTATGATATGAGTCTTTACTTTTTAATTTGCCACAATCATCCTTGTTGTATACACCTTTTGAGAGGGACACGCATGAATCATGATTTATTAAAATACTCTATGTGCTTCACTTATATCTTTTGAACTAGGCAATTTCTGCTCTAGTGCTTCACTTATATCTTTTTAGAGCACGACAGTGGTTTTATTTAATAGAAATTAATGAACTCTCATGCTTCACTTATATTATTTTGGGAGTCTTTAAACAGCATGGTAATTTGTTTTGGTTATAAAATTTAGTCCTACTATGATAGGCATCCAAGAGGGGTAACAAAAACTTTCATATAAAGTGCATTGAATACTATGAGAAGTTTGATTCCTTATGATTGTTTCGAGATATAAAGATGGTGATATTAGAGTCATGCTAGTAAGTAATTGTGAATTAGAGAAATACTTGTGTTAAAGTTTTTTATTCCCGTAGCATGCACATATGGTGAACCGTTATGTGATGAAGTCGGAGCATGATTTATTTATTGAATTGTCTTCCTTAAGAGTGACGGTCGGGGACGAGCGATGGTCTTTTCCTACCAATCTATCCCCCTAGGAGCATGTGTGCAGTACTTCGTTTCGGTAACTAATAGAATTTTGCAATAAGTATGTGAGTTCTTTATGACTAATGTTGAGTCCATGGATTATACGTACTCTCACCCTTCCACCATTGCTAGCTTGTCACGCTCAATATGCGATACTATCCTAAAGAGACTCGAAGGTCCCACCAAGGATAGAACCGCATATTGAAACGCTTTTGCAAGGTGGATATCGTTACATCAATATTACATAATAGATGGGGAAACATACAAGAGGCATTCAATGCCACATGAATACAACATCATCTTACATAAGAGCACCATCCGACTACGGATGAAACACAAACAGAAACTCAACTGACATCCACCCTTCTAGCCCAGGCCGCCGACCTAGAACCTATCCCCTGATCAAAGAAGAAGCAGAAGAAGAACTCCAAGACAAGCAAACATCGCTCTCGCGTCATGATCATCGCAAAACTTGTACCTGCAACTGTTGTTGTAGTAATCTGTGAGCCACGAGGACTCAGCAATCCCATTAACATGGGTATCAAGACTAGCAAAGCTTAAAGGGAAAGGAAGGGGTAAAGTGGTGAGGTTGCAGCAGCGACTAAGCATGATATGGTGGCTAACATACGCAAATAAGAGCGAGAAGAGAGCCAGCGGAATGGTCGTGAAACTAGCAATGATCAAGAAGTGATCTTGAACTCCTACTTACGGCAATCATAACCCAAAAACCGTGTTCACTTCCCGTACTTCGCCGAGAAGAGACCATCACAGCTACACACGCGGTTGATGCGTTTTAATTCGGATCTAGTGTCAAGTTATCTACAACCGGACATTAACAAATTCCCATCTGCCCATAACTGCGGGCACGGCTTTCAAAAGTTTAAACCCTGCAGGGGTGTCCCAACTTATCCCATGATAAGCTCTCGCGATCAACGAAGGATATATCTTCTCCCAGGAAGACCCGGTCAGACTCGGAATCCTGGTTTACAAGACATTTCTACAATGGTAAAACAAGACCAGCAAGACCGCCCGATGCGCCGACAATCCCGATAGGAGCTGCACATATCTCGTTCTCAGGGCAACACCGGATGAACACTACGTACAACTAAAACCAGACCTCGAGTTTCCCCGAGGTGGCGCTGCAAGTGGCTCTGGTTCGGACCAACACTTAGACAAGCACTGGCCCGAGGGGGGGGCTATAATAAAGATGACCCTTGGGTTAATTACTCCCAAGGGAAATGTAGATGGTGGTGAGGCAAATGGTAAAACCAATGTTGGGCCTTGCTGGAGGAGTTTTATTCAAAGCAAACTATCAAGGGGGTCCCATAAATCACCCGACCGCGTAAGGAACGTAAAATCCGGGAACATAACACCGGTATGACAGAAACTAGGGCGGCAAGAGTGGAACAAAACACCAGGCATAAGGCCGAGCCTTCCACCCTTTACTAAATATATAGATGCATTAATTAAATAAGAGATATTGTGATATCCCAACATAATCCTGTTCACCATGGAGCGATCTTCAACTTCACCTGCAACTAGCAACGCTATAAGAGGGGCCGAGCAAAGTGGTAATATAGCCAAGCAACGGTTTGCTAGGAGGGGTGTCAAAGGTTAGAGGTTCATGGCAATTTGGGAGGCTTGAGGAGCAAAAGATAGGTAACGCAGCATAGCGATAGAACGAAGCAACTAGCATAGCAATGTTAGTAGTGAGATCCAGGGTAGCGGTCATCTTGCCTGAAATCCCGCAAGGAAGAAGAACGAGTCCATGGAGAAGACGAACGGGAGCAGTCGAACGAATCCTCACAACTCCGGAATGAAACCGAAGCTAACGAGAGAAGCAAACCGGAAAGGAGGAAACAACATGGTAAACACACAAGCATAAACATGGCATGAAGCACAATCAAGTATGATGCATGTCCGGTTTAATGAGGCATGGCATGGCAAACTGCAACACACAATACTACAAATTAAGTGGAGCTCAATATGCAACGAGTTGCATATTGACAAAACACCACATGGACATATTTAGTTTAATCTCGTTTAAGTACACAACAATATTAAATGTTATTAAACATGGCAAGGGGTGAAGCATATGGAAACTACCTAACTAGGCAAGTTTTAATGAGGCCGGAAACAACAAACAACAATTCCGGAAAATCCTCATATGCATATTATGAATTTGGTACTGTTCTGCCCTAAAACATATTTCGTTGTTGTTAAACAGGAAAAGAAAGTGGACCATGTTAAACTAGGAATTTTCCACCCCATTTACATATAAAGTTTATTAAAATTGGAGCTACGGTTATTTAGTTACGAAATAAATCATTTTAACATGGCATTTGAGCAAATTTTTAAACAAACAGCATGTTGAACATTTTAAACATGGATGGAAGTGGCAAATCATTAATCTACACAAAATTCTAAGCATTTTACATGTTTGAATCATTTTAATCCGATGCATGATTAATGAGTTATTAATGCATGAACTTGGAGGGGTTTTTCTACAAATCTGTAAATCACTGGAATAATAGACAAATTCGTTGGACAGGAAAAAAACAATATTGGGCCGAATCTGGCAGGGCCAATAGTGCATAGGGGGCGGGGTCTGCTCACCAGGCCTCATGGGCCGGCTCGGTGGGGAGGAGGCCAGGCAGACCGGTTGCTGGGCTGGCTCGGCAGCGGAGCTGGGCACGACCCACGCGCTGGAGCTGGTCAACGCGCGAGGGGAACAGGGGCGAGTGAGCTGCTTCCTTTTTGAAGAACAGAAAAACTGCAGCCGGCGATCCAGAAGACGGCGGCAGGGATCCTGGCGACGGGGTCGGCGGGAACCGGCCAGGACGGGCGGAACGGAGCGCGGGGAGGCGGAGCTTGGCGCGTCCATGGCGACAAGGAGGGGCGCGGCTGGAACGGGCGAGGCGCGGGGTCAACGCGGAGTTGTCCCGTTCGATGCAGGTGGCACTACGATGCAGAGGATTTGGCGCGGCGACGCAGAAACTTGATGGCCGGAGGCGAGCGGCGCTGGCGAGGCGGCGGTGGCTCCGGGAACTTGACGGGGCGGTGGAGCCGCAGGTGAGGTCTGAGACAAGGCAGCAAGGAGATGAGGAGGCCGGTGCCTCACGGGCTGCGCGGGGATGAGCCGCTGCCGCTCGGGGAGGCCCAAAACAGAGGAGGCTCGAAGCGGGGCGCTCGCGAGCAAGGGGCACGGAGCTCCGGTGCAAAATCCATGATGGCCGGCGCGTCCTGTGCTCCTTGAGAGAGAAACGACAGGAGAGAAGCAAGGTTACAGGAGAGACGGGGGAAGGAGGGAGCAGAAGGAGAAGGAGACGCGAGGGGCTGGCCTGGTCGTGGATCGCCGGTGGAGCATCTTGCTGGGGAAGACGGCATACGAACTGGAGGGGCAGCGTGGGGCTTGAGCACCGGCTGGTTGTGGTTGGCCCGATCTGGAAAACGAGGAGGAAGGAGGCGGCTTCGGTTGGTGGTTTGGATTGAGAGGGGGCTGCTGCTCTGGTTGGTGAGGAGGGGATCTGGGAGGATGGTGGTTGGCTGTGGGTGATCCCGATGAAGAGAGTGGCGGCGGGGGATGAGGGGATTTGGTGGATGGGACAAGCCCCTAGGATCTAGGGTTAGACTAATATTTATATAGCAAGGGGATTTGGGCAGAGTTAATTTGTATCCTCCGATCAAAATCGAGCGGTTGAGAAATAAATAGGTAGGGGATTAGGATAGGGGTTAATCTGTTCCTCCGTTCGAAATCGGACGGTCCAGAATAGAATAGGCAGGGAGTCCAAATAATAAAACGGAGATGTTTTAGGGATGTTGGGGGATGATCTGGACCCATTGGTAACGACTACCCGGGTCGGGTCCAGGGGAGTTTCTGACGCGCGCGAGGGGGCTGCGAGCTGGCAAGAGGGGTTAGGTGGCCACAGTCAAGAGGGACGTGAAAACCAGATTGGTCTCGGAACGATCAACGAATGCAACGGAGAGAAGCAAGGAACGACAACTACGAGCGGATGCAAGTTTTATGAAAACATGCAGATGCAATGCACATGATGCTATGAGATGATATGCATGACATGAACAAAATGCAAAACAAAAGACAAAAACCCAACCACGAAGGAAAAATCATATCACATCTCCGGAAAAGGCAGGAGTTGGAGTTACGAATGCGTAAAGTTGTATCCGGGGCGTTACATAGCCTCTCTAGTGTCGTGCAACTTTCGCTGGTACCATATACCTTCCTCAAAACAGCCACCATACCTACCTATTAAGGCTTTTACATAGCCATTCCAATATATATTGCCATGCAACTTTCCACCATTCCGTTTATTATGACACACTTCATCACTGTCATATTGTTTTGCATGATCATGTAGTTGACATCGTATTTGTGGAAAAGCCACCGTTCATAATTCTTTCATACATGTCACTCTTGATTCATTGCACATCCAGGTACACCGTCGGAGGCATTCATATAGAGTCATATTTTGTTTTAAGTATCGAGTTGTAATTCTTGAGTTGTAAGTAAATAAAAGTGTGATTATCTTCATTATTAGAGCATTATCCCATGTGAGGAATGGATGATGGAGACTATGATTCCCCCACAAGTCGGGATGAGACTCCGGACGAAAAAAAGAGGCCAAAAAAATGAGAGAAGGCCCAAATAAAAAAATGAGAGAAAAGAGAGAAGGGGCAATGTTACTATCCTTTTACCACACTTGTGCTTCAAAGTAGCACCATGATCTTCATGATAGAGAGTCTCCTATATTGTCACTTTCATATACTAGTGGGAATTTTTTTAGTATAGAACTTGGCTTGTATATTCCAATGATGGGCTTCCTCAAATTTCCCTAGGTCTTCGTGAGCAAGCGAGTTGGATGCACACCCACTTAGTTTCTTTTTGAGCTTTCATAAACTTATAGCTCTAGTGCATCTGTTGCATGGCAATCCCTACTCACTCACATTGATATATATTGATGGGCATCTCCATAGCCCGTTGATACACCTAGTTGATGTGAGACTATCTCCTTCTTTTTGTCTTCTCCACAACCACCTTCTATTCCACCTATAGTGCTATGTCCATGGCTCACGCTCATGTATTGCGTGAAAGTTGAGAAACTTTGAGAACATCAAAAGTATGAAACAATTGCTTGGCTTGTCATCGGGGTTGTGCATGATTTGAATATTTTGTGTGATGAAGATGGAGCATAGCTAGACTATATGATTTTGTAGGGATAAGCTTTCTTTGGCCATGTTATTTTGAGAAGACATAATTGCCTTGTTCGCATGCTTGAAGTATTATTGTTTCTATGTCAACAATACACTTTTGTTTTGAATCTTACGGATCTGAACATTCATGCCACAATAAAGAAATCACATGGATAAATATGCCAGGTAGCATCACACATCAAAAATTCTTTTTTTATCATTTACCTACTCGAGGACGAGCAGGAATTAAGCTTGGGGATGCTTGATACGTCTCCAAGGTATATATAATTTTTTATTGTTCCATGCTATTATATTATCTATTTTGGATGTTTTATATGCATTAATATGCTATTTTATGTTATTTTTGGGACTAATCTATTAACCTAAAGCCCAGTGCCAGTTCCTATTTTTTCCCTGTTTTTGAGTTTCGCAGAAAAGGAATACCAAACAGAGTCCAAACGGAATAAAACCTTCGCGATGATTTTTCTTGGACCAGAAGACAACCAAGAGACTTGGAGATGAAGTCGGAGGAGCCACGAGGCGGCCACAAGGACGAAGGGCGCGCCCAGGGGTGTAGGGCGCCCCCACTCTTGTGGGGCCCTTGTGCACCCCCTGACCTAATTCTTTCGCCTATATATTCCCATATATCCCTAAATCACTAGAGGCATCCACAAAAACACTTTTCCACCACCACAATAGTCTATACCTGTGAGATCCCATCTAGGGACCTTTTTCGGCACCCTGTCGGAGGGGGATTCGATCACAGAGGGCTTCTACATCAACTCTATTGCCCTTCAGATGAAGCGTGAGTAGTTTACCAGAGACCTATGGGTCCATAACTAGTAGCTAGATGGCTTCTTCTCTCTCTCTCTTTGATTCTCAATACCATGTTCTCCTCAATGTTCTTGGAGATCTATTTGATGTAATACTTTTTTGCGGTGTGTTTGCCGAGATCTGATGAATTGTGGATTTATGATCAGCTTATCTATGAATGTTATTTGAATCTTCTCTGAATTCTTATATGCATGATTTGATATCTTTGTAATTCTCTTCGAACTATCGGTTTGGTTTGGCCAACTAGATTGGTTTTTCTTGCAATGGGAGAAGTGCTTAGCTTTGGGTTCAATCTTGTGGTGTCCTTGCCCAATGACAATAGGGGCAGCAAGGCACATATTGTATTATTGCCATCGAGGATAAAAAGATGGGGTTTTCATCATATTGCTTGAGTTAATTCCTCTACATCATGCCATCTTGCTTAATGCATTACTTCGTTCTTTATGAACTTAATACTCTAGATGCATGCTGGATAGCGGTCGATGTGTGGAGTAATAGTAGTAGATGTAGACTCGTTTCGGTCTACTTGACACGGACGTGATGCCTATATTCATAATCATTGCCTTAGATATCGTCATAACTTTGCGCTTTTCTATCAATTGCTTAGTAGTAATTTGTTCACCCACCATATTATTTTCTATCTTGAGAGACGCCTCTAGTGAAACCTATGGCCCCGGGTTTATTTTCCATCATATAAGTTTCTGATCTACTATTTTGCAATCTTTTATTTTCCGATCTATAAACCAAAAATACAAAAAATATTTATTTTATCGTTTATCTATCTCTATCAGATCTCACTTTTGCAAGTAACTATGAAGAGATTGACAACCCCTTTATCGTGTTGGGTGTAAGTTGTTTGATTGTTTGTGCAAGTATTCGGTGACTTGTGTGTTGTCTCCTACTGGATTGATACCTTGGTTCTCAAACTGAGGGAAATACTTATCTCTACTTTGCTGCATCACCCTTTCCTCTTCAAGGGAAAAACCAACGCAAGCTCAAGAAGTAGCAGTAGCTATGTGTTTGATCTCTCTCTCTCTCTCATGTTCTTGATTTGGCACGATCATAGTTGGATCATATGGTGCTTTACCCTCTCTATCTTGTTATGATGAATTGAGTTTTACCTTTGAGATTTCATTATTATCAGATTGAATAGTTTTATGGATTTGAGAGCACTTGATGTATGTCTTGGCACTCAACTTGTGGATTCCCGAGGTGACATTGGGGTAATCTATACATAGGGGTTGATGCATGTTTCCGTCCTTGTTTCTTCCGTAGAAATCTTGGGGCACTCTTTAAAGTTCTTTGTGTTGGATTGAGTATTATGAATCTGAAATTGTTTGATGCATATCGTATAATCAACTCATGGATACTCGTGGTGACATTGGAGTATCTAGGTGACATTAGAGTTGGTTGATGTGTATCATATGGTGTCATTTTAGTATGAACTCTTGGGCTATTTGTGACACTTATAGGAACAACTCTATAGATCGATCCGAAAGGATAACTTTGAGGTGGTTTCATACCCTACAAACAATTACTTCTTATGTTCTCTGGTAGATAAGAACTTTGGAGTGATTCTTCGTCACACGTTGAGGGATTTTTATATGATCCAATTATATTAGCATTTTTGAGAGATTGCACTAGTGAAAGTATGAACCCTAGGCCTCATTTTCAAGCATTGCAATACCGTTTCTGCTCACCTTTGTTACTTGCTATCTTGCTATTTTTTATTGTTCATATTACAAAAATCAATATCTACTATCATTACTACACTTGTATCACCATCTCTTCGCCGAACTAGTGCACCTATACAATTTACCATTGTATTTGGTGTGTTGGGGACACAAGAGACTCTTTGTTATTTGGTTGCAGGGTTGTTTGAGAGAGACCATCTTCATCCTACGCCTCCCATGGATTGATAAATGTTAGGTCATCCAGTCGAGGGAAATTTGCTACTTTCCTACAAAACTCTGCACTTGGAGGCCCAACACGAGTCTACAAGAACAAGTTATGTAGTAGACATCAGCAATAAAGTTTGATGCTTTATTATATATTATGGTGTAATTCTCCAGTGGTGACGTACGAATGTAATTGTATGTCACTTCACCGTTATGAGCTTAGAGTAGAGCATTGTGTTACAATAAGCCTACGAGGGGAGGCCGTAGTGACATAATATAATTTCGTAATTTTATGAGTTATAGCGTGAGGGTTGAACATGAACTCTTATCTTAGAGCTATGGTTAAACTTTGTATTAATTATTCTCATTAGTTGTAGATGCTTGCTAAGGGTATAGTCATAAGTATATGTAGATCAATGATTTTGCAGCACATAACCTTAGGCTCTATCCACATGACTGATACGCCTCAGATGTATCTACGCCCCCGTTCCTTTTCTCTTTGTGTTTAACTTTTTCCTGGTTTTCTCTAATTAGTCTGCGCTCTCCCCATCTTATCCACTAGTTTCCAAGTTTACCCTATCCCCTGCCTCCGCCGCACTAATTGTGTCGGTCGTAGGAAATGCGTGCATGCATGTTGGGATGGGCCATGCAAATCTTGCATGCAGGGGTGCATGTGCCATATTTAAATGTTGGGAGGGAAACGACGAGAGAAAAGCAAATCAAAAGCTGTTATAATTTATAGCTGGGCAATGCAGTTCAAGCACACTATGAGGTAAAATTGCCAAGATTTTTTAGATCTTAGTTGTCCTAGGTTTGCGGGGTTGAAGTTACGCGTAGAGAAAAATAACCAGAGGGAGTTTTTTTATATGTTCATTCATGCTACTTTGGCACCATTATTGCACCACTTTGGCACAATTTATATTGATTTATTGGACTAACCTACTAATTCGGTGCCCAGTACCAGTTTTTTGTATCTGCCTATTTTTGGAATTTACATAAAAATCTTTTCTAGGACCAAAAAAAAATAAAAAGTTCATGAAGATTCAAGTCAGGACAAATCCATGGGCACAATTGATTTTAACTTTTAGTGCTTTGATAATTGTTGTGTAGTGGATCCTAAACTTATGTACAATTCCTACTTGAACAAAATACATTCTTATGGTTATATTCTCCATGCAAGTATCCTACAAATTCAAGAGAATAATAAAAATAAAATCTAACAACAATATTAAACTTTAGTGGTCCCAAATTACTCCTCATGCAATAATTCACAAACTCAACAATAATATTTTTCACTCCAGCCAACCATCCTAAGCAAACTTATCACATAATAATCTACTCTCTAGGGCCATAAAGGTGAAAGGATATGTTATCGGTGTTCACACATCACCACTAGATACATAAAACACAACATAATATCAAACATTTAACTTTACTTAGTTTCATGGTTACTAACAACAAGGTTTCTCCTTAGTCCTTAAGAATGTAACGAATACTCACAAGATATCATACAAATCATGATTACCGGGTCCACCTGGACCTCTAATGTTCTAAAACAAACCTACCGTTGGATTTCCCTTTTAGGTACGTGATCACAAAAGCATGGTTATTTTTTTCCATAGGGTCCACTTTTTAACCAGTATGATCAATATTTTCTCTATCAATCTTAGGATTGTAATTAGCCCCCCCATTATAACCAGATGCACAAACCACAAATAGCTTCCATACAAAAATTGTCCTTAGTTTTAAACACAACTATCAAACATCATTGTTTGGCAAAGAAACCATTAACTTCAAACATGCTAGGCTTAAAGGTGCTCTATGATACCCCTAGCAGTATTAGCAACAGGTGAGTAGGACCATGTAAAAACGAAAGCACCAGCAGGCCATTTTAACATGAATATGGGGTAATATATTTCCTGGTTTCTTGCGGACCAACAAAGTGAGGGCTCATTTGGTCTGCAGGATCTCCAAATAAGAAGAATAGGAAATTTAGAGGATTATGATGCCCCAAAAACTCCAGTCCTTAACAATTTTCCATGAGGTCTCACATAATGACAAGAATCGTAAGGAATCATGTCAACATGGACACAATCCTACAGAATTGAACACCTCTATTCTTGCGAAACAAATGCTACACAGAGAGGATGAAAATCCTCCACAAAAACTAGAGTTGCATAGAATTGTAAGGAATCATGTCAATATGGACAAATCAGACCAACAGGAAAATTAGAGGATTATGATGCATCAACAACTCTAGTCCTTAGTTACTTTTCATGAGGTGTCACCTAATGCTAAGAATCAGAAGGAATCATGTCAATATGGACACATTCACAAGGAATTGAATACCACTATTCTTGTGAAACAAATGCTACACATTCGGGCTCATTTGGCCTGCGGGATTTTCAAATCAAATGAATAGGAAAATTAGGGGATTATTATGCCCCAACAACTATCCTTGGGAGAGGAACCTATAACTTCAGCCAATTTAGATTAAAAGTCTTCTAAAATAGCCCTCTCCCAGTGCTATTATTTTAAAAGATGAATCTACCATAATCTCTTTTCTAGTTCGTGCGGACCAACAAAGTTTGGCAAAGGAACTTATAACTTTAGCCAGTTGAGCTTAAAAGTTTTCCAAAATACCCCATCGCTATTAGTTTAAACATGAATCTACCATAATATCTTTCCATGTTCTTGCTGACCAACAAAGTGTAACTTTAACCAGTTTAGGATAAAAGTCTTATAAATAGACTTTTACATTTGTGCCCTTAAGTCGAACCATTGATGTCTGCTAGAACTACGTCGGTATTTCCCAAAGCGGAAGGGATGATGCAGTATAGCAACGGTAGGTATTTCCCTCAGTGATGAGATCAAGGTTATCGAACCAGTAGGAGAACCTCCTCACACCACGTAAACAGCACCTGCACACAAATAAAAATTACTCGCAACACGACGTGTTAAAGGGGTTGTCAATACATTTTGGGTACGGCGCCTCAAGATAGGCAAATAACGTGTGATAAAAGTGGTAGATAGGGTAAATAGATCGTGGAACAAATAAATTGCAACAAGGTATTTTTGTATTTTTGGTTTAATAGATCTGAAAATAAATGCAAAGGAAAAAAGATCGCAAAGGCAAATGTGATGAAAAGAGACCCGGGGCCGTAGGTTTCACTAGTGGCTTCTCTCAAGAAAACCAGCAAATGGTGGGAAAACAATTACTGTTGGGAAATTGATACAACTTCAAATAACCATGACAATATCCAAGCAATGATCATTATATAGGCATCACGTCCAAGATTAGTACACCGACTCCTGCCTGCATCTACTACTATTACTCCACACTTCAACCGCTATCCAGCATGCATCTAGTGTATTAAGTTCATGGAGAAACGGAGTAATGCAATGAGAATGATGACATGATGTAGACAAGATCTATTTATGTAGAAATAGACCCCATCTTGTTATCCTTAATACCAACGATACATATGTGTCGTTTCCCTTTCTGTCACTGGGATCAAGCACCGTAAGATCGAACCATCACAAAGCACCTCTTCTCATTGCAAGATAAATAGATCAAGTTGGCCAAACAAAACCCAAATATCGGAGAAGAAATATGAGGCTATAAGCAATCATGCATATAAGAGATCAAAGAAGACTCAAATAATTTCATGGATAAAAACATAGATCTGATCATAAACTCAAAGTTCATCGGATCCCAACAAACACATCGCAAAAAGGCTTACATCATATGGATGTCCAAGAGACCATTGTATTGATAATCATCTAGCTACTAACTACGGACCCATAAGTCTACAAAGAACTACTCACGCATCATCGGAGAGGAACCAATGGAAGTGGTGAACCCCTCCGTGATGGTGCATAGATTGGATCTGGTGGTTCTGGACTCTACGGCGGCTGGAATTGATTTTCGTCGACTCCCCTAGGGTTTCTGGAATATTGGGGCACAACCCATCTGGGCGCGCCCTGGTGGGTTTTGCTCCCCTCGGAGCACCCCCAGGTGCTTTCCTGGCCCATTGGATGTCTTCTGGTCCAAAAAATTCCTCAAGAAGTTTTGATGTGTTTGGACTCCATTTGATATTGATTTACTGCGATGTAAAAAACATGCAGAAAATAGCAACTGGCACTGGGCACTATGTCAATAGGTTAGTACCAAAAAATGAAATGACTATAAACTGATTGTAAAGCATCCAAGAATGATAATATAAAAACATGGGACAATCAAAAATTATAGATACGTTGGAGACGTATCAGCCGCCGCAGAGTCCTCGAGGAGGTAAATGATAAAAACAGAATTTTTGATGTGGAATGTTGCCTAACATGTTCATCACATTTCTTTTCTTTATAGCATGGAAATTTGGACTTTTATATGATTCAAAGCAGTAGTCTAGTTTTGACATGAAGACTTTAATACTCAAGCATACCAACAATCAACCATGTGTTTCAAAATATCAACACTAAAGCAAGTTATCCCTAGCCCATTATGCTCAATCATCGATCCATTCATGAAACACACTCGAATATTAGCTACACCCAACGCTCAAATATGATCATAGTGCCCCTTAGTTGGTGCTTTATAAGAGAAGATGGAGACTCAAATTCAAAATAAAAATTGCATAAGTAAAAGAAAGGCCCTTCATGGAGGGAAGTAGGGATTTATAGAGGTGCTAGAGCTCAAAGCTTAAATTGAGAGATAAAAACATTTTTGAGAGGCATACTTTTCCCACCAACGAAAACGACTTAGAGCTCCCAACACTTTCCATGCTAGATACATCATAGGCGGTTCCTAAAAAGAAAATAAAGTCTATTCCTTTTCCACCATTATTTTCACTTTCCATGGCTAACCGTATCCACGGGTGCCCTCCATACCAACACTTTCCAAGGAATTTATTATTTGGCAACATAAAGTAAATTCATTTTTCATTTCGGGACTGGGCATCCCTAATACCTTTGTCGTACCCTCATGCAATGACAAGTGAATAAACACTCATCGTGAGAATAACACATCTAGCATGGAAAATATTGGCCACCCTTCACCGCCTCGCGAGCGGTAGAGCACACAAAAGAGAAATTTATTTTGAAAATTAGAGATGGCACATGCAAATTTGCTTAGAACAGTATGGAAATACCGCATATAGGTAGGTATAGTGGACTTATATGGAAAAACTGGTTTAAAGGGTTTTGGATGCACAAGTAGTGATCATACTCAGTGCAAAATGAAGGCTAACAAAAAGATTGAGAAGCGACCAACCAAAAAGCGAAAAATCTCGTACCCAAGCATTAAGCATAAGTAACACTGAATAATGCACCATATGTAGGATATAAATTTCATTGCATAACTATTGACTTTCATGCTTGCATAGGGAATCACAAACCTTAACATCAATATTCTTACTAAAGCACATGACTCACATATCATATTGTCATATCTCAAAAGCATTACTAAGTGAAAGTGCGTTAAGTCGACTAGAGGGGGGGGGGGTGAATAGGCGATTTTTACAAATTCTTCACTGAGGAATTTCAGGGTGAGGAAATTCCTAAGTCACGAACAACTAGCAGCGGAATAAGTACTCAGGTATAAGCATAACAAAGCAATAGCATAGTCAACATATGAAATTAAAAACAAGCACATAGTGCAGAAAGCGTAAACAAAGGATAAGCAGGCTGTAGACAATGTGACTAAAGAAATTGGATTGAGAAAATAGAGAAAGTCTTCAATCAAAGTCTTCAAACAGTAATGATCAGGTTCATCAACGCATGTATGAGGAAATGAAAGGGTTGAGGAAATAGAACCAGTAGGCTTGGTGAAGACAATGATTTGGTAGACCAGTTCCAACTGTTGTGACAGTTGTACGTCTGGTTGGAGCGGCTGAGTATTTAAACTCGAGGACACGCAGTCCTCACCGTATTCTCCTTGAGCTAAGATCGCACAGACCTTGCCCAACACTCGTGGTAAGTCTTCATAGGTGACTTCCAAACCTTCACAGACTCGGTCACTCGGCAATCCACAATTCCTCTTGGATGCTCAGACCATGACGCCTAACTGTCTGGAGGATACATAGTCCTCAAAGGTAACAAGCGCCGGTTCCACACATGAACAATCTCTTTAGTGATGCTCAATCACTTTGGGTTTGTACATTTGGGTTTGGGATTTGGATTTTCCTCACTTGCTGATTTTCACTCAAAGTACTCGGAGGATGGGATGCTCTCAATTGACAAGTGCAGTTTCTCTCGGAGCAGCCAACCAGCTAGTGGTTGTAGGGGGCGGCTATTTATAGCCTAGGGAGCAGCCCGACATGATAAGACATAGATGCCCTTCAATGATATGACCGTTAGGAGGTAGGATATTTTGGATAGCTGGCGCGTAGCACAACAACGGGCGGATTTGAGGTTCAAATTCCTCAGGGCTATCATGTTCCTCACTGTGTAGGTAATTCGCACTGGTGAATTCCTAACTCCTAATTCAGAACAAATTCCTCAGAGACCAGAAGATCTTCGTCTCTGTTAGTGAAGAAATTGACTGGACTGATATGAGGTTTCCAATGGCTTCACTCGAAAGGATTGGGTAGGTGTAGGATTTTGAGATGAGCATCACTTGGAAATCGGTTTCCTTAGTATTACCCCGACCCCATTTAATAGTACGGTGTTTCCTATGACTCAAGAAAGAGAAAATGAAACTACAAAAACAAAAGTCGTCTTCAAGGTTACACCAATTTTTTCACTTTCAAAGTCTTCAGGAGAACCAAAGTCTTCATCCGAAGACATTCATTTTTAGGGGTCGACTTTCATTGTAAATATCAAACTCCTCATCGACTTATAGAGCCTGTGTACACTTACAAACATATTAGTCCCTTAACCTATAAGTCTTCAATACACCAAAATCACTAAGAGGCACTAGATGCACTTACAATCTCCCCCTTTTTGGTGATTGATGACAACATAGGTTAAGTTTTCAATGGGGATAAACATATGAATTGAAAGTTCTCAGTATTTAGGAATTTGATCGCAAGACATAGAAGAACTCCCCCCTGAAGATGTGCATAGTGAGGAATTTGCTTTTGAAGCAATGCACAGTTGAAAAGTAGAATCATGGAGATCTCCCCCTGTATCTTGTAATTCATACACACATTTAACATATCGAATGAAGAATTTGAAATGCATGATGAAATATGGTGACTGATGTAATTCAGCATGCATGCATAACATATATGAGGAAATAGCATGCAGAAATCATAGCAAAAGTATCAGGTCACCATCAGACTTAAGTTTACAACTCGATCAACAAACACTTCAGAAGAGCGAGAGTTGCAACTTAACAAAAAATGCCCATATATATAGACCCGCTTGAAGACTAACTCAAATTTCTCCCCCTTTGTCATTAAATGACCAAAAGGGACGAAAAGTGAGGACTAACTCCCCTGAAGAATATCATCACGAGGTTGAAGGAGGAGCGCCAGTGATGTTGCGGTCGATTGTTGGAGTAGGGCCTGCCGTAGTGTCGTCCAAGTCTTCATTTTCATCGATCTCGCCTGATGAAGAATATGAGCTGGGCACCAGGGGAGGAACTTCGAATTTCTTGAATTTCTTCGCCGGTCGCTTAGACCAGCTGTAGTCCTGCTTGAAGCCCATCTGCTTGAGATCTTCATCACCGTAGAGATGAGTCAGAACAGCCCAGGTGCGATCAAAAACTTCATGGAGGTAGTAGTGGTTCTTCTTCACTGAATTATGTGTAGCAGTCATGTTGTGAAGAATTGAACCAAACTGACGCTTGACCCATTTATGGTTGCAATCGACCTTTTGATGAAGACTGGGGAGAAGCTCACGATCAGTCGTCACCCTTGGAGTTGTGGCTTGAGGACTTTGCTTTGAGGCATTGGCGGTAAAATCATGAGTGGCAGAGTCATCATTGGTGGAATATGAGGCAGATTTGCGGAATTGTCCATCCAATGGACGAATGCCCTCATCAACAATTGTAGTGGCCTTGCCCTTTTCATTAGCTGAGGAAAATGTCCGCTTGAGGACTTCAATGGGGGGCAAGTAGCTGCCATGGTTGAGTGTGTCAGCCTTGTAGTTGATTGAAGACCTTGATATGAGGAATCTCATAATCCAGGGAGCGTAAGGCTTCAATTCAAAGGGAGACAGTGCAACATTTGCCATAGTCCTCATGAAGAAATCATGGTAGTTTATTGGGATACCATGCATGATATTGAATAGCAAATTATTCATGATGCCAACGACTTCTTCTGCATTAGAGTCGTGGCCTTTGATAGGACTCAATGTCTTGGTCAGAATGCGATAGACAGTCCGTGGCACATATTGCAATTCCTTCATGAGGA
Organism: Triticum dicoccoides; assembly: GCF_002162155.2. NCBI lineage: Eukaryota > Viridiplantae > Streptophyta > Magnoliopsida > Poales > Poaceae > Triticum > Triticum dicoccoides. The sequence goes on from NC_041389.1 coordinate 499,499,055, forward strand.
ATTTTGTCCTTGGGGCTTCGCCTGGCTTCAGCGGCTTCATCAACACTTGCATGTAGTGATCTGTGAGTTCAGGTTCATGATACATACAACACACACCTTCAAGGGGAGGACTGACAGGCAGGGCATGAAGCAATTCAGAGGCCAGTGCTTTGAAATGAGTGTTCTCTGTCATCCAGTCCAATACCCAAGAGTTGATATCATCATAATGTCCTGTGATGTGCAGCGTTGCATAGAATTGAACAATCAGTTCTTCATTCCAATTACATATATCGGTGCAGAAGTTGAGCAGTCCAGCGTCATGAAGAACACTGAGGACTGGTGTGAAGCACACAGTGATTCCATATCCACATGAGGAATATGCTCATCGTCGAAGACTTTTTGTCCTTATCGAAAAGCAGTGAAGAATAAAAGTTTGCTTGGCTGGCAGTCTAGAAACGCTTACTTCTAAGACGAGCAGAGTCATATGGCTTGTAGTCGGTGAAGAACACATGCTCATGGAAGAAGTCATCAGCCTTGAATTTTGGCGTCTTCGAGAATGGATTCTTCTGCTTCGGCTGAGGAATATCAGTCAGTTGCAGCACAACCTCAGGAATCACAGTCTCTAGAGCCGCAGGCTGAGGAATTTCAGTTTCTGCTTCAGTAGCAGCCTGGGTCTCCATTTCTTCAGCAGCTTTGTCATCAGCACTAGTGGATGGAATTTCTTCAGGAATAGAAGGCATAGGGCGAATTTCATCAGAGCCCATTTGAACTTCAGTAGGTACTGGGGACTGAGGAATTTGTTGTAGTGGCGTGAACAAGGGAGAGTTGGGGTGCTGACTTGCCCATAAGTCATCATTCATCACAGGTGTGGTGCTCCCAATGTCCACATCTTCATCTTCTTCCATTTCTTCAATGTCTGCCTCTTCAGCTGTGAACTGAGGCATTGGCGATGATACCAGAGGAGTTGAAGTGATATTGTCAACTTCAATTTCTTCATACATCTGCTCTGTCGAAGCAGCAGAAGGATTTTCTTCATCAGATTCACTTAGAATCACATAATCTTCACCAAAAGGAATGATTTCCTTTGATGGCATGCTTTAAAGACGAACAACATCAATTGCATTTTCAAGTGAGCTTGCCAAATCATCGCCTTCTTGGGAGCTGAAGATTCTGAGGAAGCAGATGCTTTCCTTTTATTTAGTGCAGCTCGCTCTACAGCCTTAGTTTTCTTCACTTCCAAAGCATAAGGAAGAACTGGACTTGGTGTTGGTGCAGGAGGAGCAGAGGAAATTGGAGCAATTTCTTCAAGCACAACTGATGCAGTTGTCCTGACTTGTTCATCTTCTTCAGGCGCAGCTTCATATGCTTTAGCTGGCCTGACTTGTTCTTCAGGCACAACACTAGTGGTTGCCCTGGCAGTTTCTTCAGCGGCTGGAATTTCTTCATCGGCCCTGGTGCTTGCAGTTTCATCAACAGCCTGATTTTCATCAGTGGTGCTGGCATGTTCTTCAGTCGGCTGTGCAGATGCTTCATCCTGAGGAATTTCAATGTGCGTCGGATCAGTGACATTGGAAGTGAGTCCCTTCGCCATTTTGATGAATCTGACTTTGGCTCCCAGCCATTCTGCCTTGTAGGCGTTAAATTCATCACTGAGCTTTTTGATCTCATATTTCAGAGCGATGAGTTGTTCAGGCGATATCATGAGCATGTTGTCCTTCAGATAATGATGTTTCTTGTACTGGGCTTTCTTCATAGTCCTGGCTTGTTCATATTTCCATTTCTCTTCAGAGATGAAAGCCGTTAACATGTGACTTTGACCAGGGGTGAGGATTAACTCTGGCAAAGGAGTGTTTGGGTCATTGTGCCAGAGGTCAATGAAATCCAGGATCTTCTTCAGATCCAATAGAAGGGGCACAACACTTACCTTGGCTCTAGCAGCCCTTTGTTGTCTGTCCTTGATGATTTCGGCCAATTCTTCATCATCAGCTTAATCATCATCGGACGAAACTTGGAAGGCAACTTGCTTCTTGTGAGGACTTGGTCTAGTGCCTCGTCCAGCAGTGACCTTGGTCTTTAGCATAGTGGGGCCTTTGGAAGACTGAGGAGGAGCTAAAGAACTTGCAGAAGCTCCTAAGGCAATTGAGATGCTTGTGGTCCTTTGGCAAGTGGCGAGATGCACGGGTGCCGAGGACTTTGCTGGAGGAGCTGAGGGTTTTGCAACCCGAGGAACTGGAGCAGCTTGAGGAATTTTTCGTGAGGGCATAGATGAGCTTGGCCGTGAGGGCATTGCTAAGCTTGGAGGTTTGCAAGCAGGCTTCTTAAGCATGGCCTTCTTGCTTGTGGTGGCCTCAGCAGCGGCAGCAGCAGAGTCTTCATTGAATTTCCGCACCGCCTCTTTGGCCTATTTGGCCAACTTGGCTTGCCGCTTGGCCCATTCATCAGCATAATCCTCACCGCGCTTGAGGCAAGTGGGATCAGCAATTCTGCCAGGTGCCAAACGGAGGTCTTGGGCAAGGAGGGTTTAGAGTGAATTTATTCATATATTTTGGAGTAACATATCTGTACTCCCTCCATTCTCGTGCCATCTTTGTTCAATTTTCTGTATGCGCACCTTGCGCTCATTCTTTGTTTCCTTACCATGAGTTGCCTCATCAGGCATGCAATACCCTACATAGATGTCAGAAGGGATCTCAAAAGCAGTGTTGACTTCTAGTTTCTTTCCTCCCTTCTGAGGTCTTTTGCCATCTGCCATTTTCTTCAGCTGAGGATTTTGAACTATTGATTTCTCTGGAGAAGTGTGGAGCTTTTCTTCGAGGAATGCTGCAAATGAGTTAAGTTGATGAGAACCTAGTGATTCAGTAGCAGGCATGTGTACCTGTGAATAGTGTATGGGTACGAAGAATTTGGAGAGGTCATATGCGTTCTCAGAAGTTTTTGCAAAACAGAACAAGTTTGAGGAAATTGACCAGATATGTCTTGAAGAGTTTCACTAAGTGTTCTTTGACTTAGGTTCCAGAGTTGTGTGGATTGTGAAATTCACACAATTGAGGAATCTTGAGGAAAAACGTCACTTAGAGAAACAGATCAAGCACAGATGATTGTGCAAGGTGTTTAGAGTGTGGAAGTTGAAGAATAAACACCTTTTGAAGATTTTATAGAAATCATCAGGTTCAACAGAGGCAGTAAAAGTAACTTTTAATTACCCTTGAAAAATAACATGACGAACTGGGAGTGTATATTTAGAAGTTCATCTGTCCAGATCTTCCACGCCCTAACTTGGCAGAGGAAGACAGCTACGGCAGCGGCGGAGTGAAGATGCCCGCGGCTGGCGTGAGTACGATGGCGATGAGGTCGAGGCAGTGAAGCTCTTCCTCATCAGCGACGATGAAGGTAGCGGCGGCTCTAGGGCTTGAGAGCTCGAGCGAGGGGAGTGAGATCGAGCGGGGTAAATGCAGTCTGAGGAGGGTGAGGGGTATTTATAGCCGAGGTGAAAAACCGCTCGCCCGAGGAAAATGGACGAACGTGCCCCTAACCCTTCTCATCCTAGCGACATGTGTCACCCACGTACAGTGTGGTGGAGATCATGTAAGATCGTGGGTGAATAGATAACTCTTATCGTGGAATGTGTAACGGTTTGAGCAGCAAAAGCCGAAAATTCAGATAAGAATATTTTAAAGTTTCATTCTCAATTTCTTCAGCTGACAAGAACACAGTGAAGATTTTGAATGGGTTTGAAATAGAACGCACATGAAGAATTTGTGAACAGACTGGGTTGAGTTTAGCATAGAGGGGGAAAGGGTCCGATCACATTCACTTAGCAGAAAAGGCAACTTGAAGAATTAGCAATAAGTGAATGTTGTAGAGAACATAAACACAAGTATATATATAGTCAATGAAGAACAAAGACGGAAAGAGTGAATACAATGCAAAGCTGAAGAAATTGAAAAATTGAGGAATTTCAAAGATGAAAAAGAACTCAATTTGAAAATTTTCAACTTTGGTTGGTGGCGTAACCCACCGTATAAGAATGATGATTTCAGACACTGCGTACAATTATCGTAGGGTTCTGAGAATCAAATTCGTCGTTAATTTCTTCACACTTAGAGGGTTAGTCTTCATTGATTGAAGAAAAACGTTACTTCGTGTGTTGCACATCTAAGTCATCAAGTTTGCATAAGTGTTAGGATGTGTGTCCTTTTCAAAGAACATTCGAAGATTCTATGATATTTAGCTCACACCGCAACTTGCTAAATCTCTTCTTATCCAAGGGCTTTGTGAAGATATCGGCCAGCTGGTCTTCAGTATTTGCGTGGTCGATGGAGATGTCGCCCTTCAACACATGGTCATGAAGCCCTGGTGGGTTTTGCTCCCCTCGGGGCACCCCCAGGTGCTTTCCTGGCCCATTGGATGCCTTCTGGTCCAAAAAAATCCTCAAGAAGTTTTGATGTGTTTGGACTCCATTTGATATTGATTTACTGCGATGTAAAAAACATGCAGAAAATAGCAACTGGCACTGGGCACTATGTCAATAGGTTAGTACCAAAAAATGAAATGACTATAAAATGATTGTAAATCATCCAAGAATGATAATATAAAAACTTGGAACAATAAAAAATTATAGATATGTTGGAGACGTATCAGCATCCCCAAGCTTAATTCCTGCTCGTCCTCGAGTAGTTAAATGATAAAAATAGAATTTTTGATGTGGAATGTTGCCTAACATGTTCATCACATTTCTTTTGTTTATAGCATGGACATTTGGACTTTTATATGATTCAAAGCAGTAGTCTAGTTTTGACATGAAGACTTTAATACTCAAGCATACCAACAATCAACCATGTGTTTCAAAATATCAACACTAAAGCAAGTTATCCCTAGCCCATTATGCTCAATCATTGATCCATTCATGAAACACACTCGAATATTAGCTACACCCAAAGCTCAAATATGATCATAGTGCCCCTTAGTTGGTTCTTTATAAGAGAAGATGGAGACTCAAATTCAAAATAAAAATTGCATAAGTAAAAGAAAGGCCCTTCGTGGAGGGAAGTAGGGATTTATAGAGGTGCTAGAGCTCAAAGCTTAAATTGAGAGATAAAAACATTTTTGAGAGGCATACTTTTCCCACCAACGAAAACGACTTAGAGCTCCCAACACTTTCCATGCTAGATACATCATAGGCGGTTCCCAAAAAGAAAATAAAGTCTATTCCTTTTTCCACCATTATTTTCACTTTCCATGGCTAACCGTATCCACGGGTGCCCTCCATACCAACACTTTCCAAGGAATTTATTATTTGGCAACATAAAGTAAATTCATTTTTCATTTCGGGACTGGGCATCCCTAATACCTTTGTCGTACCCTCATGCAATGACAAGTGAATAAACACTCATCGTGAGAATAACACATCTAGCATGGAAAATATTGGCCACCCTTCACCGCCTCGCAAGCGGTAGAGCACACAAAAGAGAAATTTATTTTGAAAATTAGAGATGGCACATGCAAATTTGCTTAGAACGGTATGGAAATACCACATATAGGTAGGTATAGTGGACTTATATGGAAAAACTGGTTTAAAGGGTTTTGGATGCACAAGTAGTGATCATACTCAGTGCAAAATGAAGGCTAGCAAAAAGATTGAGAAGCGACCAACCAAAAAGCGAAAAATCTTGTACACAAGCATTAAGCATAAGTAACACTGAATAATGCACCATATGTAGGATATAAATTTCATTGCATAACTATTGACTTTCATGCTTGCATAGGGAATCACAAACCTTAACATCAATATTCTTACTAAAGCACAATTACTCACCAACATGACTCACATATCATATCGTCATATCTCAAAAGCATTAGTAAGTGAAAGTGCGTTAAGTCTACTAGA